>NC_065920.1:11337600-11941329 GCF_024586455.1 Bactrocera neohumeralis
GGTGACCAGAATGACGCCGGGTAGGGTGTGGGCGACGAATTTGGTGAAAGTAATGCCCTGAATGTGGAAATGAGGTATTCAAGGCTCATTAATTAGTTCCAAGACATTTGAGTATTATAAATTTTGATCAGTTTTCTAAATATGTTCATTGTTTCAGAAACTTTAACCAAAAAACGTAATTTTTGCTGCCCAGAGCTCTACTAGGATATCCATTGGGAATGGGCTCTTCGAGCTAAACCCACGTAGAGCAGAATATTACTAATATTGGTTCCCAAGCTTACGTATAAGACGTACATTTTTCGAAGAATCCGAGGTGATCATTATTTTTCTATTCTACGATCTTTGATCTTCCTCTCATTGCTTCCATTGGATCAGCTTATTCTACTATACCTACATTCCCATATAATTTAAAATTTTCAACTTACATTTTTGGTAAAAAAGTGATTCGAACAAATAATGATCGAAATTGGATCACCAATGGGTGTTAGCGAGCCACCAATATTCGATTGTACTATGATACCGAGTAGCACCGGCACCGGATCCAAACTCATAACTTCGCATAATCTGTAAAAAAAAAAACAAAAACTGATTAAAAGCTATGACCTCCCAAAAACTTACACGAGCTTACCGTATGGCCACTGGTGTCATCAAAATAACAGTTGTGACGTTATCGAGAAAACTCGATACAAAACATGTTATAAAGCAAAGAAAATATATCATAGGCCAAATTTTACCGCCCGAAATTTCGAAAGCCAACACTGCTATATAGTCAAAGACACCGGTCTCCGCCAGAATGCCCACAATGATCATCATACAGAACAGTAATGTCAACATTTCCATATCCATCCATTCGATGATCTCATCCATATTTGGACGATCGTCGAAACAAGCCAACACCGCGACAGAGAGTATGGAACAGACAATGGCCACAAAGGTGCGTTGGAAAACCTAAGAGTAGAATACAAATTGTATTATTGATCACAATTATTATTTTTATCTTCATACCTCCCACACGAGCAACGCATAGAAGATCAGTAATATGCCCGCCGCGAGTAGTGTGCCAATCTTTTTATTAATAATCAGCGGATTGTAGACCAACTCGACAGCGAAATCCTTCTCAGCATTGGTGTACATGCTGAGCCGCATTGTCACACCCAGTTTTTGTAGATTTCCTAAAACATTGGCCGGCATATCGTAGGTCTGATTGCGCCAAACGACAGGCGCCAGCTCAAAGAGTGTTTCCGAAACTATCGGTATGAGCCAAGGCTGTAAAATGTTCTACAAGAAAAGCATTGATAGTGTAACAAAAATTAATTTTAATAACTCAAAATAAATACCTTGTAATCCTGTCTGTTGTTTATTTTATCATAATACGACAACTGTGGCTGAACGAATAGAAATTTGCCAGCATCGTCATGCTGATACATGCGCATGGTCTCGTTGAATGTGCCGAAGATTTTGAGCTTGAAATCGCCGGTGGGATTCTTGGGCAGCACAAAGTCTACGATTTGGCATAAGAATATAAGAACGTTTGAATATTATAGTCATATATGTATATGATTTATCTATGAATTTATAAGCCTTCCACTCACTTTTCGTTTTGTTCCACGGCACTTCCAGTGTCTTCTCGAACAAATGCTTCTCTTCGAATATCATTAGCACAACCGCTGCAAATACCCAAAATATCAAGAGTCCGCCACGTTTTATTAATCGTTCACGTTTGCGTCGCTCCTTCGACTTTTGCTTAGCCACTACACGGGTCACAACCGCTTTTGCCTTTTCGTTGGTCGAGTTTTCGATGTCCGAGAGTGTACATTCGCCGTCGGTACTATGTATGTATGAAAGTGTTACTTATCTTAAGTTCTACGTTTTAACCAATTTTACTTACCTTCGTTCATCGCCTGTATTATGGCCGTGTGACAGTTTTCTCATGTTGATATATTCGGAATCTGCAAAACTGTGCTCGTCTTCATAGCTCGACTCCAAGTCATGTGGATTGCCGGACTCATCATCCGTAACCACTGTGGAACCTGTGGAATTTAAAATGGTAAATGTAAGGATTAAATGCTTTCTTTTTTATGTATACGAGTATTGGGAGTGTTTTTTACGTGATGGATTCCAAACTCAGCACACAACCCTGGGGACTTTAGGTCGCCTTCAAACGGCAGTTTTTTTGGCTACCCAGAGGATACTTGGTCTAAGACCGGAAGTCATAAGATGCTTGAGCCATATGTAAAAGAATCGTTTCTGTTCACTCGGAATAATTAGCGCTCAGAGAACTTTCCTGACTTGCGTGAACTTCTACACATGGCTCCATCCTCTCGGCATTATGAGTTTTCGAGAGAAAGGTTCTGTGGAAGATTTATGGTCGTTTGCGCATTAGTCACGGCGAATACCGCATTCGATGGAGCGATGACTACGACTACATTGACATAGTACAGCGAATTAAAAGACAGCGACTGAGCCGGCAAGTTTATGTCGTCCGAATGGACGAAAACACTTCAGCTCTGAAAGTATTCGACGCAGTGCCCGCCGGGGGAATCAAAGGAAGAAGAAGATCTCCACTCCGTTGGAAAGACCAAGTAGAGAAGAACCTGGCTTCGCTTGAAACCTCCAATTGGCGCCAGACAGCGAAAAGGAAGAGTGACTGGTGCACCTACGCTAGTAAAGAAGAAGATATCGACCTTGAAATTTCTGAATCATCTACCTAGTACATTCCTATTTTCACAGAACGTCCTTCTTTAAGTTATTTAATACCAAATTTTTATATGAATGGAGACATGTTCACATTCCAATGAGCAAATATAGACTCTAAGTAAATACTTCATTAACATTAAATATGAAATATGGCCATCATTATGAGTTATAGAAACGCGTGTCGAAACTACGAAGAAGTCAATGGGTTTTTCGCATACCACAAAGAAGCATCAATCAATCAACAACAAATTATACAACATTAGCACGCTCGGGAGTACATACACGAGTACAAACTAATAAAATCAAAAATAATAATAATGTTTGAGCCAAAGTCATAAGGACACTTGAGTATTTCTGTAACTGACACCCACATACACGGAGCGACTGTACACAAATACTAAAAAAATTTCTCTATATATTTCAATTGTCTGTTATGAATATTATTATTTGCTTATGTGTTGGTACATACATATTTATGGCTATGAAAAGCCCAATAATTCCGATATTTATGGCGTAATTAACCTTCGTTTATATTTTTTGCTGTTAACCACTTCCTTAACTACTTGCAAATGAATGCGTGGGAAATGGAATTGAATGGCGCTTCCACTTGAAATGCATGGAAAATGAAGTAGAGTATCGACGACTCGTTGACAAGAGCAACGTTTACAGTTACAACAATAATACTTGCGTTGATTAACGACTCAATTTAGACAAGCACACAAAAAAGCGATTGCCAAAAGGTTTGCAAACAAAAGATAAACATCAAACAATTGTTTTATTTGATTGGTTTGTGGGAACTGCCATCAATAGCCGGCTCATATTTCACTCTCAATTAACATTTGACATTTACACATAAGTAAATATACTTGTAGTTTATTGATGGCATCTATTACCTTATGTATATGCCAAAGGAAATAAGGTTCTAAGATACTAAACTTGAGCGATTGGCTTTAAAAGCCATATATGAAAGCGTGATTCGTATTATCGTTTATGGACTCAAAAATTGACCGAATGAAATCTTGGAAAACTTCATGTGATTAGATTTTGCATATTTTCAAACTAAACTTACAGACCAACATAAAAATTCCAAACAGAAAATCAAAAAAAAAAAAAAAAATCAGAGTTATCAGAGATCTTATGAGAAATCAGCTTTCAGATAACCTTAAACAGTGCCACGCTCATAACTCAATTAACAACAGAAAATACCATAATATAGTAACCTATCTTTTATTTTGAAGAACCTTGCTAATTTGAACATGATATACTTGCTTGCTTTTCTCACCTTTTAATTATACCAAAATATTTAAATTATAACAGTTGCTAGTTCAATTCGCCACTATCGAAGGCTCCAAAAATCGATGACCGTATAATATTGTTATAATGTTCTAACCACCTGCTAATCTATATATCTCTCCCATTATACCAAAAATTAGACTTATACCAGTTGCTTGTTCGATTCGTCACGATCCATGATTCAACAAATCAAAGGCAGCATGGTTACAGATTAGGTTATTTCTACTCTTTATCAAATACAATCAAATCTCAATGAGTACATTTAAGCTAGAACATTATATACTCAATGTGAGCTGTATAGACTAAATTTTCAGAAATCAAAATATCACTTTAGAATCATTTTCCAAGTATATTTCATGCAACTGCTTTATTTAAGTATCACCAATGTCGATGAACATTTTCGGTCAATGACCTGAATAAAAATTAAAAATTAAAAAGAAAAATCCTGATTTTATATGTTAAAAAATCAACAGAGAGAACAGAAATAGAGATCAACATTGGCAGAGCTTATTCGATTAAAAGTTGAACGAACAAAATCTGAACAAAGGAATTAAACCATAATGGAAGAGCAGGAGAGCGAGAAAAAGATCAATATCTTGACATAATCTGACTTTGAACTTAGACATACTCATAGTTTTATGATGTGACTTCATATGACCAGACCAATGCAGTCGATGGAACGATGAGCTCTACGAGATAAATGACGACATTGACATAGTTCAGCGAATCAAGAGACAGCGGCTACGCTAACTAAGTCATGTCGTCCACATGGATGCAAACAATCCAGATCTAAGAGTATTCGATGCAGTACCAGCCGGGAGAAGCAGATAAAGACCTCCACTCCGTTGGAAAGGCCAGGTAAAGAATGACCTGGATACACTTGGAATCTCCAATTGGCGCCAATAAGAAGAACGACTGGTGCTCTGTTGTAAACTCGGCTATAACCGCGGAAGCGTTGTCTGCGCCAATAAAGAACAAGAAATAGGAGTGCAAACAACTCACTGTCTGTTTGGCAAACATTCCAGTAAATTGGCTATACCATTCAACCACTATTCTAGAAGCTGTCAAGAGGTAAAGGAACAAGAGACCACAGGCAGCTTTCATGCGAATGCAAGGCTTTGTATAAAAGATGAATCGCAGTGAAATGCATCTTAACAGCTTCGCCCACAAAGTTCTATTCATAAATATAAAATAAAATATGTTTACGCATGCGTAAGTTAAACATTTTTTCCCTTACGTAAGTTAGCCTTGAACTTTGCATTTTTTGCACTCAAATATCTAAATTTAAACTTGACATTGAAAAACTAAAAGTATAAATATTTCCCCTGCAGTTTTCGCCAATCAATTAGTTGCTTGCAGCGCATTTTTTTCTGTCGACAACATGTTAAATTAACTATAAATACAATGCAATGCATTTTTTTCTGTTCACCTACCATGCAAACGCTCATTTTCCATTTGAAAGGACACCATGCTCGGATCGTGTCGTATTTGTGGCGGCAGAGCGCGCCACACCTGCAGCGTCTGCTCGGTGACCTGACCAGGTGCCATGAGATTGCGACTGGAATGCGGCTTCAACAGATCAACACTCTTCGTTGGTGTGCTGGCGGCGACGTGCGCGGGGCTGTGTATGGGGCTGGCACCATTCTTCAGCACGCGTATTTTATCCTTTAAGCCCATATTCTCGACTGTGTGTGTGTGTTTGTGAGAAATGAATAGCTAATAATGAGCAGCTGTGTTGATTTACTTGTAAACACAGTTGGTGGGTTAACAGGTGGGTGGTTGCTGTATCGTTGGCGGTTTTATCTTAGAAATACGTTTGATTTTTCCACTGCGGTAGCGCACGCGTGCTCCATAAACGCTCACACACGCTGCGACATTGTTTATTTAACACTTAATCACAATTAAAATAGTTAAGCACAAAGGCATTTCTTGTCTGTGGCGGCTCAAGATGTTCCTGTGTATTTGTGTGAGTGTGTTTATTTAACTAATTAAAATGGAATTAAAGTAGTTTGTTTTGTTTATGTGTTCGTGTAATGAATTAAAAAAGACGAAGGCGTTGAAATTATTTTTTTTTATTGTTTCTTTTATAATTTGCTATGCGGATACGCGCGCTCGTCGCTGTTGTGGCCAATGTCAATTCCCATTCCACTGACACTGACAGTGGCGGATTGCTTTTAGACACACTTGTTTATATATGTATATTTATATTTATAGTTTGTTCAATCATACACACATAGGCGTTTAATTATTTTCTGTTTTCACATTGTATTTTCAAATTTTATTTTCTTCGTTGCGTTGTTTTGCAAAAGATTTTATTTTTCAATATTCATATTTGGTTATGCATGAATTTGTATGAAATATTTTTACAAAATAATATGAAAAACAAATTATTACTTCTGGGGTTATTTTCCGATTTTATGCATCACACTGTCGGTAGGAGTTCTTACTCGTATAATATTTGCGCTCAGCAAATTTGGTTATTGTAGTTTTAGTGGTTTAAAAGATGTGTGCATTAAACTTATTAGAGGGCGGGGTCATGCCCACTTTTTCAAAATTTTTTCACAGATGTCTTGCTACTGCAATCCGCCGTTTTATGTAATTTAGTGCTTAGTTACGGCACTTTATAGGTTTTCGGTTAACAGCGTTTGTGGGCGTGGCAGTGATCCGATTACGCCCACCTACGAACTATCATTTTTTTGTACTATGGAACCCATATACCAAGTTTCATCGAGATATCTCAATTTTTACTCAAGTTACAGCTTGCACGGACGGACGGACAGACAGACAGTCACCCGGATTTCAACTTTTCTCGTCATCCTGATCATTTATTTATATATAACCCTATATTTAACTCGCTTAGTCTCCTTTCAGCTCGATAAACTTGAACCAGTAACGATCCAAGAGTAAAGAAAGTTAAGGATTCCCTCGAGAAAAAAGATCGGTTGAGTAGTTTGCGAGAACTATGGACATTCGACTTTACTTCGAGAAAAATGCGTTTAAAGTTTTAATGGACTAAGGGCTGACCTCGAGCGCGCAACTTTTCAAGACTGTATCCTTATTAAAGAATTATATAGTACAAGTTTTTTGAACTGATGAAACCCCTGTAACGCCTTAAATCCGTCTGAAAAATATGTTTTCTATAAATGTGGAGAGTTGACTTTACCGACGAAGCGGAGAATGATTTTTTTAAATTTATGCGATAGAAAGTGAAGAAGCTCATAACTTATGTCAACCATATGAGGCATTAGTAAAGCCCTGTGATGTCTCGACCTTCATTATGATCTGCTCTAAGCAGTCGATGTTGATCACAACTCGTGAATCCCAGCAAATGGTGACCGGTAGCATAGTATTTTACATCTTCGAAGCAGGTTAGCTGGTTTAAGTTCACTATTTAAAATTTTCCTTGGTCGCTGGTGTGTACTAATGGATCGACATTTCATAGTCGCTTGCTAAAGGTCCAGAAACTACTTCGCATTGCTTTTAAACTAGTTCAGATAATACTGTTAAGTGATCTCACAGTTGCACTTATTTTCCGGAGTGATCAAATACGGTATCCAGTTTCCTCAATTCGAATATTTCATGCGGAATATGACCCACTTGATATTTTGAGATGCCAACTTCGCGATAAAAAGCGACTTCGTTGAAACTCGTTAAGCCAATTTCTTACAGTCGATCTCGTCCGTATGAGATAAAACAAGAAAAAGCGTTAGCTTGCCAGCATCCACCAACATAGTAGGACCGGAGTCTTTTATTTCGATTGGTCCCCATACCATAAAGGAGCTTCTAGGTAAGGGTTGGGAGAACATCAAACCTCAAAAGGTTTAAATATGTAATCAAACTTCTAAGGGAAAAACTCAGGCTATTTGTCGCCTTTTACACTGACCATTTTAAGCTCAAGAAGCACTTATATAACATGTGTCTAGCTTCTTATGCGAATTGCCGGTTCTGCGAACTCCAGAACACCTGCTAATTGACAGCATAGCAATCTGTTGACGCCTAATTCCATATAAGAACTTGATTTTGATCGGTCAGTGATCAGATATGGCTGGTCCGATGGTTCTATCTGAATAATATATTCAGAGGATTGTAGCGTTGCTCGTTAGACAATAATCCAAGTAAAATTTCGTGAAGATACCTAGGACCAGAAAAAAGTTTTCCATACAAGGACATGATTTTGATAGTTCAGTTTCTATGGCAGCTATATACTACAGTGCTCGAATTACGGGCGTTCCGACAAATGAACAGTTTTTTGGTACGAAAAACACAACATTTCATATCGATTTCCCAAAAACTGAAGGACTAGTTCGTATATATACAGATAGATAGACGGACGGATGGACAGACAGACGGACATGGCTAAACCGACTTAGCTTCTCAAGCTGATCATTTATATATGTATTTTATAGGGCCTCTGACGTTTCATCGTGGCAAGCTTAAAGAAAAAACGAATCTCATTTTACTGCAATTTTGACAGTAAGGGTCTGCGAGCATGTAGTACTAAATAATAAATAAAGAACTCTCTTGTATTGTCTTAAGTATATAAAAAAGTTTTCTCCGTTTCCATTACTTTTTATAAGAAACTTTCAACGTAGCAACCTCAACTTGAAACGACAAAAATGTTCGCGAAGGTGTAAAGGTTCACGCCTTCAAATGCTCGTAGATACAAGCGATAAATGTCAACAAAAAAATACATTCTTCTTGTGCATTCTTATTCTTCGCGCTCAATACGCGTGTGTCATGACGCAATGCTCCAAATGTTACGCAGGCTTTTGTATATTAATTTACCGATTTATTTATGTTTTTGGATATAAAAACTGGGTTTTCACACGTCCGCAAAGACGTGGAGAGATTTGAAGCTATTGTGTCTGAATTAGAACTTTTTTTTTCATTTCAAAATATTTTACACTTATTTTTATTTCTTCACATTTATTTATGTTTATTCTTGCACTTTCCAGAAGGAACTTTCCGCGTTTGATTTATTTATATTTTCTTATCACTTTCTGTAAGTAGCCACACCACCACAACACTTCATTGCATTTTAATCAGCGGTAGAAATGATTTTTCATTTACTTTCGTACACACACATATACTACACACTTATTTACACATATATACTTGCAAACAATAAATTTCTGCCGCGACTCAACAGCTGATTGGTGAACTTGAAAAAATCTTCGTTTGCATTTTCATGAAAAATTCCGCAACTTTAGCAGTCAGCGCTTGCCACACGACTAATTTGAATTCGCTGCGCCGCACAGCATTTCAACGGTTTCTAAGTGCCGTCGTCGTGCTTGTCGCTGTTGCTACAGCGCCGCAGCTGCGCGTAACGCTGCCCCCGAAAACAAACTGTGCCCACTTCCAAGTGTCGCTGCCGATGTGTGGGTGTTGCTTTCCTGCCGCTTACTCGGTACGTGTGCGCAGGCTTCATCTTCGTGGCAGCAGCAGTCGACGTCACCGCAGCCGAGCAGCAGCGTTACTAACTGCTTCCAACGTGCAAACACGCCTTCAACACGGCGCTGATAGCTAGCACACCTCCACTGCCTTAGAAAGCTCACAAGCGCAAAACTTTTATGTGCCAACGAGCTTTCGAAAAGTTCAACATTTGTTTATTTGACCGGTGAAGCCTGTCAAACAATCAACAAATATTTCTTGTGTGTACCCACTTGGCACTGACAATGAATTTCTAAGTGCTTAATGGTTGTTGTTGCACGAAAAGCTTGCAGAAAAGCATACACAACGTGAAAGCAGTGGTTCACAAACATATTTCACTCTGATTGCTAATATGTATTCGAGCTAAATCTTTAAATAAATAAATGTTGTTAAAGCAGTATGTCAAATTCTAAGAGATGTAGAGTTCAACAGTTGATTTAATAGTGCTGTAAGGAGCTCTCAGTCAAGCTAGGCTTTAGAGTACTGGACCATTGTAGTGTTTATCAGGCAGAAGTGACTGCTATTAAGGGGGCGCACTGCTACGAAAAGCAGCCGCTTTCACTGAGATGAGCATTCACTCCAATAGCAGGACGGAAATACTAGTGCTGAGCACTCTGACTGTGTGCTCAAAGTTAGTCAAGCGGTGTCTGTCCTCACTAGTAATAGCACCAAGATAATTCATCATCAGGCTCGTTTTAGTGTCTGATCATGGCGGAATGACTGACAATTACAAAGCCGACGAGGTAGCCAGAAGAGGATCTACATTGGAATATTGCATTGTAACACTGGATCGCATACGCTTAGCAAGAGCTGGTCGACGACCTGCTCCTGTACGACTGTAGGATCCTTGTGGCCTAGCTGGCTGCTACAAAGCCCACAAGTTAGCCTCGGGTGGTACCCTTTCGCCGCTTACATTAGACTTGGACCAAGTTGGATCTCCATTGGCATCTTGCGCTCCAGCACTGGATCACGCATGCGCTCAACAGGCACTGGTCGATTTCCCGCTCTTGTGCGACTGCACGATTCTTTTGACCTAGAGTAGAAGATAATTAAGGCTAAAAATCATGACAGGCGGACGGCAAGTTGTCAAAGTTTTTGGAGGAGGGGAGGTGGAAACAGTCTTTGTAAGACTGAGTTTTAAATATCTTGGCGGTCTTACCTTCGGTGAAAAAGGATACATAGAAAAAAATTATATTGTGATAGGCTCAAACCGCTTTGTAGATTTTAAAGAGCCTTGTGATCTCTTCTATAGAAGTGGTATGTAACACTACGGACCGGCGCTCTATGCTGTCCAAGTGAGAACCCTGTCAGGTTAACCAAGCCTAACCTAACCAACAGAACCAGAAACTCGAAAAGAAAGCTTTCGACAGTTTAGTACTAATTAAAGTCTTCTGTATAGATAAAATATTACTTAGTTTGCATCTTCCACTGAAAAAGTTCCACAAATGCATTTCAAAAAAGCTTGAATGCTAATAAAAGCTCTGAAAGCTTTCTTAACTAACCGTACTTGATTTTTTATTCCAACATTTTGCGCCGTCAACTTTATTTAACTATATTGATGAAAGCTTTGAACCTAACCAACAAAACCAGAAACTCGAAAAGAAAGCTTTGGACAGTTTAGTACTAATTGGAGTATTCTGTATAGATAAGATATTAGTTTGCAGCTTTCCCTGACTTATGCATTACAAAAAAACTTTAAAGCCAACAAAAGCTTTGAAAGCCTTATTTACCAACAGTATCTAAATTTTGATTTCGAAATTTTGTACTGTCAAGTTTATTGATCTATATTGAAGTAATGGCCATGAAAGCTTTGAACTGTTAAGTGATGAAAGCTCTACATAAATTATTGTTGAGCCTTTTAGAAATGAAATATGTTGGTTTTCAGTTCTAATTTATGACTTCAAATGAGAGATACAACAACAAGCAGAGCTTTTTTTGCATTTTTTCTTGATTTTTTTATCAAAGTAAACTCATATACCACATTTGCGTGTTCATTGATTTACGTATGCATTGTTACTATATTTTCTCGCGTGTTTACAGACCTTTCAACACATCACTTGTTGCTGTTTTGATTAGCCTATGAATATTGACGTGGCTTTCGCGCATTCCTAAGCAAGGTTCTGGTAATGTTGACCAAGCACTGACATGCACATAAATACCTCTAGGGGCTCCATTGTACTCACTAAATGATTTGTTGTAAATTTTTTCATTGCAAATGTGTAGGTGTTGGTGTTATTTGACTAGCGTGCTAGACTGTTATTACTTATTCATATGGTTCGACATGGCGTATGAATGACTTTCAATTCATAAAAACAATATTTGCCGGTGACAAATGCAATTGGACGTTTACAGACATTAAATTATGAATTAACAAAAAATCACGACAGATGTGCATAAATACGAGACATATGCACTTATTTGCTTTACTAATAGGTGGAAGGGTGCACATGAGTTATTGAAGAAATATGTGAGCTCACCTAGAAGGTGGCATTTTTTTACTTCTGCTTAGTTTTTATTTTCTATTACGATTTTAGTAAATTTTAAATATTTTTTTTAATTAATTAAATTTTGAAATATATTAAATAAATATATTTTTTAATTAAATTAAATTTTGAAATATTTTAAAAAGCAGTTTTTAGATATTTTAAATAGCAATTTTTCTATACTTTCGGACTCATCTGTGGCCTAAATGTGCTATCACAACTGATTGAAAGTCCTTTGCAACAACAACAACAACGTGTTGGATAATAATATAATCATGTATAATATATCAAGCAAAATTGTTTTTGTTAACATAAATACGTGTCTGTAAACACTCTTGTATAACACAAATCACTTATTGACACTTGAGCGACAATTAGGTATTTGGCGTAGGAGTTCGCCAAGTCACCAGAAATTAAATTCTATGTTTTTAGTAACTTAATGTAATTAGCTAATCTAAATATCCACATATACATACATACATACGTACACATGTTGATTTCTAAACAAAACAAATGCTTATGCATCTCAAACCTAGTGTAGTAAGAAAATTTTCCAGTAAGAGGATATATCAAGGACATGCTAAGCCGCAAGCAACAACAACGTCAAATTATTTGATTAATGTCGATGATGATTTTTCAAGGGACTCTGATAAACAGAGTGTGACGTTTGATTAATTTCGTTATACATATGCAATACAATAGGGTGTGACAAAAAAAAGTAATTCGAATTTATTTATTTATGTATGTGTAAAAATTAACGTAAATGAGTATACAGACAAAAAATATAACTGTAAGGAAAATCTTTTTGCTAAAAATTTTAAAATATGTTGATGAGCTTTCGAAGTTCCTTCCTTTTAAAATTATTTTTAAACTTTTATAATGAATAAATTGAAAAAAAAACAAATTTTGTTGGATATAAAATTTTGTAAAAAAAATTATTTATTTAGCTAAAAAAATTGAGATATGTTGGTGAGCTTTCAAAGCTCCTTTAAAGTTTCTTTCTTTTCAAAGTGCTTTTTAAACTTTTATAATTAATATATTAAAAAAAATTTTTTTTGGATATAAAATTTAGTAAAAAAAATTATTTATTTAACAAAAAAAATTAAGATATGTTGGTGAGCTTTCAAAGTTCCCCATAGAGCACGTTAAAAATCTATTAATTTCTTTAAAATACTATAACTTTTAAAACATTTAGAACCAATAAATTGAAATAAAATTCTTGTGAGGCATAAAATTAAAAAAAAAAAAAAATTTTAAATAAAAATTAAAAAAAAATTTAAGTTTAAGCAAATTAAAAAAAAATTAAAGTTTTTAATTTTAATGTTAGTTTTTTTTTAATTATTCCTATATTTATATTAATATGAAAGCATTTACATATATGTATATAGAAAACTTTGAAAGCTTACCGACACCTTTTAAAATTAGTTTAAAAATATTTCCCTGCAGGGATATTTTACTGCAGATATGTATGTTGATTAATTTTAAGCCACGAATTCGTTAGATTGGCTCACCCTAATATACATATATTATATATACACTGCTAGACATATGTATGTACATTTATAGCGGTGTTTCTTACCTAAAATTACGACAAAATGTCTGCTAACCATATAAATATTTTCATTATCGACTTTTTGGCGGCATATGTTCAGTTACTCATGTACTGTACAATACATAATGTTGTTTTTGTTATTGTATTGTTCATCAATCGATCCTTATCACTATTGAAGACTAAGATCTATCCTTACTAGGTTATTACTCCAAGAATTTTTGTTCAAGAAGTTTGATAGTTTTTGAATGGGTAAAAGCAAAAATGCAGAGGTAATTGATTATCTTACATCTACGCAATATGATATACAATACTGAACTCTAATTTTTTACGCCAAAATCTATCGCACACCAGAAACCTATTTTTGAACCTTGATGTCTTAAACTATACATCAACGCATCGACCCACCGAGAGCGATTTCAAACCTAATAACTTGCCAATACGCAAAAATCATCTCAAATCTTAAGCATACCTTTAGATATACATATCAATAATAAAATACTGTTATTTTTACATTTCTTGGTCATGATCTCAATGAAAAGCTTTCAAGGATCCTTTACACAAGTATCTAAGCATAAATTGGTATTTATGGCAAGAGTTACTTGAATTCTTCAAACTATTTGACAACTTGTGGGATTACAGTAAGCAATAAATGTATATAAAATAAAAACAATAATAAATATGAATTTTAAACTATGTTCGAGTACATATGTATGTATGTATATATAGTATATGCATATAAGTTCTACTTGCACTTGCCAACTTTTAAAAGGACTCGTCACAAAATGGAATGAACACACTTGAACTTCTGAGCGTGGCGACAGTTTAACTAATGTCATGGAAGTTGCGTTCCAGGATAAACGAGCTTTTTTCGATTTTTATAACCTGAAGAACATATACTAAGTTTGTCACGCAGGGAGGAAACGTCGGAAACCCTCTATTCTATATACATATATAAATCATTAGCGTGATGAGCTGAGTCGATAACTTGCCTGTCCGACTACCTGTCTATAAATACGGAAACTAGTCCCTAAGTTCTTGAGAAATCGATCTGAAATTTTGCAAGCATCTTTCTAATCACAAGATTCTGCTTATTTTTTGGAACCACCGATATCGGATCACTGTAGCGTATAGCCGCCATTCAAACTAATCGATCAAAAGCAAGTCCCCGTATGGAAACCCTTTATTACTTGAAAATGTATGTACACAAAATTTAGCATGGATTATTTCCCGAAACAACGGTACAATCTCTGAAGAAATAATTCATATCCGACCAATATTGCTATAGCTGCCATACCAACTGGCCGACCAACACCAAGTTCATGTTTGGAAACCATCGTAACTACATAACACTACTACATCAAAAACTCTTGTTAGTCTATTTGAAGCTATGTAACGGTAAAGCATCATATGTATTTTTTCACCTTTTCTTGGAATTCTACTTCTACTGTACTCATAGCACTGCAGGCAACCGAGCAGTCATCTTATAATACCCTGTAGGAAATATTTTCTTCTTCCTTAAATTTTCAGAATATATAAGGGGGTAGGATGGGGATGGTGCCATCTGTAGAAGTTCAGTGAGAAAACTTCGCTGAGCGCCATTCACTTGGGAGTGGCCAGAAACGATTCCTTTACATATGGCTCAAACAGCTCACGACTTCCGATCTTCGACCAAGTATCCTCCTCTGAGTCCTCTGGGTAGCCGAAGAACATCCCTTTGAAGGCGAGCCAAAGTGAGAAGGCAAAACATCCCCTACCCAGCGTTGTGCGCTGGGTTTGGGACCCGCCAAGTTAAAACCAATAGCAATGAAAAGAGGAAAACAGCCTCGAATGAGTGCACAGCTGTTGGCGTACGCCGATGACATTGATATCATTAGCCTCAACAACAGCACCGTTCTTTTCTTCTCCAGACTGGATAAGGAAGCGGAGCAAATGGGTCTGATGGTGAACGAGAGCAAAACGAAATATCTCCTGTCATCAAACAAACAGTCGTCGCACTCACGACTAGGCACCCACGTCACTGTTGACAGTCATATTTTCGAAGTCGTAAATAATTTCGTCTATCTTGGAACCAGCATTAACACCAACAACAACGTAAGCCTCGAAATCCAACGCAGAATATCTCTTGACAACAGGGGCTTCTTCGCACTGAGTAGGCAATTGAGAAATAAAGTACTATCTCGACAAACAAATACCAAAATCTACAAGTCACTCATTATTCCCGTCCTGTTATATGGTGCAGAGGCACGATGACAACATCTGATGAGTCGGTGTTACGAGTTTTCGCGAGAAAGGTTCTGCGGAAGATTTATGGTGCTTTCTGCATTGGCAACGGCGAATACCCGCCGAGAGAAGTAGAGGAAGAGAAATACCTCCACTCCGTTAGAAAGACCTGGCTACCCTAGATATACGAAGGTCTTTTAAATACTTAGATCCGTACTTAGGAGTTCTGGGTATCACAACGGACAAGCATCTCTAGCACTCTAAGTGGGATTATTCGTGATCTCACGAATACCTAACCTAAACTAAGTGGTGCCTACACTTAATTTTCCTGCCGAGCTTATTGAGCGGAATATGGGAAAATTTCAACCAGGATAAATAGTTTGTATTTATTTTCATATCTGTATGTCAACCAGCTGCACATACATTTGTTTTCTTGTTTTTACAAATGTAGGTAAATAGAAAAAAATGGAAACATTGATGGATTGGACAAAGGCTCAACGCACTATTCAACATTTGGTGGGTGAACCAGTAACCAAGCATGCAAATGAATTTCATTCAGAAATTGACGCTGTCGCGAGTGACAAGTGAATCGAACAACGGCGGAATAGCGTGTGGAAAACCGTAAAATGCACTAATGGCAAAGATGGAAAATTAGATAAAGAATATAAAAAATAGAAAACAGTGCATGCAGCCATATATACACAAACACATATACAAATTTATGAGCAGCAATTAATTTAGAGACTTTACTTAAATAAAAACTAAAAGGAATTGCAAATTTTTAGTTCAAAAATCGTATTTTCTAATGTTTACTTGTGACAAGCCTTAAGTGCAAATATGCATTTTTCCATAATATCGTCGCACAAATGATGGGATGTGGTTCATCGATGGACACGAACAGCGTAATTGAAGAGCCCATACAGAGCTTGGAGCGTTGGCAGCAGGGCGACATGGTAAATATCGAGCGCGTGGCAATCTAAAGTTTTCGAAAAATGCAGATTTTTCCCTCTCATTCCGCATATAGGATCCCGCTGCCGTCATCGAGGAATTTGTGCGTTTGGATGAACGCATCAGCAAGCTGGAAGCCACTTGTCCGGGTCCGCGTATGGCCACCGCCGAAGCTTGGGTGGAGCACTTGCAGTCGCAACGCGATTCTTTGCTCGGTGTTGACACCGTAGATATGGCCTTGAACCCGCAAAATAACGGCGCGTTGCAACAGCAGCAGCAACAACAACAGCAACCGTCACAACACCAATACACACAGCAAATGAATAGTGAAATATTGACGTTGAATGAGATCGATGCAACAACACCGCCGCCCATACATCAACCGCCCTTGCAACCGCTGAGCGTTACTGCAGCCACAACAGCAACATCAAAGGTAAACAGAGGCACATTACTACGCGGAAATGGCGCCACAACAAATGGCGTAGGCGGTGCGGCACGACAAGCTAATAACAGCATTGTGGCCAATACACCCACCCAAGATTTGGCTAATGTGAGTTGTAAACACAAATACCAAACTGTCACTTAAAACACAAAATTATATATTCAGGGGGGTTAACGAACCGGTACTGTAGTACTAAAGTACTTCGGTAGGGTTTTTGTGTATGTCTGAAATTGAAGTTCTTTCGTCGAAAGGAATGATGAGAGAGATTTAGAATAAGGTTATACATTCGTAGTCGGGATGGCAACTACTATTCCAAAAAGTTCTTTTAGCAAAATCGGAGTTGTCCTCTTTTCTTTGATTTCTTAGTCAATATGAAACTTGAACTCCTTTCTTCGGAAGGAATGAAGAGAGAGATTTAGAATAAAGTTAAGCATTAGTTCGAATGGACTCCTTTTGAGCCAATACAATCATGCCTTAGTTCTTGTCATAAGTATCGGCTATGATGACCTTCAGCGAATGACTTTTAAGGGCTTCTTATAACGCGTTCGCCGAAGCAGATTTTACAGTTTTGGAACGCCATCCGCCAGATTGTTGGGCAGTTTCACGTGCCGTCACCAGTAACGATGCGTTTGATGAATGTCGGGTTCTCACCTACGTTGTCAAGTACCTCTTTTGCCAGCTCAATTCGACGTCGTTTTAACAAAAGATTCAGATGAGTACGAGTCTTGCATTGACCCTCTTCATACCCAAACTTTCCCGATGATATTGTTGAACGGTAAGCTCGGCAACTCGGAGCACAAGTATTCAGCGTGCCAAGACAACGTCATGAAAAGAACTTCTTCTTTGACAGAACAGTATTTAAGCCACTAAATACTTTTCCATTCAGACCTTTATTAAACAAACCCCTAAAAGCTCATAAAGCCTTTCACCGCTTTTTAAGCACGCCTCCTTGTAATTCCTCTGTAGTTGAATTAGCGCGTGTATATACAGACATAATCACGAAAAAACATCAATATATGTATATTTAAGTATGTTCTCGTGTGGCTAAACGAGCTTCAGCCACCTCGTAGTTTAACCCCCTGCGGCTTGGCATGTGTACACGTGCAAAGTGGCGGCTCATTTGGAGCGCGTTCGTACTTCCTTCCTGTAGTAATTTGATTAATTGTAGGCGTTAGTTGTTGTTATCTTTGCTTGTTTGGAATTACTTGTCCATGAAATGTAATATTAGGTAATTTCTCGAAAATCGGTTTACTTTTTGCTGTTGTTGTTGTCCTAACGATGGGGCTAATTATTAACATTTATGGAGTACAATCAAATCAACACTAGCGAGCAAAAAATATATTGTCTCAGAGTTCATTATGCTGACATGGCCATTGATTGATTTTCAATTCGGGCTTCATGTCTCCTCTGATTAGACAATGCCTTCACAGTAGTCCAAAGCTTACTCCGGTGGAGAAGTTACAGGACTTCAAGTGCTCTATCCGTTCAGTTTTAGGCTTCCGAGATAAATTGTGTATTCTCGAATACAAAAACTGATTTCATAGTCGTGATATACATAGAACTTAATGTTGTTGGTTATATTTCGCACGGTATTGTCAGATTTGTACTTCGTTACTCATACGCACTGTCAAACCTGTTTATTGCAACTAAATGTCAACAGTGATTAACGTACTTGGACACTTTAAGAAATTATAGGTATAAGTTTAGTTTACTTTAGGAGGAGTAAAGGGGATATATTACTAAATACTATGCGTAAAAGTGTTTTATGGGAAAATATTTACATGCATGGCTAGACAAATGAGATGACTTTCATGACTTAGAACAAATTATTAAATGTTCTAACAAAAATATAGAGAAAAAAAATGAAATAGTAATGTAAACATTTCAAAAATTAATTACCTAGTATATATTTTGCCAGCTGGCCATAAACTTGGGTGTTGTTGGCGATGTAAATAAGGCTTCCACACATGAGGACTTCTTTGCGAGCCTCAGTGAATCTGCGCTTTATCTAACGTCCATCCGTTACTATACCGAAATACTGGAACACACTAAGGTGCGACTGAAAACGTTAACGGAAAGCTACAACGAATTAAATGAACTATATGTGCATCACGACGGCATTATAGGTAAGCTGTTTAAAAAAAGTTATAATACAACAGTTGCAACGTGCTTTATACGCCTTTCAGCCTTTATCAGTGGCGGCACGTACATGACACGACTGGAGGAGAGCCTTGACTCGCAGCTGGAGGCGGCGCGTGATGTGCGCGATAAATTGGGCAGCGCCTTGGAGCAATGGCGTATATGCGGTACTTTGTTGCGCACCAGCGCCACTTCGGCCACACAGGCTTTGGAGCAGTGGCAACAGTTAGCTAAAGCAATGTAAGATTTCTTTTAAAAGGTGAAATTTAAATGTAATTTTCACTTTTGCATTAAAGTGAGCCGAAACACAAAATTCAACTTGCTTTGGAATGCCGTTCGGCACTGCAGGCCTCTTTGATATCGGTGGAGTGTGCGCAATTGGCGCTGCCACATGTGGAAATCAAGCACATAAGCAATCGCCAACTGCTGGCAGTTAAGCATTGCAACACCTACATGATTACAGATATAGCGAATCTGGCAAGGTGACCAAAGACATAAATTGAATTTAATGAAATCATCAATAATTCATATATTTTCGCCACAGATATCAGCATACAAGTAAAGTATTCACCTCCTTTGAGAGTAATACGTCCAAGGCCTCGATGTGGTTGTACGAAATGTTCAACAAAACTTTGCGGCAAGATTTCGATAAAGCCGAGGAAACGGTGCGTCATTTGGCTAAGACTTTAAGGGATCATCGCGAAGAAATTTTCACCGCTGCTCGAAAATAATAGCATCCGCATGCTCGAAAATGGCAATAAACGCTTGCCCAGAGCAGCCTGTTTCAGTAGTTGTAAGAACTCTTTTTCATAACATATATTTATAGTTTTTATTTGATGACAAATAAAAGCATTGCTTAAAAAACGTAGTTAAACTTAATACCAGTAGGTCTTCTTTGGTGTACGCTCTTCCTCAATGCCCATCTCTTCCATAATATCCATTTCAAATGTGGACAATTTAGGTTGGAAAGTTATTTCGGATACAACAGCGGCTATAAAAACACAACAAAAAAACAGAATTTTTAAAATGCATTTCAGTTACTTCAAGCGTCTGATTTAATACCCGCTGTATCCTTTTCGCGTTCAATATATGCGCCCGGCGTTTTATAATCGTGTGTTTGATTGTTCGTTTCTGGTATGGGTATAAGGCGGCCAGTACGCGCGGATACACGTACCTTCTCACCCTCTTCAGTGAAACGCCATTCGAATTCTGTGCCTTGCAAATCCGAGGGATCGACTAATCGCACATCTTTAGTAATCTAATAATAAATATATAATGTTATGATTACGAACGTAATATTTCAAAAAAAAACACACATCTAAAGGCGATTCAGATTTGATTAATATGCCTGGAAAACCTTCTTCAGCACCCACTGTGCGATAATGCCAGTTTAGACCTTCCACCATCACCCAATTGCGTTCTGGTATAACCTGTGTAACAATTCCTTGTTTACCCTTATCTTTGCCGACAAGCACTTCAACACGATCACCACGAAAGAAACCCCATTCATCTATAAAAAAAAAGGAATAGTTAAGCAACTATTTGCATCAACTCATTCGAACTCTAAATTTTACTTACCCACTGGATTCAGAAAGACCTTTTTGCGTATAGTGCCGGGCATATTTTGCTGTCTGAACTGCCCTGTCCATGGCCGATTCGTTGTATATCGAAAACGCTTACGTTCTACCGTGCGTTGTGTGTAATTTGGCAGACCAGATGGTGTTTTCCAATAGACCTTTAAAATGTATAAATAGCATAAGGGATAAGACAAATTATTTATAAGAATTGTAATTATGCTGTTTAGCCACATCTATGACATTACACAAACTCACCTGCTTTTTGCTTCTCTCAATGTATTCCTTTGGAAAATTTGAGAAGTTTTTTAATTTAGTGGCCAAAAATTGCGTTAGCCTCATCTTTTCTGAACTTATTATTATAAAATCAACCAAAACGTAATGGGAAATGCGTGAATGTAATTCAGGGGAATGTTATAAAACAGCTGACCACTGACACTTTACTTGATGCGTTCGAAAGCGAAGCAATAATAAAAATTGCTGAAAACAAAATTTTTTCGCAGTGTAAGAAGTATTTGATTTTTGTAATATTCATTGAAATATTTATATAAAATTAATAAATTCACAAGTTTATATACTCAAAGAGCATTGCTTCAAAAGTAATCGGAAAATTTAGTAGCATTTATTATATAAATAAATTTATATATTCAATGAGCATTTTCCAAAAGTTATCAGCTAATTTAGCAACATTTTTCATGTATTTATTTTTCATTACTCATTGTTTTCTCAAAATGCAACTCTGTAGTGATCAGCTGTTCTTCATTGCATAGCACAATTCGCTCCATTCTCCACAGTAAAACGAATTGATAATTTTATATGTGCATTTTTTACCGACTAGTCAACAAGAAAATTATAAACAAATATAAAACGACACAGAATAGCTATAAAAAGCATATAAACCAAAAAGTTAATTTATTTTCTTATTCATGAGCAACCGAAGTGCAAGTAAAGTGGAATTCGTGAAAGAAAACAGAAACTATAAATGTTCGTTGGTTTTAGAAGATTACTACTCATTGCTCGTCGGCAAGCGATTATCAATAAATGAATAATAAATTTACGCTTATGCTGACTTGATATTAGTCATAAACACATAAATAACGTACATAAGAGCACGTATTTCAGTGGAAATATTTACAGCAAAGCAAGCAGTAAACCAGTATTTAATTACAACACGTTCCAATAACTATTTAGCGATAATAAGTGAAAGAAAATGTCCCACGATGCATTGAATATAGAGGGAGTTAAGCAGGAACCGGCTCTGTTAAAAAAACATGCAAAATTTTTCGTTAGATTTTTGAATTTATTACCAGCTCGTCTGGCTTCACATGACTCCACCAGAGGCACCATTGCATTCTTCGCAGTGTGCGGATTGGATGTACTTAATTCGCTACCACTACTGACAAAAGAAATGCAAAAGGATGTCATTGAATGGATTTACGGTGGCCTTGTGACTTCAAATCCGGAAAAACAGCAAAATTGCAGCGGCTTTCAGGTAAACACGTAAATATATTATTATTGCGCATAGTCATTAATCAAAAGTGACTGGCAGGTGAGCGTGTTTGCAAATGTACATAAATTTGTATGTACATACATATTTCCTAGCAGCACGTTATCTATAGGTACGTGTGGTTTAATCATTGTTTTGTGCTAACAGCGCTGTGCTTTGTTTACATAGCATTTTTCTAACAACAACGGACACAGTTCCTAATTTATTTAGGTTATATCTTTTAAGTTTGCTTGGATTTAAATTTAATATCAGGTCAACCGTCATAATTTGTTTAGAGATTACGCAAATACATTTTGTATATATTTTAACTTATAATTAAAATTTACAACAATCACAAGTATGTTTGTAATTACTTATGGGAATTGTAGAAAAGAAACCAAAAGTGTGCTTTTCTTATCTTTCCTTTACCGTAATCATATTTCTTATCAATCCAGTAAAAACAGTTTGTTAAACATCGGATTTCAATCAATTAATTGTGTTGCAAAAATTGTCAACAGCAATCATCAAAGAAATTAACATAAATATAATTATTTTATCTTTTTTAAATTGAAATAATTTCAAATTCGTCATTTCAGGGTTCACGTTGCGTGAATATCATTTCCGATGACGAGCAATTGCAGGCCAATGCCAGAAACTATCAGTGGGGGCACCTTGCGATGACATATACCGGTATTGGCATATTAGCTACTCTTGGTGATGATTTGAGCCGCATAGACCGAAAAAGCATTGTCGATGGTAGGTTCTCATACACACACAACTAATTTCAATAAAGCATCATATAAATATACTGTTTTTCAGGTGTCGCCGCGGTACAGCGTCCAGATGGTAGTTTCAGCGCTTGCGTCGACGGCAGTGAAAACGACATGCGCTTCGTTTTTTGTGCCGCTGCCATATGTCACATGCTCGACTATTGGGGCGATGTAGATAAGGAGAAAATGTTTGAGTTCATAACCAGCTGTATAGTAAGTAAATTATTGGTGTCAAGGAGGCGAATTTACTCTTAACATTTATGCACCTTTTGCAGCGTTATGATAACGGCTTCAGCCAGTATTTAGAGGGTGAAGCGCACGGTGGTACTACATTTTGTGCTTTGGCTGCGCTTGAGCTGAGCGGCCAATTACATCGATTGGATGTAACAACGATAGAAAACATAAAACGCTGGTTGATTTTCAGACAGGTAACGTTTTTTTTTGCTTAGATACATATATACAGATGTTGCTATATTATAATATGAAAAAAATTACAGGTAAATGGTTTCCAAGGTCGTCCAAATAAAGCAGTAGACACATGCTATTCTTTTTGGATAGGTGCAGCGCTGCGCATATTGGGTGCCTTTGAGTTAATAGATTACGAAGAGAATCGTGCTTACATTATGGAGACACAAGACAGCATTGTCGGTGGTTTTTCGAAATGGCCACAATCCACAACAGATCCTTTTCATACATATTTCGGTCTGTGTGGGCTTTCGTTCATGAATGAGCCTGGTCTATCAGCAGTTATGCCCAGTTTGAATATATCAATGCGCGCTTACAATCGTCTGCAACAATTACATGCACAGTGGCAAGTGGAGAGTACAGATGATCGATTTGTTAGCAACAACAAGTCAGCGTCGTCAAAACTTAACAGAGATGAAAATTCAACGTCCGTTACCTCGCCGCTTATAGAAGCACAATAAGGAGCATTTCTTTTACAAAAAACTATACATTAAGCGGGAATGATTTTTATACAAAGTGAGCAATGATTGGACATTTGACTATTCGTGCCGAAATATTTTGCAGTTAATTTTTAACAAAAAGAGTTATATATTTTGCATACCTTTTATTATCATATGCATATTCCATTCTATTGTGACTGCTCGTTTTTTTTACCCTGCAATAATTTTTATGCAATTTCACGGCTTGCATATCCTGCCTTAACTATCAATATGAAATTCTCAGCTTTAAAAAAAGTGTACATAATTTTTTAAGTCAAATAGTCCAATCATATCGTGAGTGTACGAGAAACTATTGTGAATTAAAACATAAGCACAACTATTTTTTTAATAGTATTTAATTATATTGATCGGTATTGTAAATAAACTAATACAATTAAAGCTAGCTTAAATTGTTTTGTAAAGAGAATCACCCACATTTATATATAATTAATTTAGTAATAAATTTATCATTTAGGTTAAACCTGCAAGTAAAGGCAATTAATATGCCCCTGCAATGCCGGTATGTTATAGCCCAGTTGCGGTCGATCAATGAAGAGACGACCACGTAGAGGCGCCAATACTCGCTCAGTCACATTCGGACATCGATGCACCATCAACGATTGGAGTTGCTGACACGTTGTTGTTAGAGCGCTGCAAATAAACGAAAAGCAGAGCAGAAATAAACTCCGCTGTCTTAGTTGTCTTAGTAATTGCTTTTGCTTTTGTAAGCTTAATAAATAAGAAAATCACTGGGATAGAAATCGTTCAGATACATGTCTAATTGACTTTGTCGATCGATGTGCGCGCGTTTGCGTAGCGGTGCTAAAGAACGCTCCGTTACACGCGGACAACGTTGCACGAGTAGTGAACGTAGCTGAGTGCAATACGTTGCGATTGCACTGTAATTAGACAAAAAAAAGAGAAGGTTGAAATATATAATGCACGCGTCTCTAAAATCTTATAGGGTAGAGTTACTGGAAGGACAACAATGTAACTTTTTGCGAATGTTGCAACTAAAACACGCAATACTTACTGTATGCCATAATCGGAAATGGCAGCGCATCCCACCAAATTAATATGCTCCAAACTGCGGCAGTAGTTGGCAATCTGTATTAACACCTGGTCCGTCACGCTGGGTGTATTGGCTAAAGATAATACATTTAGTTTGTTTAACTTCCTAAAAAATATTATTAAACAACGCTCTCCAATTGCTGTACAATATGAAATGTCGAATTCCACCAAATTACTATGGTGTAAAGTCAGCGCATCTACCGCGCCTGTTGTTAACCACTGGCATTTAGAGAGTTTCAAAATGCGCAACTCCTTGCATTCTATAATGATGGGCTGCAAGGCTAGTGGCGTAATATTCACGCATTCATTCAAGTTGACTACGCGTAAGCGTCTGTTTTCAGCTAATAACGGCAATAAGTATTCATCTGTTAACCAATGGCAACGTGCTAGGTGCAAGTTCTCTACACGACGACAGCATTTTCCCAGCACGGCGAATGCTAACTCAACATTGTGGCTATTATTTCCGGCCAAGTTAATGTCTTTGCGCCGTTCAAATGCAGCTTCGGCGAAGCGTTTGGCAGTTTTCGAACAGCAACGCAAGTTAAATAGATCCTTGAGTGTAAGAAAATCCGCTACCATAGGTATCAGCACATCCTGCCAACTTATATCGAAGAATGACACCTTTGTACTGCTATAGGATACTGCTAAGGCCATTGAGGCCAAATGATTCTCCTCTCCTTCTACGCTGCACATTTTGAGGTTCCGTGTTCGCCAGCACACGAAAAACAAGAATTTAGTATGTTTCTTGTTTTAGAGCAATATTTTTAAGATTTTCACAATAACTTCATGGTATTAAATGCGTATTCTTAATCTTGTTATTTTTTTCTTTCTTTTTATTTTGATTATGCATACACATCAAAAAACAGCTGACGCTAGAAAGGGTGATACAACTGAAATGAATTAAGAATACTACTGCATTCTTAAAATATATAATGCTATATATTATAAATTATGGATATATTAGTATTGTACTGTTAGAAAGTCTGGTAACAAATTCTGGGAATGAGTCAGTTTCAGCAAGACAGATTGGAAAAATTGATTCTGAAACTCTCTAATTTGTACTTAAAGTCAACAGCCCATCAACAGGGATGTACATTGAAATATGAATAGAGAACTATAAACTTTTTAATTGGAGATATATTCTATTTGCTTGAAAAACCATACTTCAATAGTGTTTTTCAGAAATTCTTTAATATTTGATAAATTATAAAAATATTTATATATATTTGATTACCAATGTATTATCTATGAAAAATATCTCGTCAAGGCATTTGTTATTTCAGCGTGTTCGAAACAGAGATGTTACGCTGAAACAGCTGTAATTTGAATACTCCAACAAGTTTATTCGCGCTCATCATTTGTATTTTTCTCACTCTTTAATCTTTTTATTTATGTTCTGATTATCGGAAAGAAATAAACAATTGGATCAGAATGTCTGTTTGTACCGCAGCTGAAGTTGCAGAAAAGCGTCGTATTGCATTAGAGAAGTTAGCAGCTAAAAAGCAACGTTTGGCTAACGCTTCATCAACTGCAACAAAAATAACATCTCCAGTGCAACAGCAACGCACAGCTACAGGTGCCATATCAACCAATAGCTTTTTTAAGCAGCAAAATCACACACAAACACAAAGTGATACAAATGCAAAACTACAGCAAAATTCGAGCGCTAAGCCCTCCGCTGCAGCCATAAATTTTCTAAATGACTTAAAGCGTAGTAACATTGGAAAGTATGTAAATAATGCACGCAATTCAGCACAACCTTACCCACGAAGCCCATTTCACAACAAGCAAAATGCTGCTGCAACTCAAACTGCCAGCAATGCGAATCACAAAATCTAGCACCTGTTTTCGTTGTCCAAGTTAGCTGTAAGGTATATATGATCAGTAATACACGTTTTGTGGCCCAGCCTTCATGTTTCCATGCCAAACTTATTGATGTTTTTAAAACTATACCGTCAAGATCATATGGTTTGTTTGCAATTAAGGTATTGCTATATTATTGTTTAATATATTTTACTCTTATTACAGATAACTTAAAATGTACTTGGAGTTTTGGACTACAAGATTATGAGCTATTGCAAGAACGCGTTGGCGGTATGAAGCCAGACGTAAGCATTGGCACAATACCGAAGAGTGTTATTTCAGTGTGTCGCACACCGCCTGTGGAAATCGAACACTCCTGCTTATCCTCAATCGAACCAAAATTAGCACAGAAACTATTGCCTTTCCAGCAAGAAGGAGTTTGGTTAGTATTTCACGAGTTACGCGAAAGAGTTTGTAGTTTTATTATTTTTTTACAGTTTTGCTATTGCACATCACGGTCGTCTTATGATCTGTGATGAAATGGGTCTTGGCAAAACGTATCAAGCGCTTGCTGTAGCAGACTTTTACAAGGAATCCTGGCCTCTGTTAATTTGTACAACTGCTTCCGTTCGGTAAAATTTGCTTTATTATAATTATCGGTCCATTATAAATTTTCCACTCATAGAGAGTCCTGGGTCAATCACGTACGCGAACTGCTACCCAGTATACATGTCCACTACATACAAACGCTGCTAAATAATCAGCAATATTTCCATGATGCAAAAGTTCTTATCACCAGTTACAATATGATGGATAAGCATGTTGATAGGTTATTGGAGCATAAATTCGGTTTTGTAATATTCGATGAATCGCACACTTTGAAAAATGCCAAAACTAAATGCGCCATGGCTGCGGAACGTTTAACACAAAAAGCGCGACATGTGATATTGCTTTCGGGCACACCGGCCCTATCGCGGCCCCTAGAATTATTCACACAAATTCATCTCATCGATCGCAAATTTATGACTTTTAAGGAATATAGTATGCAATTTTGGATTTTGTAGAAAATAGAAATTTTCCTAATTGTTATACGTGCTCTTCCAATAGCTACTCGTTACTGTGATGGCAAGCAAACGCATTTTGGCTGGGATGCGACTGGTCAGTCGAATCTGGAAGAGCTAAATGTTGTGCTGAAAGAAAAATTCATGATAAGACGCACAAAAGAGGCAGTGCTGCCACAATTGGCCGAAAAGAATCGGTAATCAATGTGAAAATTTGAAAATTTTGTTAATATTCAATAGGACATTTAATTTTAATTTGTTATTTTGATTTTGCAGCGAAACCGTGTTGCTAGACCCAGCGCTTTTGGCAACCAATACGGAATCGAAGCAAAACTTGGAAACGCTTAGCAGAGATTTCTCCACAAGCAAAGGACGTGAACGCGAAGATATACTTCTAAGGTTCTATTCAACGACGGCTGAGGTCAAAGCGCGTGCTGTGTGGTAATTAACACAAGAAAGCAAGTAAAAATATTTGAGAATTTTAACACTTGTGCATTTCTAGCGCTTACTTGAAGAACTTGGTGAAAGACAAAATAAAATTCATTGTGTTTGCACATCATCGCGTCATGCTCGACGCCATAAGCGATTGCTTGTGCAAATTAAATGTGAACTTTATACGCATTGATGGCTCTACCAAAAATGAGGCGCGCGGGGTAAATTTCCTTTAAAAGATTTTTAAAAATATTACATTTTTGCTTATACGAAATTTTTACCTTACAGGAATATATAGAAAAATTTCAAACGAAATCGTCGTGCCAAGTTGCTGTGCTCTCATTGCGCGCCTGTAATGCAGGCATCACGCTAACTGCGGCCGAAATGATTATTTTCGCCGAATTGGACTGGAATCCAAGTGTATGCTAAACAAACACAAAAAAAAAAAATAAACTAAAATTACATTTGCATTGCTTTATTATCCTGTAGACCTTAGCGCAGGCGGAGAGTCGCGCACATCGCATCGGCCAAAATAAAGCGATCATATGCCGTTACTTAATGGCGCCGAAAACAGCTGATGATGCCATATGGAACATGTTGAAAAACAAGCAGGATGTTTTGAACCGTGCTGGTCTATTCTGTGAGAACTTGCAGGATGCCACGCACACCGCAGCGCCTACAGGGGTGATTATACTGTTTTTTTTTTTATATATACTTATAAAGTATTTAAATATTATATTTTTTATAGTCACATAAAATTGAAAGCTACTTTTCGCCGTTGAAAAAGATTGATCCACCTGAATCAAGCGCTGCGGCTAGCGCTGCGCACATCAAACCACAACCAGTCGCTGGCGGTGTAGGCGATGCAGCGCAGAAGTTGGATTTGAGCAAGGAATTGGAGAATATCGATGAATTATTTATGGATGACGATGATGACGCGTTCAAGGACTTGATGTTTTGATTTTTGTTTGTGTGTGTGTTTTTTTCCAAATGTCCCAAGTAATGTGTTTGAAGTAATAAGCTGTGCTTGAGAAATTGAATTATTGTAGTTGGCTATATTATTTTTTACACATTCATACGCTAACTTATGCCGCTAATAAATTTAAAAAGTTTGCACTATGAAATGATTATAAACAATGGATTTACATATATCTGTAAGTGGGTATAATATTAATTATTTTTAAACTTTAAATTTGTCTTAAATTAAAAAAAAATTGATTTAATTTTTTTGTTAAATTTTTTTATTTATTTTTTATTTTTTTTATAATTTTTTAAGTTATTTATTAAATTTTTTAATTTGATTAATTTATTTAAATATTTTTTATTTTTTTTAATTTAATATTATCTTTTTTAATTAAATTTAATTATATATTTTTTTATTTAATTTAAATAAAAAAAAAATAATATATTAAAAAAAAAAATTAATATATTTTTTTTTTAATTTTTTTTATTTATTTTTCATTTTTTTATAACTTTTAAGTTATTTATTAAATTTTTTAATTTTATTAATTTATTTAAATGTTTAATTTTTTTAATTTATTTTTTTTTAATTTTTTTAATTTATTTTTTTTTTTTAATTTTTTTAATTTATTTTTTATTTATTTTTAATTTTTTTTTAAATTTAATATTTTTCTTTTTATTTTTAATTTTTTTTTTTTATTATTTTTTTTTTATTTCTTTTTTATTTATGTTTTTTAATATATATTTAAACTTTATCTTTAATTTTTTATTTTTTTTTTTTTTTAAATTTTTTTATTTTTTTTTTTAATATTTAAAGTTTTATTTTAAAAAATATTTTTATAACTTTTTTTTGTTATTTTTAAATTTTTATATTTGATTAATTTATTTAAATATTTTTTTATTTAATTTTTATTTTTCTTTTTTATATTTTTATTTGTAATATTTTTTTTTATTTTTTTTTAATTTTTTTTTTATTTTTTTAATTTTTTTTTATTTTATTTTTTTATTTTTTTATTTTTTTTTTTTTTTATTTTTTTTTAATTTTTTTTTTTAATTTTTCATTTTTAATTGTTTTTTTTTAATATTATTTTGTTAATTTTGTATTTTTTACATATTATGTATATTATTTCAATTTAATTTAAATATGAATACAGTTATTACTTTTAATTATTATTTATTAATTAATACTTTTTATATTTTAATTGCTGTAATTTTATCAATATTACCCTTATCCTACAGCCACTGCAGCTAAATCTTATATCCATCCTCAAGTTCGTCAGCAATACGTACTTGAAGAGACCTTTCGCTTGATCACCGTACCCTCTTCTGGTTTCAGGGCTTTTAACAGAGAGAGACAGAAGAGAGTCATCAGCTCAAACGCCTTTGGTTATTTTAAGATTTTTATTGATCAAAAATATATCTTCTGGTTCATCCAGAACATCAAACAATTTCAAATTGGATGTTTTTTGGGAATCCAGCCACAGCCAGAGTGGAGCCTCCATACTCAATCCATACCCCTGTGTCAGCGTTAAACACCTCGGGCAACGTAAACAACGTTGATTGTTTCGGTTTAGGGGCGCAACAAAGTTGCAGCGTCTGTTGACCTGAAGCTGCGGTTCTAGGTAGGCGTCTATCTTGGAGCAAGCGACTCGCTATATAAACGTGAAACAAAACTTTCTCCACAGCTGTGGTTGTGCCGCTGGGCCTCGGACCCATCAAGTGACATTTTAATTTCAATGAAAGCCTCGTATATTGACCTCCCCAAACATTGACAACCTCAGCAAGCTCGCAAAGGTCTCGGCCTTACGGTTGTAGTGCCAAAGAAGTTATTCCAGAACTTCTAATTATAAAAGTCGACTGCCTAGAAATATGCAATATATTTTCATAGCAGTAAAAGTACCGTTTGTCAATGAATTCGCACGCACACGCAAACAAACTCGAATCAACTCTGCAAGCTTTTGGCGCGTAAAACAATCGCTTCGTTATTGCAGTTATTGCAACGTAAGCAATTTAATTTTTAATTAATGTAATTACTGTAATTCTAAAAAAAAGTCATATTTAAGCACTCAACAGTTGTAACTTAAAAATATACGAGTCAACAAATGCTTGGCAACGCGTAAACAAACTTTTCCTGTGCCTTCAGAACCAGTTCGGAGTTTCATATCATTTCTCTGCCGCAAACATTCGTCATTGCCACAAATATTTTGTGAAGAAAAAAATCAAAAGAAAATATTTTGTACGAGCAACACAACCGAAAATAATTTTAGCTGCGAAAAAAGTGAAAAAATATAAAAAACCAATATGTCCGAACAAGAGGAAAACGAGGAGGAAACGGAAGCTGAGGTCGTGCAAAAGGAAGAGCCGACATTTGGCGAGCACATCATCGATTTGAAGTAAGTTGCAGCCAAAGCAAAAAAAAATATTTGTATAAGAAAAAAAAATATTATTTTTTTCCAAAACAGTCATTCATTCGGTTACGACTGCAAGCGTTTCTTCAATCTGGTGCTGCTCGGTGAAAAAACGCTGGTTTTCGCGTCCGGTGATTACTTGCATTACTTCGATATACCCACGCGCACGGTAACATTTCGCAAGACCGTCTTCGGCGGTGGCATTGGTTTCATAACGGTACATTACCAACACACATTACAAATAATTGCAAGCCGCTAACTCTGAAACTAAAACCTTGCAGCGCAACGAACATCCCGACTTCATCGATCTCTTCACCGTTGCCGAGAATGGCGTACGGCCGACCATCTTCATATACGAATATCCCACGCATGCGGTGCGCATCAAGTTGGAGAATGCGGCCAAATCGTGCTTTACCTGCGGCTCATATAACGCGACCGGCGAGCTCTTCGCCTCGCAAGCCGGCTATCCCGATTTCATGCTCACCATTTGGCGCTGGCAAAGCGGCGAGGTGGTCTTACGCTCCAAATCCTTTCAAAATAATATACTGCATGTACACTTTTCGCACTTCAATCCGATACTGTTGGCGTCCTGCGGTCTCAGTCATATCAAATTCTGGAAGATGGCCAACACTTTTACGGGACTGAAGCTGAAGGGCGAATTGGGTCGTTTCGGCAAGACAGACTTCAGTGACATTTGTGCGATTTATATGTTGCCCGACGAGAATGTGATCTCCGGTTGTGAGTGGGGTAATATGCTGTTGTGGGAAGGCGGTTTGATTAAATTCGAAATCACGCGTAAGGGACGCAAACCGTGTCATACCAAACCGATTACGCGCATCACCATGGATGAGGGTGAGGTGACGACTGTCGGTATGGATGGTTATGTGCGCATTTGGTATTGGGAAACCGTCGATTTGGCTGATCCGCCGGATGAGGATCGTTTTGTGGAGATTGAACCGATTTATGAATTCAAAGTTGGGGACTGTGAAATTCGTGGCCTGCAGAAGATTAAGCCTTTCGATAAAAAGGATTTTAGCTACTATGCGCAGGTGAGTTGGGGGGTATGTTGAATGTAATACAGAATGATTGTCGATATAAGATCGATTTGGTTTGATAAAACTATTAGCGAGGGGAAGTTTACTTTTGCTGAAGTTACTCAGGTCTCCCGCTTGCTTAGAGCTCTCCGTTCCATCCGAAAGTCCTAATAGGATGACCGCACCGTGCTACATAGTTCAGGACCCACCACCAAGGTATTCGGCCGTTCCCACCACAGTCGGGCCTACGTAAGCGGAACGGACCCGGATTTTTTATCAGGTCAAGGATTGTCAACTCGGCAGAATTCTATTCCTAAGTTGGATTCAAAGTTTAGTTATTGATGTGTGGGCTGCTTAACTCATTCCCAATATATAAATCACATTGAGTCTCGACATAATCATATAATATATTCCACAGGACGGCAACGGCGGCATTTGGTTCTGTGATCTAAACACTTACGATGTGCCCCAAACGCCGAGAAAACTCTACAATTGCCATGGCGGTAAAGTCGTCGCGGCACAAGCGAGTCCCGTCTCCACGCATCTCATGACCCTGGGTGAGGATGGCAAAATGTTCCTCTTCAATTACATAACGAACGCTTTAGTGTTGGAGAAGAAGTTCATCTCATCGGGTAGTGATTTCATTTGGTTCTCCACGAAAGTCTCCAGCACTGGTATGGATTTAGTTGCCGGCTTCGAGGATGGCATACTGCGGCAGCTGGTGCTGGACATGCGCAATGAAAAACATATAGAACTGCATTTCGTACGTGCGATTAAGGCGCACATCGGTCCGATAACGAAGTTGGCCATCAATCCACGGCATACATGTCTGGTGGTGTCCTCCGCTGACAAATCCATATTTGTCTATAATATTAAGGATAAAGAAAATAATATGGTGTATTTGAAACCCATGGGTTTTGTGGTGCTCGACGCTGTGGTGAATTGCTTCAATTGGAAGAACGATGAGGTAAGCGAAAAGTTTTTCTTGAGCTAGTATTTCAATTCTGTACATATCTCCACAGTTCTCGACAGTGTTGATGGGTTGCAAGAGTGGTGAGGTCTACGAATATCAAATTCCCGGACGCGTCACAGACGAACAAACTTTTCTCACCTACAACATCACCGATGCGCACAAACTGAAGTCCACACGCTTTGTCTCTGTAAAGAGTCGCATAAGGCGAGATCAAAAGCGCGAAAAGATCAAGAAGCGTAAAGAGAAGAAACGTCAAAGGAAATTAGTGGAAATCGATAAGTTGAAGGCCGCCAATCCGGGTTTGCAAATTGATCTGGAGACCGCCTTGGGTAAGTATCTAAATATGAAGTGTCCATATCAACTCATATTAACTATTACTCTTCATTTCGTTTCGCTTCAGCCGATTCGGAACCCGACGAAGAGGAAGAACCTTTACACATACCAGCTGTGCCGAATCCAGTGATTTGGCTCCGGTATACACGTGACAGCACCATTTGGGTGTCGATGGGTGGCTATGATGCGGGTTACATTTATGAGCTGATTTTTGGCTATGCGGAGCCCTATAAGTGCACTGTAATTGCGGACGGCGATGATTGCGAAATACACTCTTACTTAACCATGTAAGTTTTAGGGGTCTTAGATAGATCGAGAAGACTGCAGAAAATGTCTAGAGTAGGGCACCTGGGAAACAACGGAGCATCTCTTGTGCACTTGTCCCGCATTGGCAAGACTACGCTGTGAGCATCTGGGGTTCCCAGGGTATGATAAACTTGAGGAGGTATCGATAGTGAGGCCGCAGAGTCTGTTCAAATTCGCGTCAAGCGCAGACATCCTAAACGATGATAGCCAAGGACCAAACTGGACTATGCGTGGCTTATTGGCCTACCAGAATAACCTAACCTAACTTTATACAGAATTTTTATTTTAAAAGAACTGATTGACAGCTTTCATTTTTACCAATCAGGTTCGCCAGTATTGCGATTATAGAACTTTTTGGCGATCATTTTGAGGTCACTTAATTAACGGTTTAGTTCAAAAGCTCTACCGAAACCACGCAGATCTAATGAGGCGCTCGTGCCTTCCAGACCTTTCCACTTAACCATCTAACCGTTTACTTTCAGTGAGGACTACTTAATTTTTGGTTTGGTGAATGGTAAATTGCGCATAAACCGCACATTGTCCAATGATTTCACCGATTTGCGCGATTATCGTCTCTTTCCGATGCATGATTCGCATAACGGGATTATAACGCGCATATTACCCAGTTATGATGGAAACTACATATTCACTGTTGGACACGATGGCAATATATTCTGCTATAATTGGCATGGACCGAAAGTGGTGCATGGTGGTCCCTTGGAAGCGGTCGCATACGCCAATCTTAAAGACCTACGCGCCGATGATATAGACGATCCAGAGTTTCCATCGTTGGAGCAAGAGAAAATCTATGCCGAGATCAAACGCAAAGAGGAAGCAGCGCTGGCGCACGATCGTAAAGTGCTAGCACAAATCGGTGAATTACAAGTGAAATTCAATGATATTAAAGACGATATGTTGACACTGGAAGAGGAGCTGATATTGCCGCATAAAAATCTGCTGCTCGACGAACGCATAACCAAGCAGATTCGGGATGAACTGCAGGCGGAATTGGATGATGTACGCGACGATTTGGCATACGACCTCGAGGTGGCAGAGGTGGGCAAGAATAAATTGTACGGTCACTTTCTAGAGAACTTGGATCATGTGCCGATCACAGTGAGTGGCATCAGGTAAGAGCATGGCTAGTAAATGTGTGGTATTCGGTGTCTTTAGCTTTATTTTATTTTAGCAAAGATATCAAGGTATCTTCGTTTCGCGTGGAAAAACTGGGTGAAGAATTTCAAAAAATCAAAGACGAGATCGAGGAACGCTTAAGAGCCGAGGCTGCCAAACGCAGGTAAGTTTAGATTGATTATTGGCGAAGTGTATACCATATCGTACACTGGATGAAAATTTTTAATACTCATAACCGTAAAAATGTTTGATAATTTTCTAAAATTGTATATATGCTCACCAAGCGAGGAAGAAACGACTGTTCCAACACAAACTGAGTAAGGATAATTTTTAGTGTGTAATTTTAAAATTTTTGCACCCCATGCCTTGCATCTATAAAAAGCACGGATCTCTTTTAGAGCTAAGCCTATCTATCACCTTTCGGGCTCGTTTTGCTAGAGACCCCTTTCCTTGTCTACTCAAATCTAGCACTTCTTTCACTGTGGTCCACCTGAAACTGGACTGCTGCAAGAAGGAAGTGTACTTAATGGGTTCGGTTATATCTCTAGTGTCCGGAGTCTGGTCAAAAACTGGACTGCAGCATGAAGGAAGTGTACTTAATAGGTGCATTTATATCTTCAGTGTCCGGGGTCCGGTCAAAAACTGGCCTGCTGCAAGAAGGAATTGTACTTAATAGGTCCGGCTATATCTCTAGTGTCTGGGATCCGGTCGAAAATCGGACTACTGGAGGAAGGAAGTGTACTGAATAGATTATCTCTACTCTCCGCTCAAAAACTTAACATTTCTTTGCACTTTTTACTGAAACCAATCAGCATCCCTAATACCACTAACACTGTACCTACTGCCCTAGAAGCTTACTTGCCACAATTACATTAAATTCCGATAAATTCATAGGTCCATCGCACCCATTGTTGCGGAAGAGAAGGAACCCAGCATGCCCGAACCAGGTGTAGAGAATTTCTTCTTCGGTCGTGATCCCAACACGATCATACCACGCTTCAGTAAGAAAATGTTGCGATTGTTGCGACGTTATCGCTCTCGTCAAATCTACGAAGTCGAGCGCATTTATACTTGGGAGCGCATGGAACTTTGTAAACCTGATCCGAACAAGAATCATCCGGAAGATGATCGAAAAATCGCCGATGCCGAACGGAATTTGGGTGACTACAAGCTCAAAATTGGTTTTGACTATGAGCCGCGTACCAACGAATCGCTAACATACAAATACATTGAACTGGTGAACGCCAGACAGGCGCATTACCTCACTTTGGATCACTACAATAAAGAACTCTTCCAACTGCGCAAACGCAAATGGTACTTGTACGAGTATATAGAAGAATCGCGCAAACGTTTGAAACACTTACATGAATTTTTACCGTTCGCAAATCGCGAATATTTGATACCCATCAGAGAAATCAATATGAATGAAGAATACCCAGAGCGTAATCTTGAGGAGCATTGTAAACCTGGCTGTGGCATTGACATTGAAGATATACTATATTTGGAGAAAAAAGTTGACGATCTCTTACCACAGCCGAAGGCCACTACGAAGGAGGTGAAACTTTCGGTACGCGATAAGATCGAACAATCATTGTACAAGTCCTTGCATGCATTCGAAGTGGACGAGTTGCCCGACATAAAGGATATACTGAGCGAAATCGACAGTTATCCCGGTTTCACGGAGCCAGAGTTCTTCGAACGTAACGAGGAGGGCTTTGCGCCATGGGTATCTGTGGTGCGCTACCAATGGCTAATCGACTTGAGAGATGAGCAAAGTGGTTTAGTGTTGAAGGTAAAGAATCGTGTTAAGGATTTCGATAAGGATCTGCTTGAAATGATTGCCTTACGGTGTAAAGCTCTCTACGAGGCTGAGTTTATGCACTGCTACATGATCACATTAAATCAAGAATTAAATATTTTGCGTGACAGCGAAGAGATCGAGAATCAATTGCTGTTCAATGCCGATGAGGCGATGAAGACACGCAATGAAATGCAAGCGGTAATCAATTCGAAAAATCGCCAAATCGAAGATTTCAAAAAGATTGCCGATAAACTGAACGAGCAAATATTGTCGGTGCAGCAGAAATTCATGAGCACCTGTAAGGGTCATAAGTTTTTCGATTTCTTGCGGCGTATATTTAAGAAGCGCTGGCGACCGCCAAAACCACCGAAGGCCGACGATGGTAAGTAGACAATAATATCGAATCGCTATAAGATGCCTAGCAGGATTGTATGATGCCAATTAATAATTTCTACTTCTGTTTAGAATCGTCTGAGTCTTCATCGAGCGCAGAATCGTCCAGTGAGGACGAGGACGCGGATGCTAAAAGTATCGACTCAACCGATATGACGACGATACGGCTAGACGAAAGTCACTGTCCATCTGGACTTGAACGCAGCACATACGATTTGGCTTTTCAGTTACGCTCGGAGCGACATGCTCTGGAAAGGGTAATGCTGGAGACACAGAAGGGTATTGATCAGCGTCGCGCGGATGTAGCTGAGCTGCATAAGAAAATGAAGTTCCACGAAGAGGTCTATGCGCAAGAGAAGGAAACTTTGCTGGTGTTTCGGGTGAGTATTGTGCTTTATAAGGGCAAAGAGCGCATGAAAGAGAGAGAAGGGAGAGTGAAAAGGAGAGAGGGGGAAGAGTGAACGAACCTAAAATGTTCTTTTTGAGAGAGAGGGACGGTGGGGGAGTCAGAAAGAGAGCATGAAAGAGAGAGGATAGGGAGAAAGAGACAGAGAGGGGGAGATAGAGAGAACGTGCAAGATAAAAAAATAGCAAGAGTGAGGAAGATACAGTTATATATGTAGATGAGAAAGAGAGAGAGAGAGTTAAGTAAAGAGAGAAAGAGAGAGAGAGAGAGAGAGGTGGGGGAGTCAGAAAAAGAGCATTAAAGCGAGAAGAGGAGAAGTGGGAAAGAGATAAAGATAAAGGAATAGTGAGAGTGACAGTTATATAGCTAGAGCAGAGAGAGAGAGAGAGAGAGAGCGATAACTAAAGAGAGGAGACTTATATATTTTTCTCTAGCAATTCTAACAGGATTTTTGTTATCAAATTCTCATTTCTCAGCGCAAGCGCCAGCAGGAATTGAATAAAATTAACATCTCCGTTATATTATCAATGGACCAATTGCAACATTTCAAATCCAATGATACTTATCTCGATTTGAGTCGTGCCATACTTTTCGATGCCAATCGCTTGATTGCGCTTAAGGAACGTGTCGCCCAACTAAATGACGAAACACAAGAGACACGACGTCTCCATCGTATCAACGTCGTGCATTTACGACGCATGAATACCGACATAAGCTTTATGCGCAGCGAAATAACACGACTGGAAAGTGAAATCAAGCAAGAGATGATTAAGAAATTCGGCATGATCATCAATTTGGATGAATTAGAGGAGGAGGTCTTACGTAGATATGTATTCGATTTGGAGACGTCCGCTGAGGAAGAGTTTAGGCTGATAGATAAGGAGATCGCACGCAAAAAGGTAAGCTACGATTACGAAAGGAAAAATATACTAGTTTTTCTTATTTAGCTGGAACTTGCGAATCTAGAGGAGGAATTGATACGCGAGACCAAACTCAATACGGAGAAGTTGAACATACTGACAGTGTTGCATGAGGAGAAAAACTTTTTGTATACGATTTTGAAATCACAAGAGAAAAACTTTGAGAAGTGGATGCAACCACATAAAGTGAATCTAGATCGAGATGTGGAGAAACTAACGCAAATATACAAAGAGCAAAAGCAAACCATCGAGGTGGGTGGTCGGAAATGTTGAAACTCTATTTAATTTTTGAGTACTCAAATACATATTTAATATTTTTTTGCTTCACATCCCTCACAGTGCTTGGAGCGCGAGATTTGTACGCTGCGCTTGAAATCCAAGCCGCTACAGCTCTTCCACGAAGTCGTCAAAGACGACATAATCGATAAAACCGCTCAACAAGATGACGGCGTGACTTGTCCGAAATCCCTGGCATCTGAAGCATACCTGCAACGCATGGAACCAGACCAATTCACTACCGATCGCATACGGAAAATCGTGCAGAAGTACTTCGCGCAATGGTTCAATCGTTATGCCACATCGGATAATATACGTAAATATGCGAAAAAGGCCACACGCTATCTGGCGCAGGCAGCGCACACATTCGAGGGTAAGATAACCGAACGCATATTGGATTGCATAACACAAGCGCTGGAGTCCATGATGCCGAAAAAGTATCTAGTGCATATGTCCAAAGAGAATTTGGAGAAGATGTTTCGCGATGTGCTCAACGCCTACGACTATCAAACCTCCGAAGTAAATACGGACGAACTGATTAGCGGTATCTATCACAATGTCTTGACGAGATTGGGCCAAGAGAAGGCTGTGCTGAATAAAACGCAATTCATTTTGTTGCGTCTGTTCGAGCATTTGATTGAACTTTTGCCATTGGAAGAGTTCCAAAGTGAGAGGACCACGCGTTTGCTGATGCAACTGCTGGGTGATGATGCGAAAATCGATCCGCGTTGCATAAATGTCGACGATATCGTTGATAAGATGGTGAAATATGCCCGTGAAAATCTGCTCGACGGCATAACTGCTATGCCGATTCGACGTTTGGCCGGCAATCTCTACAAGGAACTGAGCGCACACAAGGCGGTGGGTGTGACCATCCGATGCACGCTTGAAGCTTCGAAAAGACAACCGAATAATTCTAATAAAAACAAATTTTAATTTATGTGATGTGAATTAAATTTTTATTTTTAATTAAATAAAATTCAGTTATTATTATTTATTTAATTAAAACGCCATTTATGCTAATATCATAACTTTTTTGGTATTTGGTTTGCATTTGCATAGCGAAGGCTATTGCGTAAGGCCGTAACTGGAATAGTTTTTTATGTTTAAATTAAAGATAATTTAAGAATTGCTTACTTCAGTGTGGATAGATTATGACTAGAAGGCTTGGAAATATAAAGAAGGATTTGTGCACAGCCCTTATACGGACGAATATTATTTCAAGAAGTATCCACCGATTTTAACAATAGCATTCACAAAAATGTATATATGATTTTAACTACTTTTTACCACTAAACAATCAAATAATTTATTGCATTTCTAAACTAAAAAAAATTACTTTTCTTCAAACGGACAGCCAAGGACGGTAAACATTTTAGCGGCACCCTGTGTTGCCGCATAAACAAGTTCTTATGAGAAAAGTACAAGTAAACACTTCAAATAACTTTCTTAAATGCAATAAATTTGCCACATATACATACATAGCTAGAGAGAGTGTAAGTTGTTCATCTACTTTGGCAAACGTTTCTTTATATTGGCAATTTTAAGCGGCAATAAATTGACCATCTCGCGACAAACACCAACTTCAGCGTTGAGTGTTTCGGCAACCTCTTTCCTTGCTGCGCACTCGTCCGTAAAGAGTTTATAGTATTTGAGGCTATTATTCATATTTTCAAGTTGTAGATTCAGATCGGGTGTGATTATTTTGAAATGTAAGCGTCCCAAATGAAAGTAGGCATAGAGCACGTTGCGTTGTTCTTCCGCATCGGCGCTTGCTTTGATCGTGGCGCCATCTTTGTCCGTATAGGATTTCACAAATTCCAAGAAATTTTTAATCGCTCTCTGGCAGGTTTGATTGATCTTTTGTAGATCTTGTGGTTGTGGTGTGCGTCGTTCTTTCAACGCATCCAATTTTATGTCTAAAATTGCGGAGTATGACAATCCAGCACCATACCAGCACTCACGGCAAATACCCATGTAGAAGACAGGGTTGAGCAGTTCAAGTAAATCTTCATAGTATTTTGCGCGACGCTTTTGCATTTTCGCTTGGTTAGCCGGATCTTCCTCAAAGAATGCGATATGCTGATATAATTCAGCATAATCTTTGATCACTTTTGCATACTCGGTCGCCTCAGTTTCAGGTTTATAATATTCTTTAGCCTGGTCCAGCCAGTCACTCACATAATGGTATACCGGTTTGGCGTCGTCAAAAGTCAAACAATAATCTGCGGTAACACCATTTTCGTACACGTCTATTTTCAGTCCGGGAAAACGATAAGCGTTTGGATCAACTGTGAGACGCTTTACATCTGCAAATGTAAAAAAAAAAACAAATGTTAATGAAACTGAGAAATGTTTAGGTGAATTATTAAAATTATTACCTTTGGTTACTTTTTCGTCATCGTCATTATATAAACGTTCTTTGGAAGCACTAAGCAAAGCCAGTCCATACTTAGCCCAACAACGTGCAACATCTGCATATCTGTGCTTGTATGTTTCTGTTACTTCCGTACGCTGTTGTTCAGTCATCTCTGGCGTCAACATGCTGGCTTCATGTTCAGCCATTACATATGTAGCGGCAGCCAAATGGTGACGTGCCTCTTTAAACATATTCTCACCAATAAAATACTGTGATAAAGTGGCAGCATTTAACGAAAAATCTATAGGCTCATAAGTTTTTGATTCCAATTGCCGCCGTAGCGTTAAATGGCAATATTGCGCTGACTTTTCCAGCTCACCCAAATGCCCGTGCACTTGTGCCAAATAAAATGTACACAAAGTATATAAGCTTTCCAATTCTTTTGCGCCTTTTCCCTCTTCCACTTCGTCGGGTGTGCCGAAAATGTCAGAAATGCATACAGGAGTGCCTTTGCTTTTTAAAAATTCTTTATAGGACTGTTCGGATTTGATAAGTGTATCAAAGGCCTGTTTATATTCAGAACGATTGGCCTGCACTATGCCTATTTCATTGAGAGCACCCACATATGGAATAATAGCCTCAGGTTTCATTTTATGCGGTTCAACCAATTGTAGACTTTCTTGCAATAGACGTTCGCCAGTTGAGACTTCATCCGTGAAGACGTAGATACGCCCAAGGTCACGACACACAAATGCAAGCAAAACAATGTAAGTGAAATCATCTTTCCCGTCGTCCGCCTCTTCCGCCACAACTGAGGCTAATGCATTTTTAAGATTTTCCTTCAATTGCAATAATAGCTCGCGTGCGGCGTAATGTGAACGAAACGGATCAGTAGGTGGATCATTTTTACTTTCCTCGTTAACATATTTTATAGCCTTTTCGTAGACTTCCTTGTAGTCTGTCAATATTTCTTTCGCAATCACCATTTTCACAGGTTTTCACACGCGTACAAGAGTGTTAAGTGGATAAGCTCCCAAGATTTAACCACAAATGGGGGAAAATTTGTTTGCCGACAAATGTCAATAAACAGGCGGTATCGCATAGGGTGCTTCGTGTGCTGGAAAATACCATAGCTGTCAACTTGCATAAATATCGCATGCGATAATAGATATATATACATGAATCATACAAGCGTAATTATATATAGGCATATGCTTATATAACGAAATATAAGCGTTCGATTATCAATACGTAAAACGAATATATTACAAATGTATATTATAAAACTCATGACAAGTTTTCGTTAAAAATATTAATTAAACCATGATTATTTTCCACAATAGAGCACAAGCAACAAGGATAATAATTTTATTTTGCTTTTTCTGTAATATCCGTTTCCTTTTATTTTGATTTTTATTTATTTTTCATATGTTTTCCGTTAGAATAAATATTTCCGCACTATAGCACCCTGTGCTTGGGAAGCGAAGAATACGTGCAAAACAAATGTCAGTTCGTGAACAGTTATTTTCCGTTGCGCGTCCAAAGTTTCGCGGAAAATTTTGTTTTAGTAAATTTAAAATTACGCGTAAAAGTGCAAAGCTAATTTGTGTTAAAAAGTGTTTGTGAAGTGCTGTGTAGTGTATATTTGATAAAATAGTGTTGTAATTTCAGTTGTTTAGCGAATGAATAAGTTCACTCGTTTGTGCAGTTGCAGTGTTCGCGAAGTGTTTGCATAAATATAAATCGGTAAAATTAATAAAGGAGCTTTTTAATTCATCTGAAAAGTGTAATCAATTTCCAATTTCCAATTGTGTGTAAAATTTATGAAAATAATTTGCATTATAAAATTCGTTGTGGTTTGAGGTAAATGGCTTGGCAGCAAAAGATAAATGGCGACCACCAAAAAAAGTACAGAGTGGAAAGGCAAATTACAAATGGATTTTCATACATATTTATATTTTAAGTGAGTGCTAATTAAAGTAGAAAAATCAGTTTAAGTTAAAAAAAAAAACAAAAAAAAAGTATATTTGTCTTAATTTGGGTGCACATACATAATTATCCAAGGTAAATAAAAATCCACTTTAGCTAAAGCAAAGGTATTTCATGAAAAATACAGCTTTGAGTTTGTAAATTGTGAATGTTAATATATTGTTAATTATTAGGAAAAACTTGTTTTAGTAGAAAATACGCGGAAGCCAAGAATTGATTGTGTTTTTCGTAAGCATAAAACGTGATATTGGTTTGTGGCCTAAATTATTACAAATGATATTAAAATAAGTGTGATTTTCGTGAGATTGATGTATAAACGAGAAATGCACTGTGATCTTAGGTCTATTGCGCCCTCTCCTAAATCACAACGACGCCCTAGCCCGAGCATATTGCTAAACTCCCATTTTCTGCTTCATGCAGTGACCAGTGTAAAATGCGACCAGTAGTGTAGGCCGAGGGAGGTTGATTGCATATTTAAGCCTGCAAAGGTGGTACCCCCCATTAGCAACTCGCACACATTCAACATGCCGTGCTGTTGCTGCCAATGCCTCTATCTGCCCACTTCTTCTTCTTTGTAGAGCTACTCCTTTATGGTGAAGGGTTCAGTTCCTACCATGTTAGTGGATGCTGCGGAGCGGGGGATGATGAGCTCCAGTTCGTTTCCGTCTATATCTTTGTGACCGGAAACCCAGATGAGTTGCACATGATTACGTTCCACCAGGCTATTCAGCCGTTCTCTACACTCCTGCACCAATAGCGATTCGATTTCATAGGATGAGACTGCTTTAAGTGCCACTTGTCTCGTTCGTTGCGATAGTTGCGTTGGAGGTTTATATGTAAGCACCCATTATTGGCAAAGACTTCTGCCTGGAAATGCTCCTAAAACTTCGCATACGGTATGGAGAGCTTGGTGCGTGATCCTGCGACCCCTGCGCTGATTCCCTCCGACGTTTTTGAGTCGTCAGTATACCACTTGATCGGACTATCCCTAAACAGTAGTTTGATAGTGGAATCATTCCATTCTGCCTTGCTGTCAAGGGTAACCCTGAACTTCTTGGTGAAGTTAACCCTTTTAGAAATGCTGTCTCCTAGGAGAAACGCCAATGGTATATTATCACTTAACTCTTTCATCCGCTGGGATAATCAGCACATTTCATTTCAAATAAAGCAGCAATTTTTGAAATTAAGTTTCCATGGATTTAAGGACACAAACCAGCAGCCATATTTCACTTATAACAGTGTGAAACTTGAAATTTCACAAATAATTTCCACAAGTTTATGGTTTTTGAACTCAATTACTATAATATTATATTTATCTGCCATAAAATTCAACTGTTATACATTATAAATATAACTGTTTGGCAAATTTTCAACCACAAACTCGGTTTGTAGCTTTTTATGGCGCTCAGCGCGCAACTCAACCACGACAACTTGTTGCTTCCAATGCCAAATGAGCTGCGCTCACTTCGAGACTCGATGCGCGGCGCAAACTCTATGTTGCGCAACAATGTGTCCCAACGATGACGAGGGTGAGAAATGCTTCGCAACAAAACGTCATTTCAAACATTTCAGCACCTTTGCCGGCAACGGAAGAAGCTCAACAAACAACACAAGCCAACCCCAAGGGAACGAAGATAACGCGGCCTATTGGCGACTTGTTTATTGTTGTTTGCTCATATTGCAGACTCGTGCATGCTTATATACATATGTGAACGAAAGTGAATATCCAAACTAGTGGAAACGTATGTGTTCATACATATGTGCATGTGTATGGGTGACACTTGATGGTATGAAAAGAAAAATTATGAAAATATTCTTTGCGGCCAGCACAAGTTAGTAGTCAGTTGGGTTTAGTCAGTGTAACGGTTATAGTGTCAAATAAAGTGTAAAGGCTGTGAAAAGCATTGGTGAACATAAACTTTTGATTATTAATACACAGCTATGTACATATGTATGTATGCATATGTGTGAGTAATTGCGATATTTAGAAATTTTGGTAAGCTTCAAACGAAGTTTCAGTGAAAATTAACTAAGCTTACATAACAAAGTGCCAAGTGACAATAGTTTTTGGTGGCGCCAGTGTGGTTAACGGTAGTTTATGGTGTATTCATTATATTTTTTAGTAGTTTTTAACGGTTTCTTGTGCCATAAAACGTAAAATATATGTGCATGATTTAATAACATGTTTTAATTAAGTGTGTGCGCTCTAAAAATTTATTTTAAAAATTTATAATACAAAAGAAATCCAAGTCTACAGTTTCATAAATCCACCTAACCCTCGTGTTCGTGTTTATTGATCGTTTATAGTTGAAACTTTTAAAAACAAACAACAACACCACCTATACCACAATAAAAACAAGTAGCAGCAAGCAACAACAACTGCAAAAACAATTACAAACGCAGCGACAATGAAGCATCTAATTGGATTATTACTAAATTTGGCTGCCATAACAGGTAAGTGCAAGCGCACCCACATAACTGACCATAACATTCCCTTATATGTATACTATTGTCAACTATTGCATTTATATACCCACACATGCATACATACGTACATACATACACACATGTCGTAATAAATAGCGAAATACTTGTAAACAAACCCCCATGCGAGTTTTTTCCGTCTGTGACGTTTCATGGACATGCCGTTGACACGCATTCATCAGCAGCAACGGCAACAGCAGCAAATTCGCCATTGTTTTCTCTGACACCTGTCCGCTTTGTTAATGCAATTTTAAACGTGGTTGCGTATGAAGACATCGTTACATATAAAACTAGTCTGTTTTTCCAACGAATGAATTTGGCGTGAATTTATTTTGCTTCCCTTATTGCGCATAATTGTTGTTTGTGTACTCTAAAGCAAATTTAATTTATTTTACATGTGAACATTTGTTTTTATATTTTTTTGTGTGCGAAATCATGCAATGGCGCTGATTCATAGTTGCCTTTGCTAAAAAAAAATATTCGTGGCGGAAAGTTTCAAAAGCTTTAAATACGGTTATTTATAAAATTTTCCGCCAAACGTCAATCAGAATTTACGCATCCCTGCTATGAAATTGGTTGGAGAATGACAAATATGGCGTTCGGTTGCAAAAAATGGTCTGACCCACCGTCTGGTAACGTTTATTCGCTCTAGTTGACCATATTTGAGGTAACGTTTATTCTCTTTTGTTGACTTTATTTGAACTGAAAAAATTGTTTATTCCTATTTGGATGCAACCCTGATACCCATAAACTGAATTTTTCACAATCAAACGATAAGCTAACTAACTAACCATTGCAAGTGAACACTAAATAATCGAATTATGAATTACCATATGACATCTTAAGTAATTGCATTACAAAATATTTTAGAATTTAAGCTTCTCTCCATCTTGGCGAAACGAGAAGCATTCCGATTTAAATTTTCAGCAAATTACTTAATGCATTTATTAATATTTCATTCCTCTGATAATTGAAATGTGTCAAATATATGGAAATGGAATGTGGCTTACATAGTTGTGGGTTTAAAAAAAGTGAGCGAAGAGCAAATGTTGTGTATTGGTACTATAACCACAAATCAAATTTTAATAAGTCTACTATTACAACTAAGACTTTATATTTGTCCCTTAGCATAAACATATTTACATACAAAGAGAGAATAACGTCCAGTTTGAATTTGTGGGATTTTTATATTATTAAAATGCGATAGGATTATTATTACTAATCTAATGATGATGCATTGATTGACTCATCACTTCTTAGAACGTTGTCTAGAAGTTTTTAACTTATTACAACTACAACTTAGCTTTTCTCTATCTATCTTTCTTTCTCCCTCAATCCTTTTCTCTCTCACTCTCTCTCTCTCTCTTACTTTAAAGGGACATATGCATTGAACTCGAAGATGACTATGCCTGACTCATAAGAACTTTATTAAAAAGTCTCAAGATTTCATTTGGCCAGTCTAGCCATGAAATCCTGCTCATAAAGTCACAATCAGCTAATTTTTACTACTAGCAAAGAACTTGAGGTTTTTTAATCATATGTGCCATTTCACTTCTGTTTTTTTTCTACATTGCTGGCTTATTCCTTATTTTTGGAAAATAGTATGCTAAGTATGAGATTTCAATAATTTCCAAAAAAAAAACCCGTTTCCAAAATTATTCCGATAATTCTTTGTAGTTTTTAAATATTTATCTTTCGGTATTATAGTTTTTGTTTTTAGTTTTTTCTACAGTTACACGTATTTAACTAATTTGTACGAGGGTTGCTTTTTATATTTTGAAATAAGAGAACAAAAACAAATATTAATCATCGAAAATCGCTTTGTTGCTTTTCGAAATGTTCTTCATTCAGATCGTTAACATTCGTTGGAACCAATTATGGTAACACTTTTGCCACTCAGATTGACGTATCTTCAAAACATGCGTTCTAAACGCATCAACGGCCTCTTCGGGTGTCGAAAAACATTGATTTATTGTTTACGTTCGGGAATAAAAAGAAGTCGCTTGGTGGCAACTCAGGACTTTATAGTGGATTACTCATCACATTGATGTTTTTCTGCTCTAAAATACAGTTGCTTCGTGTGACAGCTCGCATTGTTGTGGCAAAGAGTGATACGTCTTCGGCGGTTGGTTTTCTTGATTTCTTTAAAGATAACTGTGAAACAAATGGTTGTGTACCACTCAAAATGTATTGTTCTGCGTTGTTCTAGTGGTATGGCGATATGTCCAGTCTTTTCAAAAAAACAAAATGAAACCATTTGATTGAAAGTGCTACGGACGCGACACGCCTTTTTTTGGAGATATTAACAAATTCTGTGGGAACCAAAGTGAACAAATTTCTTGTACAATCATATGTTCAAATACAATATTGAATGTATGATGGTTCCACTAATGTCTATAGTTGTCTCAAACTGACGATGACGGAACAACAACTTTTTTTGGAGTGATCCACGACCTTCATTGAATTCACTATATCATCGATAAACACTGTTCCTTTATGGTTCTTTATCGCCAAAAATTGAATTAAGCTCATTGCTGCACCATGACAATGAAACATGTTTTCGGGTCTAAAAAAAAACAACCCTCGTAATAGATATGCATAGCCCTGTGAAGAAAATCTCTTTAAATATTTGAATTCATAAATGTCGAAGAAATCTAGTAGAGCGCGTTCCTATCTTACAAACGAGCGGCTGGTCAGTTGTTTCCGAGCACCTGGAGAGTCAGAATAAACATTTTCGCTCGACGTGTTTCTGTTAGTGGTGAAAGCCGAAAATGCAGCGTTCGTTTGAGTAGAGGTACGCGATTACATTCTGTGTGAAACTCGGTAAATTTGCGACAGAGACGTTTTGATAACGTAATCACAGGTGACGAGTCATGGATATTTGAGTATGATCCCGAGACAAAGAAGCAATTTTCCGAGTGGCACATGCCGGCGTCTCCTCGCCCAAAAAGGGGAAGAATGAGCAAATCCAAAGTGAAAACGATGCTCATTGCCTTTTTTGACATCAAAGGCATCGTCCACCATGAATTTGTTCCTCCTGGACAAACCGTCAACGCCAAGTTTTACGTGGAAGTCCTCAAGAGACTCAAACGAAGGGTCAATCGGGTCCGTGAAGACATCGCAGCCGATTGGAAGTTGCACCACGACAACGCCCCTGCTCCCACCGCCTTTCTTGTGAACAGCTACCTAGCCAAGGTCGGCATCCCAACGCAACCGCTCTACAGCCCCGATGTGGCCCCGCTGACTTTTTTGTTTCCTTGCCTGAAAAGGCCGATGAAAGGCAAGCATTTTGAGACGACAGAAGGGATCCAAGCAACATGCACCTCGGCTCTCAAGACTATTCCGGAGAATGTCTTCCGTGACGCCTTCTAATGCTTTGCATCGAAGCAGAAGGTACCTATTTTGAACGTTTTTTTTTACAAAATTGTAACTATTTGTTCAATAAATGTTTTTAAATCGACTCAGTCTTATTACTTTCCGGACAAACCCTATATTTACTATTCACAGTCGGTTTGGCAGCTATTTCTGTATACCTCAAGACACACCTTGTATTTGAACATATTCAAAAGTACATGTCCATACAATTTTGATGCCGTTGGGATGATCTCGTAAACTCGTCCGTTTGCTTCCGGGTAGGCTATGTTATATTTCATTTTACTATGTGTAAGTGTATGTGTGTATCTCAACACTTACCCAAAAATGTCGCTAACGAATTTGTTGTGGCAAGCGATTTTTAGAAATAAATTTTGTTTTTATTTTTATTTTTGCAACTGCTTTCTCTCGAATGCACATTTAAATATACATAAGTGTTGTAGTTGTTGGCGGTTACATGGTCGGTGACTGTAACTGATTTGCCTGCCACTGTAGTTGGTTTTGTAAATCTAATGTAATCGAATCTACTACTACTACAATAGCAATCAACTAAAAGCTGATAACAACATGCAGCATGGCAACGTGGTGACAATAACAACAACAACAATAACGTACAAACCTATAGCAAATGCATCGATAAAGGAAACGTGCACGTATACTTACACTTAAATATATTATGTGCATGTGCAAGTATTTTATTGCCTCACACACACCTACACATATGTGGTATATATGTATGTGTTTGTGTGTGTCCGCTGTCGCTTTAGCTGTGGTGTTAGAGCTCTTGGCCGCAGCAACATTGACAATTTTGTTAACAATAGCAACGAACGACTGCAACTGAGCAAAACAAGAATAACAGCAACAACAACAACAGCAGCAACAACAAGTTTTGCAACATTTTCGCTTGTTAGTTGTGAGTGTATGGTAGTTGTTGCTGCAACACTTACATTTACAACTTATTGTTGTAGTTGCTGTAAACATTGCTGTCGAGTTGTTAAGCAACAACTGTGCGGCTGAACAACCGACAGCTGGCAACTAACAAACAAGCAGCACCATATTATCATCGATTTGTTGATGAAACTATTTTAATTTGAACCGCACACAGTTACAGCTACATACTACATATGTATGTATGTGTGCCTGGGTGCATTTGTATGTGTGTGAGTTACCTTGTAGAGAAATGCCGTAGGACATGCCAGTTGTCCGCTGGGAGCGTCATTTATTTAATTCTGGTGTGGTAAAGTATGCGACGGTCGAGGAGAAGACGTTAGACTCGAAATATTAGGGCTGAGGTTATGCCTCAGATTTTCGAAAAAAATCAGTTTAACTTCCCTAACTCGAACTTCTATAACTCGAAGTTCTCCATAACTCGAAAACTTGAATTGGCAAGTAAAGTTTCATACAAATTTCATTCCAAAAATCGAACTTTTAAACTAGGCGCTACTAGAATTAAATCCAAAAGATTTTTAGTTAGACCTAACCTTCAAAATCATATCACTTACGATTATTTGGGTATGAAAACGCTCTGTGCAAAATGGTTGCCGAGTGAGATCTCTTTTTACCAAAAACAACCACGATGATGATTCGAAGCAAGCGTTATAAACTGAAGTTTTTGCATTGATTACTTTTTTGTGGATGAGACATGGCTCCATCATTTCACTCTGACGTCTAATCGACAATCATCCGAGTTTAATCCGTTCGAAAGATTGTAAAAAGGCAACAGTCGGCTGAACGATCCGTGAAAAATCCATGAATTGAACTTCGAATTGCTTCCCCTACCACCGTATGCTCCAGATCTAGTTCCCAGCAACTATATAATGTTCTCAGATCTCAAAAGAATGCTCGATGGGAAGAAATTTTCGTCTAATGTAGAGTTAATCGCCGAAACTAAGAATTTTTAATTGGCCTCATATTTTTAAAACTCCGGTCCCGGCCGGACAATTTGAATTTTCGTTATCTGGTATTTCCAACAACTAATCGTCACTATCAATAAAACACATTTCTGACCCTTCGGGTATATATATTTGCCTAATTGCTATATTTGGAAGGCAAACAATCATGAACGGACTCTCTAGGCTCCATTTTATCCCAACAGTTACCGCTTGTTGTGATTTGCCTGCATTATTGGTCCATAATTTCTTAGGATTCTCGTTTTCTTGGGTCTCCTTCTTCTTTGTTGGTCGTCTTCCTTTTCGCTGTTTGGCGTCAATTGGAGATTCCAAGTGTAGCCAGGTCCTTCTCCACCTGGTCTTTCCAACGGAATGACGGACGTCCCCCGCGGGTACTGCGTCGAATACTATCAGAGCTGAAGCGTTTTCATCCATTCGGACAACATGACCTAGTCAGCGTAGTCGCTGACTCTTAATTCGCTGAACAATGTCAATCCTAACGTATAACTCGTACAGCTTATCGTTCCATCAATTGAGGTGTTCGCCGTTGTCGCAAAGCGCCATAAATCTTCCGCAAAACCTTTTTTTCGAAAACTCGTAACGTCGACTCATCAGAATTTGTCATCGTCCGTGCCTCCGCATCATATAGCAGGACGGGAATGATCGTCGAGAGAGAACTTTACATCTCTATTGCCTACTCAGTCCGAATAAGCACCTGGCATTGTTGTTGGTGTTAAAGCTGGTTCCAAGATAGACGCAATTATCTACGATTTCGAAGTTATGTGCGACGACTGTTTGTTTGATCTAAAATATAGGCGATTTCTGTAACTTTTTTTGTAAAACAAACATTAGAAACATTTTCTCGAATTTTTAATGAAAGCGCAAATGCCAAGCTAAACAAGATCTAATTCTTTTAAAAATCTTTACTTTTAAATATCAGCTAATATTTGATAAATATGCGCTATGATTTTTGTATTCAGTCAAGTCAAACAATTTTAACAGCATTTTTTGGCCTATCCAGCATTTTGTAAAGAATTAAAATTTTCTCGAGTGCAACTCTAATTATGGACGTGTGTATGTGTTCACTAGAAAAGGCTTCTTCAAATTGCTTTTGCGCAGTCACTGCCCATCCAGCGAGTCAAGTTGCAACTCGCACACATTTGCTATATTCTCAACCATACGCTCTACATGTGGTGAAACTTTCCTTTCCTTCTTGCTGCCACTTCCGATTCGATCTCCATTTAAACTATTTTCTTGTTTCCTCGTTCGTCCCACCGCCAACACCACCGCAGCCTTGCACTTGCTACAGTTGCGGTTTGCTCGTTGACTGCAATTACTTTAGTGAAAACTTTCAAGTCTCTTTGTTCGAAAACCATATGCGTGAGTATCACTTAAACAAAAAGACTTAAGTAGAGCTAATATTTCTAACTGTTCATATGCATACGAATAAGAAAATGCATTCATGTGCATATGTTATTACACACATACAAATACACATGCACTTGTATTATATATTATATAATATATATGTGTAGGTGAGTGTAAGCATGTGTAAGTGCTTGTTAATGCCTGTTTTGCATTGAGGCAAACAATTAAAAGTTTCTCTCCTAATTGGCTGTAAGAGTGCCTCGGTTAGCATCATTAGCAGGAAACTGCATTCACACACATACATATATGCGCCTGAGTTTCTTATTAAAATGTGTGTTACGAAGAAAGTTGCCGGAAAGCTGCTGAAATTCTTGAAAATTTTCAAATTGAATGGAAATTCTGAGGATACTAGCAAGACAGATGTGCATGCGTTTGTGTGCACATGTGTATATAACTTAGTAATATTATCGCCTATAACTAAGTGACCATTAAATTGCTTTTGCAGCCATTATTAATTCCACTTTCGAAATCACTAAGTGAAATAAGCTTTCTATTTACATTATTAACTCATAAGTATAAACAAATTTATTATGGATGAAATTTCACACATCTATTATAAACCAATTAGCAACTCTATAATGGAAGTTACAACTAAAGTTTAATTCACATTTGAACTCTTATGTACCATTTTATCACGTTTGACCCGGACTAGTACATTTAAAGTGCACAAGAAAATCCAAATGTTCGATTTTTTCCTAGTTCCGAACAACCTTTTTTCTTAAGTGTTTGAGCTGCGTATGTTAATTATTGTATGTGTTTGAAAGCTGTTTGATTATGAACCGAAAAGTTTCTCTGACCATTTTTACTATGGGGAAAATTGAAGAATCACGGCTCAGGAATCATTGAAATTGTTGCAGTACAGTTTTGGCAGTCTACTTTATCACGAACACAATTATTTCAGTGACACAAAGCATGCATTAAAGGTCGTGAAGTCATCGCAAACTTGTCGTCCATCCACACATGGTATGTTAAAGACTATGCCGTCATAGAGGGAGGAGAGTATACCAACATATCTTAAGGGTGAAATAGGCACATTTTGGTTAATATTTTGGCCATAAAGCGTGTTAACGCTACTCGTACCAAAACACCTGAATCTTTTGCAAAAACGACGTCGAGTAGAGGTCGCAAAAGAAATACTTGGCAACGTAGTTGAGGTCCAAATATTCAACAAGTGCATCATTACTGGTGACGAGACGTAAGAAAAACCCTTGTCAATTTGATCAGATGGCTAGACTAAGTTAGTTTTATTAGCTAGGAGATACTAAATTCTTGCTGTTACTCTCCCGTGTTGCGAGGCTCTATTCTTAATTCAATGGTTAAGGAGAAGTACTTGGTGGTTATCCCAAGGTGAAGCTGTCATGGAAGCCAAACTTCGAAGAGAATGTGAGAAAGACATTGGTCGCGTTATATTGTTGTTGAGGAAGAATTGAGAAGACGAAGGGTCTCACACCGAAAGTGGTGTGCTGGCTCTATTAAACCGTAGTTAAGCCAATAATGTTTAATGGGGTTATTATCTTGTGGAGGGCGCTTGGCCAAAACTGCACTAATTAAGCTCTTGGAACGCGTTCATCGTCATTTGCGATTCACTAAGGGCACACATTGTCTTAGACATAGATATTTGGCTTAGGGAAGCTGGGTATATTAGGGGCCCAAAGCAAGGACACATTGAAACTCTCTTCTACTTCGATTCTCCTGGCGGCTTCTTCTCTGCTCCCATACCTTCGAGGGATTTGTGGGCTGGACGCAGTCTTTGGAGAAGAGGTGCAGTTAGATCCTCACGGATAGATCAAAATTAAGAAGGAGAATAGCAGGTGAAGTATTCCGTCGGGAGCTCTCTGTCAGCTCAAGCTTCAGTCTACTATACCACTGTAGCGACTTTCAAACGGAGCGGCAGCGGTAAATATAATGCTTCCAAGAGAGGCTTACATATACATTCACTGTGATAGCTGAAGACTTTGAGGTGGCCGACTGTGCGCTCAAAACTTGTTAAGGAGTGCACGATCTCATTATGAAAAGTTTCAAGTTTTTTCCATATTAGAATTTCATGGGTGCCCGGTCACAGCGAAATTGCCGGAAACTGCAAATGTAATGAACTTGCTTGGGAGGGCGCCCTTATTCCAGCTTCATACGTTTGAAACCAAATCGGCTGTCCGATGTCCTCTTGCACTCTAGCGCTGGACCTATAGACCTACAGTGATCTTGACAGGCGCTGGCCAACAGCCAGAACTTTTGCGTTTGTGAGTTCCTTCTGGTCCAAAGTGAACCGTAAGAGGTCCTCCGAATTATTTGCTCTTAGAAAAGTCAATCTCGTAGCCATTGTAGGGGTTCTGACTAGACACTATCCAATGCGTACACACCCGGTGCGACTAAATATTTTGTGGGGCGCTCTTTGTCAAAACAGTATGGGAAAAGGTGAGGTAGAATGATCTTGTCATGTTACCTTTGGATAACCTATCAAAGTTTCTGGGATTCACATTAACTGTATTCGCTTCGGTGATCTACATATAAGGACCTGGTTATCCACTTTTAGGAGTGTTTGCGTAACACAATGTACAAACTTCTGTCCAAGTGCGATCCATCGATTTTGGATCAACCCTACGACCTAACCTAACCTAACACTACTTGTATAAGAATTTCCGGAACTAGCACTTAAGGTATCGCGTTATCCATTACTCAAAGGAAAAGGGAAAACTCACCACGCGAAGTCTAAAACAGTTTGAGAACATTCGAGACTCTAAGAGAGATTCGGCAAGATCAAGTGAGGTTCATTGCTTTAGATCAACCCCATGACCTAACCTAATCTAACCAAAGCCTAATAAAACTTATGACCTCATATTTGCACTTTTTCTATGTTGTGATGATCCACTAAAGCCTCATTATTTGTTGTCGTCATTTACATTCACATACTGTAAAAAAATAAAGGAATATCGTTTTTAGGGTACTAGATATACCTATAACTGAGTTTCGACCATTTTCTATGCTTAAATGTCATACTAAGAAAGTTCATTCTCTCGACAGTCGAGTCTATCAAACGCAGCCAGGGTTTTAAAAGCCTAAGCACTGTGAATTTGATCTTACCTCAAAAACTATTTCCACTTGGCTTTATAACCCTGCAACTAAAACGTGACAGATTAGTTGTTTATGGTTTTGGATGTTTCTTAAATTATCGTATAGTTGAAATTTAAAAAAATACGAAGATTTACCTATACTTAGCGTACTCTTTTTTAGATATTTTTTAAAAGCTTTAAGTGAAGCTCTTTAAAGTACCACATACATCTACAATGGTATATTAATATATTACTATTTATGACACAACTTATGTAGTATAATGTTACCTTTGTTTGGTTTATGTGCGGTTTTCATTACGTCAAAATTAATGACAGTTGTAGACAAACTCATGAAAAGGGTTGTCATTTAATGTTTGTGTGAATTTACGACAAGACTTACTTAGCCAAATTGGCTGTCAAGTGAAAAATGTCGGAATAAGAAAACGCACTTTGTGCCTGTCAGTCAAATTAGCCTGAATTGTCACCACATTGGACAAGTCGCTGCCTCGATTTAATGAAATAGTGAGAGCATATGAATTTGGGTGAATTTTTCGTCATAAAATTTGAGATAATTTAAAACGTATATAGGCTTCTTTTTGTTGAGGTAGCTGTAAAGAAAATGGTTTTTAGATAGTGTTATTTTTTTATATTTTTTATCATAAAATCCGATTTGTATCAAATAAAAGTATTGGATAAGTGATGACACTCTTAAATATTCTTCAATTGATCCGCTCTCTCTTTACTATAATTTCCAACAACTTTACACATATTTCAAGACCTAAAGCTGCAAATTTACACCCGACTTCTCCAACTTTTTGGGCATTTAGCACTTATTCAGCTTAAGCATATGACCGCTGATTAAAGCGCTGAATGCCAAAGCGCTTGAAAAGTCTGACATTCAGTTGCAGCCTAAAGCCTTCCACTTCTTTTTTCTTCGCATATTAATTGTTTCTGTTTGCTTTCGCAGTTAAAATGGAATAATTAAACCAACAAAAAATTAATGAAAACAACAGCAGTAATTATTCAGTTGCAGCGGCCATTGTGTCTAGCCAGTGACTGGGTCACAATTATGCATTGAAATGATTGTGTTAATTATTAATTTCGCTTTCATTTGTCCGATTGAAGTTTTTCGCTTAACACTTTATTTATGAATGGCTATCACATGAATTATGACTAAAGGTAGTTTTAATTTGAAAAGCGCACATTGTTTAAGTTAATATGCCATTCTGTGAACTGCACTACGCTGACACTTAAAACCCGAGGCATGCACTTTTGTGCGTCATTGTTAGGGACACTTTGTCATAAGCAGTAGAATTACGGAATATAATGGCGAGCTCACACTCATATCACATAGTACTTGTGGTATGCCTGTTGTGGTCTATGAGTGGGTGCATTTATTTATTTATATACGTTTGCGAATAAGTGATTTCCCAGCAGAAAGAAGATTTAAGGCATTTATATCTATTTTCAAGTTCATAAAAGATGAGTGGAGTGAGGACTAGTATAAACTAAGCATATTCTTCCAAGTTGTCGGTGGTTGTTCAATAAGTTAGTTCGGTAAGCTAATGATACTCGTTCGCGTCTAGCTTGCATAGTGATTTTTACTTCCTAAAATTAATATATCTTCGTCCTTAGTGGCTAAAAAATATTTCTTAGACCTTAGGAGCGATAAATTTCTATTTCTGACCGATTACTTCTCAAGTGGGTTTCTCTTTGGGCGCGCAGACAGCCACTTTACTAGTTATGGCGCTAAGTTCATTGCTACGGCGCTCTCCAAAATGTTTCGAATATAAATACACGCTTGTGCATATGTTTATCAACGAGTGTTATATATTTTTACATAATGTCTGTATCAGACTTAATGGACTCATTAAGCGCATACATTTTTCACTTTACTTTCATCTTTTTTTTCTGCGAGTGTCTCTCATGTCCACATTGTTTACACAGTTTGCAGTGCAATGACCATTGAATGTCCAGTCTGGTTTCATATGAGGTTTGTAGAAAATTAGAATAAAAGCAGAAAGAGAAAGTGCATTATATATGAATGTAAATGGCTCAGCAATTAAAATGAAATATGAGCAGTCCTTTTGTTTGAAACACTTATATCGTTTTTTTCTTCTAAATAACCAACGGCATTGGGTGTATATTTTTTTAGTTTTTTATTTTAGTATAACGTCTGCTTAGTAACTAAGTATGGTCATATTTTTAACACATCAATCTTCCAGTCATTGACGGTAATGGAACGATGTGTGTTTTTTTATTTTTTCTATATAAAATAAACACTTTCATATTTATGAGGAGCTTGCTTTATATTATGATTCATAAAGTGAGCAATATTTACATAAGCAATTAAAATCCATTTTAAGTTTGTTTTGCTTTATCATTACTACTCTAGATGATTAGTACAATTTTTACTGTTAAGAAATAATTCTAATAAATTTTTCTCTAAAAAATAATTAAATAGTCTGCTACTGAAATATCACTAACCAAAAACACACAAGTTCTTCTGCTCGTTATCCTTTCTATGCGCTTGTTAGCGCTGCAATTTTGGTTGCCTACACCCAGGCGCCAAATTCTTGTACATATACCAATTGAACAGTTATTTTTTTATTCAACTTATATGACATGGACATATATGTTATGTATAAGTGAAGGGAGCTTACATTTAATGTTGTAGATAAGTGAATAAATCGGGTAAAGAGCGCGGCATAGCCCAAAAATTTCTTATCTGACAACTAACCTATTCAATTTGATTCCTAAGATTTGAATTATATATATTCTATATGTTTAAAATTATATAGCTTAAAAATGAGTGAAAAATTACTACAAGCTGGTTCATTTCTTATAAATATTTTTTTTTATAATACCATCTGATCAAATTTGATCCGGACTGATCCATTTAAGGGTTTTTATGGGTTTCCTCGAGCAAAAAAATTTAATTTTACAAAAAAAAAAATTAAATTTTTATGAAAATCTCGACTTTTTTCAATCAGTTGTAACTCAAAAAAATCCTTCATTCAAGATCATGTAAATTACAGAAGGCCCGTGTCAAATTTCATTAAGATCGGTTGAGTAGTTCGCGAGAAATCTTGACAACGGACTTTGAAAGGGCAGTTTCGAGAAAAACGCGTTTAAAGTCTCAAGTAACTACATATATAGCTGACCTCGAGCGCGCAACTTTTCAAGGCTGTGCCTGCGAAAGTATTACCCGGATCAACTTGTACATTTAAGACAATATTCTAGAGATGTAATGGAATTAAATATGACAACAAAAAAATAGATTCTTTGAAGCTATGAATTCGAAGTAAACCTAATCGATAAAATATTATATGTTTTCTTAACCTAAAATACACTGAAGATACGGAAAGTCATTCCATTTGAGGCTTGTACAATATGTATGGAAAATTAGTCTCAGGACCTTATTTTGAGGGTGATAATATAGGTTAGGTTAATCCAGTAGGCTAATGAGCCACGCATAGACCAGTTTTGCCAGATGTAGTTCAGTTACTAGGTCCATGAGGAGTAGTCATCCTTACGATGCCTGCGCTTGATGAGAATTTTAAAAGACTCTGGTCTCACTATCGATACCTCCTTCGGTGTATCATACTTTGGAGACCCCAGACATTTACAGCGTAATCTTGCCAATACGGGACAAGTGCATAAGAGATGCTCTATTGTTGTCCTGGTGTCTTGCTCTAGACATTTTCTGCAGTCTTTTCGATCTGTCAGCCCTATTCTGCGGGCGTGTGTCGCCAACAGTCAGTGTCCAGCTAGTATTCCGATCAAGTTCCTACAGTCTCTTGTATCTCTATTGTCTTGCACATGACTTTTGCAGTTTTGCATCCAAGTAGCCTGTTCCATAGGGTTTAGATTTTCCAAATCGTCGTATAGACAATGTATGTGTTTCCCAATGTTGAATAAGTTTTCGGGGTGCCGTACACCATTCTTGGCAATCTCGTCCGCTATTTCATTGTCCTCGATGCCTTTGGGGCTTGGCACCCAATAGAAGTGAAGTTGCTTGCATCTGGCACCACTTTCCACTGCTACCATGCTTCCCAAGAAACTTTTGGCCGATATGTGATACGAGGTTACTACCTTTATTGCTGCTTGGCTGTCTAGGCAGATTTTGACTCGGGAATCGCCTGCAGGTACATTAGAGGTCAACTCCGCGGCTTTCACAAATAGCAAAGACCTCAGCTTGAAATACACTGCAGTGGTCCGGCTAATTTAAAAGGCTGTCTTAATATACCTGTAGATCTGCATTAAAATACATCAAAATTTATTTTGTCAATCCGATTCAAATTTGTTGCCACTTGTTCGATGCAAACCAAGCATTTTGAAAGTTCGCTTTACTAACTACCCTGTCTATACTGCTTCTGGTATTTTCTTTTCTTTTTTTTGGCATACATTCATTCTTATTTCCAAACAATTGGCACGGCTTGATATACGAGTGTGTAATGAAGAAATACTGACTTTTGCACAGCAGCTGCCCCAACAGCTGCGTAGTTAGTGATAGCCATTGTAGCACACATTTCTGGGTTGCACCCCACTCGTTGCTTTTAGAAATATTTCTATGTAACTAGTTGCGAGATAATTGCTCAATTGCACCATGAGAGAGGTCAATGTATGCAATGAATGCCAATAAGCTGAAATATTGCAGTTTTCTAAATATGAGAGATATACATACATACATACACATACAAAATTTTTCACTTCATTTCTTCATTCATTGAATTTCCCCTTGAATTGTGCGCTGGGTTTAAATCGGCACACGAACACATCGCATTTCTTTTCGCCAATACCGAAATACAACCAACGCAATAATACTATATATATAGTATATTCCGTGCCACATTGCAAATTTGTATTTATGTGCATGCCCATTTCATTATGTGGCCTTTGTGGCCCCTGTTATGGGTCGTTGGCGCTTTTAACTGCCAAGCGGTTGTATGGCCAAAAAACGGTCGCTGGGCCGCGGCAAGCGCCAGTGCGCCGAACACTTTGCATCCGTTCAATATTTGCACATTGACATACTGCCTTTACTGCTGGTCATTTGCTCTGAGCCATTTTTGTTGTGTGACTGTAAATTTTGGTTGCAGCTGTATGGACGAAGGGCCGGATAGGCAGCAGCAGCAAAGCATTATTGTATACTACTGTTAGCCTGCACATACACACCATATACATATATCACTAGTAATGGTAGGTTTAAAATGTTTGGCTTTTATAGCACTAACTCGTAGATATATTATAATAACGATCGGATTTTGTACGCATAATAGTTGTCTGCCAGCCAATCTTTGCATATAAAACAGGCTTTAACAACCGAGCAAAAACCATTTTGGCTGTTGTCCATAATTTTTGGCTAATTCTTAAGCTAATGGGAGCAAAGTGTTTACACACATACATATTTTTGCATTTATTGTTATTTAGTATTGTTGCTGCGCGTAAATCGTAAACATGAATTTGTCGATGTTGAAGAGAAAATTAAAATTGGTATGAAATATTATTTAAAATAGAAAAAAATTTATTTGCTACATGCATAAAATATGTTATAAATGGTGTTCCATTTCGCGGTTCCCCACTTTTTAAAGAAAAAAAATCGGAAATTTCAAATTTAATGGATAATGTTTATTATCATTCGAAAGAACACATTTTTGGCATTTATTTTTTGAAGATTATCTCTTACAAATATTGGACACGGCTACGTCTCGGATGATTCCGCCGTTGAGTTTAATTTTCGATGACTTGTTCGAACATTTCGATTGGTAAATGGCAATTCGCCCATAGATTGTAGAATTTCCATATCCAAAAAGTCTAACGGTGTGATATCACACGGTTTTTGTGGCCAATCGTCCCGTTCAAAGCATGAAATTATTTGCTCGCCAAAGTGTTCTCTCAATAAATCCTTTGATTGATCCGATGTGTGGGAAGTGACGCTGTCTTGTTGAAACCAAAAGGCGCTGAGATCACGAGCTTCCATTTCAGGCATCAAATAGTCGGTTATCAGGCGCGATTACGGCCGCCATTGACGATTACGTTCCCACCGGAATTATTTTTGAAGAAATATGGACCGATGACTCCACTGGCTCCCAAACCACGCCAAACTATTACCCATTGAGCCAAAAATAGACCTCATCGCTGAAGAAAATTTGACTCGAAAACGTTGGATCTTCTTGGGACTTTTCAAGAGCCCATAGAGCAACCATAAGACCACTTCATAGTTTTTGATGTTGTTTAAACACGAAACTGAGACTCTGCTTAATTTACAACAGGACCATTGATTAAATATATACAAATGGTGAGGACTGTTCTGGCTAGTTTATCTGCTCGCATATACTAGGCATATCATAGGGTCGAAAAAGTAAGGACCACAAGTTTATGGGGTTCACTGTATGGAACATATATAGTATATAGAAGGAGAAAACGTTTACAGGACTCTTCTTTTCTTCTTTGCCGAAGTATTAGGCTCATTCGATCCCATAACTTAAAAAAGATGCTTTTCCTTCCACCACTATGAAAAACTTAAAAAAGTCGCTCGCCAGATTGAAATTTGCTTCGAAAAGGAGGATATCATCGACTCGGAATATTGCTTTATAGACCTGCGGAAAACATATCTTTTAGACGGACTAAAGAAGTTGGAGCAACACTGAGACAAGTGTATCGAGTTAGAAGAAGACTATTTTGGCAATTATATCACTTGAATGAGATATCCGCATCTTTTCTTGTATCATATTCAAATCGCAAACTTTGTCTTTGGTTTCACATATACTTTCTATCGAAAACTATCACCTGGATTCATGTATTAGTGTTACAAACAGTCAAGCCAAGTTTGCTTTACTGTGCTTTGATGTGTTGCAATCAACAATATCTCATACGGAGAACCGATGGAGCGGATATAGCGACCCACTGTGCTATGCATAACCAGATCGCTAAGAACTATTCTAATGGCCTCACTCGTAAGATTACTCAACTTACCATTCGACATTGCAGTGGAAAGCTATGCAGAAAAATCAGCTTCAAGATAAATAAATTCTCCACAAGAACCTTCGGACGCAGCTCAATAAGCAAGAGATTGATGAATAAAATAAACCATATACCTCACGTTGTCAGGTTCAAGTTACATTAAAAGAGGATGGATAATGCAGGAACACGCGACTCATCAATGGAACTTATAACAATTATACAGACGGATCAAATATGGTTAACGAAGTGGGAGCAGGAATCCGTTGATCAAAGTGGATCTCAATCTTCCAGCTTCCAGAATACCTCAGGCGAAAGTATTTGCGGGCAGCGGCTGAGATAACTAACAACGTAAATAAGATAAATGTATACGTGGTTAGCCAGACGCCAATTAGGGCAAAAATCTCAGAAGAAGGAAGGCAGTAGATGTAGTAGCTAACAGAAAGTGGCTGCATACATGTATACTGGCTTCCAAGCAACTAAGAAATTCCGGGAAATTAAATAGCTGATGAGATTGCCAAAAGTGCCATCCGTCGGGCTACTGAACCAGTACACGATATATCGAAGTCGCTGAAAACAATATACAATGATATCTTCGAAAGCGCTGACAGACGGATCAGGGAGAGTTGGAATGTCTTAAGGTCATGTATGATCGCCAAGATTACGTGGAAGAACCTCGGAGAGGAAACATGCACGCGTTTTACTCACACGGTCTCGAAAGAAGCGAAAAACGGTTGTTGGCCTAATGGCAGGTCACATGCGAGCTTGATAGGCAATAGAGTCGACGATACACGCAAAAAGTGCAGGGAAGTAGGCATAAAAGAGTAGCTGGAACATCTCGTATGCTCCTTTTCAGCATTATCTAGAACTCGGCTTAGATATCCAGGAGCTTCGCAGTTCTTAATATTCGTAAAAATCGTTTACGTCCTGTATGCCGAATACTTCAGCTCAAATTAAACTGTATGTTTATCTGGCAATACCTGGTCCATAGGTCTATTTTATGTGTAGAGAGAATAGCACTATGGACTCATGCAATTCTCTCAGCTTGTGTACCATTACAAATCAATTGTTAGTCACAAGGAGAATAATTACGAATCTTACTATGTTTTTTTTATACTAACCTGAATGTCGGCATTTAATTATTTTCCGCCCAACAAAAATGTATGCATCTAGTGTATTTCATGTAGTTTAAAAAAACATAATTTCTCAGTAAATTTATCGTCACTATCTTGGGTTGCAAGCAATTTACGGAAAATATGATTGCTTACTCATTTAAATTGCCGCTTACTGCAGACCTATATTTGCGTCTAAATTGAATTATATCGACCGGTCGAAGGTCACAACAATGCAATAATTATGTAACAAAATATACGGAGGGTCGATCTAGATATCGCAGTTGGAGCAGAAAATCTCTAATAAAAAGCAGACTCTACTCACTTCTGTGAGCTACTCAAATATTCTTAGGAAAAGTAAACATTAGAAGGCCTTAAAGCGCACGCTGCCGCATAATTAAGACATAAGTTATAGAGATGGCGCGCGGCGATAAGCGTGGAAAGGCGTCAAGAACACGAGGGAGACATAATTGTATGTACCCGCTCCTCATGTATTTATACACACACACACACATACACACATTCGCCTTGCTTTGATGGCAATCGAATTGGTCTGAACCGGCACCAAAGCGATCACATTTGAATCTGACCTTTGCCAATTAACCACGCGTTCAAGCGATTTCGCTGCATTGGTGAGGGGCAAGCACCAACGCTGTCGCAGTGGCGTAGTGTGTAGAAAAATAGCAACAACAATATGCACAAGCAACAACATTTAGTAGTAGAGCAAGCGCAACATCGATGAGGCACGGAGGCAGCAGCGCGCATAAACAACTTGTAAGCTCGCAAACAAGAAAATGTACATTTTCATGCGTGTGTGTGCGTAAGTAAGCGCACAGGCAAGTAAGTGCGTGTGCCTGTAAGTACCAGGCAAAGCTTGTCGACCCACTACATCAGCGCCAGCAATTGAGCAAATGCTACTGCCACAGTAACTGCTGAATATCACAGTTGTAAACAACAGTAAAACATTTATACAACAACAACAACAAGAAGAACTGCTGGTGTGTACAGTGCTTTGAACGACTGACAGCGTGGTACGTTGGAAAGGCGCAGTTCAGCAGATTAAGTTCACTTGTCGTTTGCGTTGTTTAGAATTTTTGTTGACACCAGCAACAGCAATTGCTGCTACAAAAACAACAGCATGGTTAATGGAAATGGCAAATGTTCAAAGCACATACATACATACGTAGTTATGTGAGTACCTCGTAGCTCTGTGTGTGTGTGTGGTGTAAATAGCGTGGAGCTCAAAAAGTATAAGGCACTGCTTAAATAGTGGATCAACAACTAGGAGAGATGAGACTAGAATTTTTAGGCTACTTAAACCCAGTAAGCCACTTGCAATTGTAGTTGTTGCGAAAGATAAGAATAACAGATGACTCGCTTCTACTGTTGAAATCAACTCTTTCTTCTTATAACTATATCCTGTACTTTCGAGGAGAAAATTGACAAATCTTTTTTTCAGGGTTCTTCTTATATTGTTTGGAGAAATTTCTAGGTTATCTTTGTAAAGATAAGTCCTTGAAATTTGTAAGTTATTTGGAAAGGCAAGTGCTTGATTTTGATAGAATAAACAACATATCAAACATTTATACGATGGGATCGAAAACTTCACTTACTGGGTGCCAGGCGACAAAGGCGTCGATGACAATGAGCTCCTGCTCACTCTTGATAGAATAGACTGTAAGAACATGATTGCACAAAGCCTGGTGCCAGCATACGACTGAAGAATGGGGCTGACAGGTTGCGATGTCTGCAGGAAATGTCAAATGCAAGGCACCAGGAATACAATGGAGCATCTCCAGTGCACTTGTTCTTTCAAGGCAACGCTTTAAACATTTGAGGGTATCACGTTATGAAACAGAACCTATGAAAATTCACCTTGATCTGGCATCGTTAAGGACCCAAAGTGGTCTATGCGTGACTTGCGAGCTTAGCAGACTACCATAACCCAAACTACAAACTGGATAACTTAATGTACTCTGTTTAGGGGGAAAAAGTTTGAACCAAAAATGTATCGTTGTGGGATTTTCATCTTTTTTTCCAAAGAATAAAACCTCACTGAAATGATTATGACTTTGCTCTGCGATGGTGAAACGGCAGTGTTAAGTCCTCTAAAGATTCCGACTGGAAAATACACTCAGCATCTTTTCAAATAATCGAAGACTTGAAATCTCACTGTAAATCGGAATAAAGTTTATCCAAGGCTCTTCACCAGTAGCAGACGGACGTATACGAATATTTTCCTAAAGAGTGTTTTCTTTCTATTATTTTTGCTTAAATCCTCAATCTTTATAACATTGGGTTTATATTTTTTTATTTACTAATAGGTAAAGTCGTAAGTCAAAAGGGGTCATTGTTTCCATAATATACTTTTGTACTGGGTCTGCTTTTGTTAGATCTTCCGCAATACTTTATTTAGGATTCTGGTTCTAACTCAAGCCTTGCTTCATATTTATTCTGCTATAAGGAATGTTTTGTTAAGGCTTTCATTTATAACACAATTTTTTCAGGGCACCTCACAATTTGGCGATGCCAACCGTATGATATGAATACCGAATTTGGAGTACAAGAATCGTCGGCTAGGCAGTATGACATGAAACGCCATGATATTTGTCCGATCTTCTCTTCCTATTTCTGAGTTCAGGTCAAGTAATCCTTGATAGGCGAGCTCGTTACCTGCAATTACTTGCAAATTTATCGGCATAAAGTTTCCACAGTGAAAGTTTTTAGTACTTAGAATCGGTCTCTCCTTCGGGAACCATATTAAAGAACTCTAGTTGTTGTTGTAGTGGCATTTTTTGACATTCCTGAAGTAATTTGCCGAGTTGATAGGCCTTGGTCGCATAAAAATCTGGGTCCGTTATAGTTACTTAGACCCGGCTGTCGTGGGAACGGGACATATAGAAGTCGCTATTTGTTGTGTAGCCGACCTTTCTTTGCCTCTGTTCGATTTATGTCAATAAGTTGCTTCTAATAACGAGTGACAGAACGAACGAAGATACTGTACTACTTTCTGCTTACTCCATTCCGTTTGCTGGGTTGCCAACACCATGTAAATAACTACAAAGCAAATTCCACACTTCGAACAGGACTCTCTCTTGCACACACACACACAGAAGTGTACTTATTAGTTCATGCTCGCTTTGGTACTTTTGCACTTTGGCACTTTAATGTAACTAGACACTCACGCACATAATTCACACGACTCTGCGACTCTGCGACACTGGAACAATCAGCACAAATATGCTGAATGAATGTTGCTGACAACAACAAAAATCAAGCTATTAGGCGAGCGTTGAAGCGGAGCTACCCACCGCGCAAGCACACATTCCAAAGGGCCTATACACACACATATATGTACATACATACATATAAATATAGTTCAGCACAATAAACAAGTAAATTCAGAGACACACAGCGAGACACTGAAGAGAGAGCGACATGTCAAGTGGGCATTTGAGGGCGGCGTTTAAATCGACAGACAGCTAAACGGTTGGAGGAGACACGCCGGAAGATGTATGCGTTTATTCACATAACTGCTATGTGAGCGTGCGTGTGTGTATGTATGTGCATGTGCAAAACAACATGTCATTCATCATTTGCATTAGCACTTGTATAAATAACTAGATACTAGTCGGGGGTGTTGGTGGGCGTGTGGGCGGCCATGCACCATGGAAATAGTTGAAAGAAGTGACGATGTGGAAGAAAATAAACGATAATTACACTTAGATGAATGAGCAGCCGAAAAGCAACAAAAATCACATGTCTATATGTATTATGCTTAATGTTGAGCCAAGAGCTTTACTCTCAGATTACTTTACAGCCGTCTTTATGTAGTTGCATGCAGTTATTTATGTATTGATGGATGCATGAGTCCTTTCTTTGACATTTCAAACATCTTTATTTTATTAGTATGCGTCCTTATGCAAATTTATGCTATTCACTCGTGTGTTTAATAGGCATAATATGTATAAATATTGAGGGAAATGCATAAATCATTGAATATTTTGCGCCTGAAATACAATCTGATGACAAAGCAGAAGCAGCTGAAATGTGGACGGTCGTGGATAGGGTGCTCTTTGTCAAAATATTTTAATGCAAATAACCGTTTATGTATTCATTCATTTTCTATGTACATATGTATATTATATACGACACATATGTACAACTGTCAATGTGTTTTACGTGGGATCCTGCTTATGAAAAGCTTAACTCACACACGGTGCTCAAAAGCACAACGGATCAATACAATGCGTCGATCAGCGCCCTGAAAATTGGGTAAGGATTTTCAGTACCAATTGGCAGTGCGGTAAGGACACACTAACCACCTTGGTAGGGCTCGAGGCCCATCTAAAACCTCTGCCGTACTTTGGGTCCGGCACCCGGTTGCAATGCAACTCCACATTCGACTGACAAAGTCAGTTCTTCCCACGATTTGGGTTTTAACCACAGCCACCACGAATCTCCACAAAGGGCCAAACCCAATGAGCAGACTGGAGCGAACTCCAGGGGCTACTGCTCCCCGTGGTACCAGGTTAAAGTCTTTGGTATGACCTTGTAGCCGAGGCTACGACCAGTTGAGCCTCCATATAGCCCTGGACTGGTGGCCAGGATCTTAGTCGCCTCTTACGACAGGCATGCCTTACCGCGGGTATATTCGGTTTCCCCTCGAACCCGGAGGGGTCCCCCCGTACCCGCAGGGGGAGACACATATGTACATACATATGTACATATGTATGTGATTTAACTTAGTAGGAGTCTTTTACCATCATTAAAATCACTAAAAGTTGAGTGTGCTTCATTCGCCATATTAAAGTGAATATAATATTGCATGTTTATTAAATATTATTATAAAATTTAAAGAATTTCGGATTTTTATTTATTTAAACTTATTTTTTACATTTCTTTTAAATTAAAAAAAAAATTATATTTATTTTTGTTTTAATTATTCTATTTTTAATTTATTTTAATTCTTTATTGTCATTTTTATTTATTTATTTATTTTTTTTATATTATATTTAAAAAAAAATTTTTAATTTAATTAAAAATTTTAATTAAAAAAAATTGTTTTTAATTTTTATTTTAATTTTAAAATTTAGTTTTTTGATTTTTTTTAATTAAAAAACTGTTTAAAATTATTTCTGCTAATTGTTAGCAAATCTTGCTGGGAAAAACAAATTTAAAAAAATGTTTTGTTTTTTCATTGCAGTGTTTCAACTTTTCTATACCCTTTTTCTTATAAAAAAATATATTTGCTTCAAAGCAAGCCTCGGTTTCGGCGATTACCTTTGCATTGTTGCCATATTTCACTCCAATGAGTATTTGCTTAAGAACTGAGTATAGAATCGTTTTCAGCAATTTTAGTGGATGTGAAATCGATTCAAAGCAATTTTTCTATTACTGATTTGGGACGAGGTCTATTGTCTATTGTATTGCGAGGTCGTACGGCGCTCCCTCTGAGCTTACAGAGCTTGTAATATCTTTATAGTATCAGCTATATACTTATACCTTTTCCAAAAGAGATGATATGATTTCTGAGTGTCGTTTCGGCCATGTAATGTTTACAATTTCTTCATAAAAAGATATACGCAAGAACCACGTTTAGAAATTATTCAATTTTATTGTCTAAATAACCGTTTTTCAGTTGCAACTTTTCGTGCCTTTTTGCCATTTTACGGTCGTAATAGTCGAGCACCTGTGATCGCTCTCCCTCGAATTGTTGAAAATTTCGAGCGTACATTTTCTTTACATAATGTTCAAGTCTCAGCAAGACAAAGAATTTCACGAATTAATGAAAATATTGCTGCCGTGCAGGCAAGTGTTGCTGACGACCGCAATTTGTCAAGAATTCAGACACCACCTGGCGGGTTTTGAGAAAGGATTTAGGCTTGCATCAATAAAGATTTGTTTTCACTCAAGAACCATTCGCTGATTTTGCCTTGGAGCTACATGAAAACGATATTGGTTAAGCGTTAGAAGTCAATTCATGACAAGATTTAGTAGAAAAAATTTTCGAAAATTGGATTCATCGAATTCATTCTTGCAAAAAAAGTCGTGGAGGCCATTTAAATGATGTTATATTAAGAATTTAATTAAATCGATTCTAGTTCAGAATTTTAATTTTCTTAAAAACTAGTGTGTTTTTTTTTTTAAGAAGTCATGTCAGTCGTATTGTAAATCCCTGAATATCGATACGTCATCTAAAATTATTATTATATATATTTTTATGTTAACGAACACTTTTCGACATCCAGTGTTTGGGTTTATTGCGTTTTTTGCTTGAATATTTGCTTCGCTTGGCTCAGTGTTCAGATAACACTTAACGGCAGGGTTTTTATAGTTCGCCAGCAATATTTCTTTTATTAAAACACGAAATATCTTTTCATCTATTTTTATTTAATATCAAAACTTCGAACACTCGAAATTGTCTGATTTGAAATCTGTACACGTTGGGTTTGAAGGTTAAGTATAAACCCTCTTCTAGAAACATTCCGAACTTTTGACTAAACTGGTATAGGTATACTAGTAAAAAGCTTAGGTGAATTGCAACAACGTACCGTAATTAGATTCGTCGCTTCCAAAACGGCTATTTCGTCCGTGAGAAGAACGACAAAAAAACTTTGGAGACGGTGAATTGGCGACTTCGCTCGCTGAGGATCCATGTCGAACACAAGAAGAGCATGCTTCAGCATTGGGAGTAACCAATCAAGCAATATAAAAGCAACTGCATCCGCTGGGAATGATACAGAAACAAGGGAATTGACTTCAATACCAGGAGAGGTACGAGAAAGTAATTCTCCTGCATGACAATACTCGGCTTCACGTTGCTAAGCCCGTTAAAATTTACTCTGAAACGCTTAAGGGGTTACATGGGCTTACTATGGTAAACTACTCATCATCATCGAAAGATTATCTATTTTGCTAGCTTAGCCAGAAAGTTGGGGGAAAAGCTGTGAATAGCTAGGGCAATTTTTCGAATAATTTGCAATAATTTCCTAACAATAAAATTGCATTTTTATTAAAAAACAGTGAGAACTTACTTTAGTATCCCTAAAAAGCAGTTTACGTATTATATTTGCAAATATTTATCGTTAATATTTTTTTCACTTTTGTCTCCCTATCATAATTAAAACTTCTACTCAAAACACACTAAAAGCATAGTAACTAGATACATAATGATAATTTCATGCTTTCTTCCCAATTTTCACACAACTTGAAAAAAAAAGTTGCTCAACATTTTGTGCAACATTTTTGTGCTGTAAAGAGAGAAAATTTGCTGAAAAATTGCTTCCTGCTGAAGTTTAAGTTTTTTCCGTGCACTGCTTTCGTGTTCATGTAAATACTTCTACGCACATGCACATGATGTACCGTTATTCATAAACTTATGAAAAGTCTTTCATCATCTATGCAGTGCCAGCTTGTTGTTGTTGTCTAACATTTGAAATTTTTTTCGCCGGCGAGGTGATAAATTGCCACTTGACTTGGTCGTTATAGTCAAGTGAAGTGCTGGGAAATTGCATTACAAGACACACGCACACATATACAAGTATATTTGCTTGCATGCTTGCTAGTGCGCTGTGGCTCTCACCTATACATATAAAGTCGTACATGCTCGTCTGCGGCGTTAGTTAAGTGACATTATTTGATTTTTATTTGAAAGGTGCATATTTCTTATATTTTATTACGAGTATAATTTTTGGAAAAAGAGGAAATATGTTTTTTTGAGTGACAAGCGCTTCAAACGGAGAGGTTATTTTGATTATAATTTTATGAATAATATTTTTTTTAATTTTAATTTATTTTAATATTTTCTATGTTATGATTTTTGCACCTCGTAATAATAAATAATCGATTTTTATTTCTAAACACCAAGAATGGAAGTGTTTTGAGTACGAAAATCATATCTGATAATATCTGTATAAGCTCAATAGAATTAGTGTGGATGCAATAAGATTTACCAACTTTAAGCTTTAAGTGCTTCTGCGAGCACCAACAACGAGCAATTTTATTATATCTGTCATACAATTTTTCATATTTTTTCCGCTTTCTTGCGCATCCTTGTAGCTATTTTTAGTCTTAAAAAGCTTTTATTTTACTCGCTTGCAGCTAACAAGCTGACTGTATGTATATGTGTTTGTGTATAACACATACATATGTGTATTTTTATTACGATTGTTGTTATTGCTGTTGTCATCGTCCATGCAAAGGTGCATAAGTGGTTGACACAGTATTGTTGTCAGCTTTCTTTCCAACTCAACTGATGAACAATTCTAAAAGTTACATAAGTGTTGGTTGCACTTGTTGGTTGTTAATATACATACATATTTATTGCAATTGTTGTTGTTGTTGCTGCTGTTTGTAAGTTATCGTTTGTTGGCTCTTGAACGCTATTTCGCCTTGAATCCGCTGCTAGTCAGTCAAGTGCAAGTTGCGAACACGCGCGAACGAATTCATTTGTACATATGTTTGTTTGTATGTCTGCGTGTTTGTATGTGTCAAGGGATATTTAGATATTTATGGTCACAAGCGTATAGTTACATATATAGTATGAAAACAGTTGAGTTTACACGACTGTTTCAACACCGCAATAAAGTATGCATGGCATGTGGCTAGTAGGAAATTTTCAGAAACAGATTTTTTTTTAATTTGTCTTTTATTTTCATAAACCTTTCTGATTTGCCAAATATGTACATATGTACAAAATTAAGATTACAGAAAAATTAATATATTGAAAAAATATATCGTCACCTAAAATGCAAAATAACGTAACAACATTTTCGAAAATTTAAGGTGGCGTGAATGAAACACGAAATGAAATGGAACAAGAGTGAAAAAAAAATTAATATTGGTTAGAACTAGTTTATATTTGAGCGCAGAACCTAAAAATGTTGGACAAATGTTATATTATGAATGTAATTTGAAGTGGTGAATCGTAATCATTTTTTGATGATACGTTGTTTTGCATTTTAGGTGATGATATATGTATGTATGTATGGTAAAATGACATTTTTTTTAAGTTATTATTCAATATATTTCCTACTGGGTAGTGTTGACAGTGCTTTAAAGTCACAGTTCTTTCCACTACATACCATATTCTACAACAAATTAGTGTCGTATGTGGCATGTGTGTGTGTTTCATGTTTGATTCTGTAGTTGGATCCATGCACTCTCACTCAGCACTTGCCAAAGTCAAAAGGAAACTGCACTTGTCACGCGTTTGAATGACGTTTACGTTAGACACTTGACGTTTTACTTCAGCATCCGTTTTATTTTGGTTTCGCTTTGTTTTTGTTTTTTTTTTCAAGGATACAGAACTTGTTTGAATTGTAAGAATAAAAAAAATAATGTGAGGTATTTTTAAAGCATACAATTTCTGTCTATAAAAAATTTTTAATTGTGGTTTCAGAAGTATACAATAATTATTTATTTATATTATGACAAGCAAATACTGTTACTTTTCCTCCACTATGTTCTATGCTTATGCCAACTATTTTTCTGGTCCTCGAAACATTTTTCATAAGCACTTTTTGGGATGACCTTCAGCTTCTTCAGCGAATTTTGCTTTATCTCTTCGATGGACTGAAAACGGGTTCCACAGAGCGGCAATTTAAGTTTTGGGAACAAGAAAAAATCACACGGAGCGAAATCTGGTGAATATGGTGGTTGATCGATGGCATTCATTGCGATTTTGGCTTTAAATTCGGTCATAATCTTACTCTTTTTGAAAAAAATTCAGCTTTATCGGGACGAGTCGAGCAAGAACGGGTATAATACCCAAAATAACCACGAAAATCATTCGAACGGACTCGCGAGAGATATCGGGCTCTTGTCATTTCTCTAACACTTGCCTGACGATTTTTAAGCACCATATCCTTCACTGTTTTAATATTTTCATCAGTTGAAGAGGTCAAAGGTCGTCCAAAACGAGACATTTCTTCAACGATCGCTCGACCGTCTTTGAATGTTTTGTACCACTCGGTGGCTTGTGTTATTGATAAAACTGAATCACCGTAAGCCTTTTCGCACATTCACAACGATTCCGCATACGAAATTTGGTGAGAAATATATAAATTGCGACAAATTCTTTGTTCGATATTTTTATCCATTGTAAAAATCGCAACGCACTGCTTTAAACCATGTCCCAATGATGCGTTAAATAGGCTCCTTCAACAACTGCTTTAAGAATTAAGGAAACTGGTGGTTGGAATAGGAAGGGTTATGGATATAGCGAAACTCTGAACCAGCACGAACTAATCTAAATAAGTCGGACTATATGCTGCCAAGATTGGACTTCAATAGTTAGATCCATGGGAGAATACCTTGCAGACGTGAATGGAAAGGGCTTGGGAGCATAATACTACCTCAATCTATACCGACGGGTATAAATTAAACTGCGCTATAGGGACGGAGTTATACTCCAAAGATATTAATATCTCCCTAATCCTTTCGTCTACCAAACTCAGCTACAATTTTTACTAACATAGTCCAGAACAAAAAAGACGAATCCGAGGCAGAGAAAATACTACTATACTTTGAGAAGATATTTTCACTAAATCTGGCGTGGGTTATTTTCCAAGCGTGCAATCTCCAAAGAAATTGTTCTGATTGAGTCACTATATCATACTACTATGGGCAAAAAAATAGCAAGACTTTTCTCTATAAATTTCAAGCGAAAACCCATTCGTCGAAATAATTTTTTTCTAGGTTGGTGTGACATGTGTCAAACATTTTAAAGAAAACTAATAAGAATTTAAAAATTATACAAGGTGCTTTCCAAAGTAAACTTTTTGAATCTAGCGCCCCCTGATGGCGCTTTCTATACGTCCGACTGGTGCGTTAGAGTCTGCTATCTTTATCGAATGTCCAGTGAGAATTTCATGACATTTCATCGATTGGAAGTGAAGTTATTGCGTTTTAAGTGTCAGTATGTTTGTGTTATCGGTGCGAAAATTAGCTTCAAGCAAAGACCCAACATTAAATTTTAAATTTTGTTTTAAAATTGGTAAAACTTTTACTTTTCAATTGATGAAAAAAGTTTATGGCGATGATTGGCTATCCCGTAGCAGAGTGCACGAGTGGTTTCAACGTTTTCAAAGTGGTCGTGAGGACATAAATGACGATCAACATGTGGACCAATCAAAATCCGTGATCATCGGAAATTCCATCGAAACTGTGTGTGAATTCATCAAAAATCAGCCGAAATCATGATTGAAATTCATGGAAATGGAATTGAACATCTCCAAAACATCGATTTATCGCATTTTGACCGAACATTTGGGCTTACGTAAGGAGTGTGCACGGTTTGTTCCGCACAAATTGACTGACGACCAGAAATTGCTCAGAACTCAATATTCAAAGGACGATTATTTGACCAAAAATCACATTTTAACCATTAACCACTCCCCGTATTCAACTGATATGGCACCGTGCGACTGTTTCCTTTTCGAAAAAATGCATTTGAGCCCATGAAAAGAAAGCGTTATGCAGACGTAGAGGCCATTCAAAAGGCTTGCACCGTCATACAGGCGGCCATACCGGCTAACGAGCTAAAACACTCGTTCGACATGCTTTTGGACCGTGCAAAAAGCTGTATTGAAGCAGAAGGGCACTATTTTGAATAAAATAAATTGATTTTGCCAAAAAAACCATTTGTTCTGTTTTTTTTTAAGTAATGTTTACTTTGGAACGCACCTTGCAAACAAAGTCTCACTACTTTTTGCTGCCTTACGAACTCGTTTCTTGTTTGAGGAGCATTTCGACCTCAGCAACATCTATCAGTTGCATTTTCTGTATATTTTGATATTTTATATGCTCTTATAAATTTGTAGTATTTCGAAAAATTTTAGACTTTTTAAATTTTATGCATGAACAATTTATTAGCGATTTCGCCAGCAGTGCCAATTAATTTGAGCGAATATCGACTCATAAAGAACTCCAGTGAAACGCCGCAATAGCCGAGTCGGTAATATGGCAAACAAAAACTCACGCATGTAAAACTAAAACGGCAATTTGTTGCATGTAAATTTGATTACAATTCACACATACATACCTTTAAACCCATAAACAACACCACGCAACGGTTTGCTGACATACGAGGACAAACATATTCAGTGTTAGAGCACTCTATACATATATCAATTCACCAATTAAATTTACAACATTTCATTGTAGTGAAAAAACAATGACAATAACAATGTGAAAATCGTAATTAATCTGCGGCTTTTTAAGTGAATTCCAATTTGTTGATTTTATTGTGTTGAAAAGATTTATTTATTTTCTAAATTGTTGCGTTTTTATCACACAACAATGCCCGCTTTATTGTGGCTTAAATGTTTAAAATTTATAACAGCATTTTAGTGCTATTAGCTTCGCGGCATTATATACTGATGACTACGCGGCTAAAGCGGCTAAATGTATGAATTTGTAAATTGCATTATGCGTGCTGAATAATTGAAATTCCCACTAAGTACTGACCAAAACCATTAGCCAAAAAAAGTGTAAATAATAAAGACGAATGCGGAGGGTCTAGATGCGGCCTGAGCGGAATATGCGAAACTCAGGTAAATTGTCAGAGTTTTGGAAGCCTCAAATAATTGTTGAGGGTTAAAAATGTTGCTGTAAACGTTTTGTAAGTTTTGGAAATTTTTTCAAGCTCTCCGAATATTTAAGCGGGCACATGGGTTTCCTGGGGTAAAAAACAGCATTTTTTTCAACATTTTTTTCTCTTATAAAAAAAGAAATATTTTATTAGAATTTTTTATTTTTACAAACATACACTATTAACAGAGAAATTCTGAAATTTTTGGAAAAAAAAATATTTTAAACTTTGCCATTGCGACACCATTTCTGGTAACCCCTCGGAAAAAGGCCTGCCCACGTTGGCAGGATAACTCCTTACAGATACATCTAAAATAAAAATAATACCTAGTTTAGTTAAAACCTTAACTTAGAACTTGGACGAAGAAAACAACCTGAAAATTGGATTTTTGACAGACATTTTTACAAGAAAATTAAAATTTCAGTGCAGATTTCGTGAAACTTTTTTTCAAATAGTTGTAATCTTAAAAAAATCCTTCGTTCAAGTCTTTAGGAATTGTATTTCAAAGACCTGTGTAAAATTTTCTGAAGATCGGTTGAGTAGTTTTCGAGAAATCTTTCCAACCGACTTCAAAAATAAGGTTTCGAGAAAAACTGGTTTTAAAGACATCGTATTTAGCCTAGCTAGCCTCGAGCGCACAAGTTCTCAAGGCTGTCTCTCCGAAACTATAACCGGGGCCAATATGGTCTCTTTCTCTCAGTCAACTTTGAATTATTCCACTTTCATTTAATGAAAGGCGATTTAGAAAGTGGCTGTGGCAATGTCCCAGGACTGCCCATTTAAAATCGAAATAACCAAACAAGTTAACCAAATTAGATGTAGATAAATCAATTTAATAATCTCAACTGTTCCTGAGCATGGATAAACGAATGAACGAACTCATAGAAGTCAGCAACATAGTTAGAGTTAGCAATTCTGACCATTTCGCTTATTTGCAATATAATCTGATTTCGACAATGTTTTGCTGGTATTGAATATTATAATGCAATCAAAGTATTGCGCGAGTATAAATAGTATTGCATTGAAATTCACTTCGGCGTGTTAGCAAATTTTTTTTTTTTAGTTTTTAATAAATCAATTTTCCCATATATTCATACGCTTAAATCTGCATAAAGCTTGTTTCAGCTGAAGTGCGTAAATTTGTGTTCTATTTTGTGGAGAAAATTGGATTTATTTAAATAAATCAATAACAAACAAATTGAGTAACAAAATCGCATAGTTTAATTGGAAATTTCCCCCTAAAGGCCGTTAAGTGAAAGTACATGACATGTTACAGTGTGTGCGTTATGTTTGTGTGTGTGTCATTTTGTATGAAATATTCAAAATCATTGCGAATGAAAAGCAATAAAACTTAAAATGATTTATCAATTTTCTATTTTTTTGTTACTGCTAGTTTTTATGCATATTTATTTAAATTTCCTTTATTAAGGGTGATCCATTTCGCGGTTTCCTACATACTTTTTTTTTAAAGAGAAAACACATAAACCTCAAATTTAATGGGGAATGTTTATTGTCATTCGAAAGAACATTCTTTGGCATTTAGTGTTTGAAGATTAACTCTTTCAAAAGTTGGCAGCCGCCACGTCTCAGTTGATCCATCCGTTGAGTCCAATTTTCAATGACTCGTTCGGGCATTTCGACTTGTAACTGAACTGGCGAATGACACGCGTGATGTTTTGCTCCAAGGCCTGAATCGTAGCGGGATGGTCCACATAGACTTTAGACTTTATATATGTATAATATATTCACAGAAAAATCTTTAACGGGTGTGATATCACACGATCTTGGTGGCTAATCGACCGACCCAAAACGTGAAATTATCTGCTCACCGAAGTGTTCTCTCAATATATCCATTAATTGATGCAATGTGTGGTAATTGGCGCCGTCTTGTTGAAAACATATCTAGCCGAGATCACGAGCTTTTCTGGATGAAATAGCAGCTGTTAATTTTCTTCGTTCGAAATGCGGCAATTTTGCTTGTTAAAAACTCGTTGAGCCAGATATGCGACTGAAAACAATTTTGCTCTAAAACGTCGAATCTTCTTGGGAATTTTTCAAGAGCCCAAAGAGCGAAGCGATATCGGTTGAGAAGATCGAGCGGTTTCAGTTCTTGCAAAAGCTGTGTTTTAATTTAAGATCACGACGTAAAATGTCCCATATCGTTCCATATTTCAGTCCGAGTCGCTGCGAACGGCGCTGAATCGACTCTCCACGGTCTTCTAGTACACTCTCAGCTACGGCTGCTATATTTTCTTCACTGCGTGCTCGACGTGGTCTATTCAGTCGAATCTTATCCAATAATGAATGCTGGGTCTCAAGATGGGTGATGGTGTTTCGAATAGTACGCTGAGTAGGCTGATTGTGTTGACCAGAACGTGTATTTTCGTAATAAATTTGTAAACGTTGTTCAGGCAAAGGTCTTCCATGATGAAATGCCGAACAATGCTGAACAAAAATAGCATGATAGCTTGACACGAGTCACGCGTGATCTATCAAAAAAAGGCCATCGAAAAAATCTCTACTTGGATCACCCGTTACTGTGTTTGAAACTAAGAATTCAAAAAATGGTATGCTTTCATACGTTGTTGTTACCTTGTTTGTTTTGTGATAAAAAAGCGGAAAAGAACAGAAGATAATAGAAAAACCGGAAACGTTTAAAATGTTTTTTTTGTAGGAGTAAATTCAAAAGTCGTTTATGATAAAATTTAGAATATTCAGGATTTAATTTAATATGTTTGCATAAAAGCTTCGTACTAATGCAGAGTTGTTTAAGTTTTATATTAAACTAAATTATTATCGCTATTGGTTGATTCAAAAGGTCAGCGGAAAAGCGTCAGACCGCAGGCGACCACACTTAGGCCATCATTAAGTCCATTGTGCTCCCGGGTGGTAACTAAATTAAGCCTTATACAGCAACTCGCTGGCTATGGTAAATACCAGTTTTTTTCTAGCCTTCTAGTTTCCTACGTTTGAGCATTGGGAACCGTAAAATATATCGCTTCTCATCCGGTTGAAGGCTGTGTATTCGCATAGATAATTTTTCAGCATCTCATCATGATCCGCGGATGTTCTGCATTCCGCCGAATCCATTTTTTAATTTTGTAAAGGTGCGATCTTAAGGATAGAGCCCCTACAATTTGACTAAGATACCTTTTGTCTACAAAGAAAAGATTTTTGGTATATCCACCATCAGTCCTATCTCCAAAAGAGTGTGTGCAATGTCCAGCGTTGCAATTGTTGCAAGACCTGAGGAATTCCACTAGGTTCCATTGCTTCAAACAACCCTTGGAGCTGAAAGGTCTGAGGCAGCTTTTGGAAATTGTGCTCCAAGCTGCTCCCGAGCGTGCCAGTCTATCCCTATGTGACTGGATACGCAGATTATATTTATCGCGTTATCTTATTTGATACAGTCTACTTGCACAATTTGATGAAGTGAGACTTTGTGTTGGCTCTACGGAGAGCCTTAATGGCTGCTTGGCTGTCCACCAGAAGGTTTATGAACTTGCTGGTTAGAGCAGAAGTCTACTTGCCGCCTTCTGTTATGCCAACAATTTCGGTCTGAACGACAGAATAAGCTCGCTTCTCTTGCAGTTTCACCCTTTCATCCGTCGTTGAATAAGCAGGTTTTGTAGCTGGAACTGGCGTGTAAAGAACTATTGGTCCAATCTTCTCTAGTCGGGAATGAAAACGTTGTGTTTAATTTCACATGAATCTCCTTTGAATATACCTTTAAATCCTGGATCCTGGAACTTGAAGATCATGGCTTTTGGGTAATTGCCTATGCAGATGATGTAGCACTTATGGCCAAAGGAAAGTTCCTGAGTACCGTGTACGAGTTAATGCCGGGGAATGTCAGCGTCGTAACAACTTGGGCAGAAGGAACTGATCTTGCCATAAACCCAAATAAACCCGAGATGGTTTTATTTACTAGAAGATACAAGATTCCGGTGGTATCGCTGCAGCAAATGGGATATATCCGCCGGTTACAGGGGAAATATCTAGGGCTCGCAATGATTAGGAAGTTTTCATAAAGAGAGAGAGAGTAAAAAAGTCATTGATTGCCTTGAACTGCTGTATAGGAGTCATTCGCAAAAGGCGGGGTTTCTCACGGAAAGTGGTCTTCTGGCTCTACGACACCATGGTCAAGTCCATTTTGTTCTATGCAGTCTTTATGTAATGGAGGGCTCTAGAAAAGAGCACATTTTGCAAGGAAACGCTATGCTTTCAACGGACAGCGCTTATCAGCATATGTGGTTTACTAAGGTCCATTCCAACCATGGCATTTAACGTTATCTTGCACATATTGCCCGTAGACATCGTCGGAAGATGTATGGTCGTGAAAGTTGCTATCAGACTCAGAGAATCTGGGTTCCAAAAAGAACACGTTTCTGAACACTCGGAAATTTTCAAAAACTTTGAATTCATACCGAATCACTTGGATCATGGAGTCGCCAAACCGAACTTTGGCGGCCATACTAGACGCCATCTGCAGAAGCTCTATGGAAGATGATGTGGTGGACACAACTCAACACTTCCTTCCTGACTGTCTCGCATTTGGGAGGCCAAGGGTAAAATACCTTCAGACATCCCACCGAACTTTCGAGGCCTATTTCATCTGCAACGTAATTATACCCTGAACAGGGTATATTAAGTTTGTCACGAAGTTTGTAACACCCAGAAGGAAGCGTCGGTGACCCTATAAAGTATATATATAAATGATCAGTATGTTGAGCTGAGTCGATTTAGCCATGTCCGTCTGTCTGTATATATACGAACTAGTCCCTCAGTTTTTAAGATTCAGATTTGAAATTTTGCTAACGCCATTTTCTCTTTAAGAAGCTGCTCATTTGTTGGAACTGCCGATATCGGACCACTATAACATATAGCTGCCATACAAACGAACGATCGGAATCAGGTTACTGTATGGACAATTTGACAATGTATCTTCACAAAAGTTGGCACAGGTTATCTTCTAAGGCAACAATGTAATCTCTGAAGAAATTGTTCAGATCGGTTAACTATAGCATATAGTGACACAAACTGAACGATCGGACAAAAGTTCTTGTATGGAAAACTTTTGCATTTGACAAGATATATTCACAAAATTTGGTATAGATTATTTTCTAAGGCAACAATGTAATCTCCAAAAAAATTGTTCAGATCGGACTACTATAGCATATGGCTTCCATATAAACTGAACACATAGTTACTAAAAGAAATGCACCTGTGTATATTAGCTTCGGTGCAGGCGAAGTTACGTTTGTGTTACTTGTTTGTGAAAACCATTTTGAAAGGAAAATAAAACAACATTAATAAACTTATTCAATCGTTATTTGACATAAAAGTTGACGCACCAGCCTGTACATGTAGATGCATTGAAGGGTGAAAATAATATTTAATATTTTGTATAAATACATTTTCTATTTATTTTGCGGTAATTCAGTTGATGTGATGTGAACAATAAGAATACATTAAACAAAATAATTAAGTTTTAAATTGGGTTAAACCGCACGAAATAAGTGAATGATTTAAGTAGATTTACATATTGCATACCTACTTTTAGTTCTGTACAAACTAAAACACGCTTTGACAAAAAGACATCGTCGACCACAAATACTCATTTATTTCCACTACACCTTACACACACTCTGCCAATTTATACCTCTAGAGCTCACCCCTTTACGCTTGCGGCTGCTTCCAACCACTGTTAAATATACATTAGTTTTTGTTTCAACAATTCCCAGTGCTTTGCTGTAAATTAAGAAAGAAAGAAAGGAAACTTCTTACCTTTTTGTTTTTGTAGCGGAAATGAACATTTATAAAGCTTGCTCGAAGCCCTGGGGCGGCTGGCGTACTTCTTATCCGTTAACACGAGCCACACAAAGCGTAGGTGTCACAGCGGTTTGTGGAAAAACGAAAGGCTGAGTGGGATAAAATCGCCTGAAAGCATGCTTAGCAAGTGATTGCGGTTCATTCTTTGCAATGCTAATTAGTCATTATTTAAGTTGTCCATGTTACGCAATTGATCATCTTTGTCTTTGGTCCATCACGCAGTGTCATTAAATTTGATAAATGAGCGTAATTTCGGACAATATTGCGAGAAATTATTAGAGCGATTATCGTGGGCTATAGAAGAAGTTAAATGTTTTGTCCACAAGAGGCCATTATTTCCTGGGTTCAATTTTAATGGATGGGTTAATGACAGATGTGCTCATTTGTGGAAATAAAAAAAAGTATTGTAACAATATTTTATTCTGTGCGATTTCTGTAAAATTTTACAAGATTTGAAAAGTGTTGCTTTGGAGTTAAAACAATGACGTCAAAGATATTTATTACTAAATGTTGGCAGTCGAAATAGTTTTTTCGTATTTTGTCAATAAATGTATAGCAGTCATATATCTCCAGTGCTACTAATCACATTGTGTCATACCATTTAGTGTTAGAAAGGAGAGATTTTAATCATCATTAAAAAAAATAGTTGAAGTTTGATTAGAAAAACGAAAAGCCTTTCTCGACTACCCAATATTTAAACCGCCATGGTAGTCAAAGCATATCCGGAAAAAAATAATGTCACGTACTCATACAATCTAACAGTCCACCACTGAAAACGAAGAAAGATGAATTATATGAAGCTAAGTTGGAAGACAGTTTTGATAGGCAGTGCCAAAAGTTCGGTATCAAGACTCAGGATATACTTGCATAAGACCTTAATATTATATCATTATTTAAGACATGATGATATTCTCGCATTCTGACTAAACTCGATATGCTCCTCAATAAAGATGACATGTTCGAAACCGATATCGAACTTTGAGAAGATTTGGTCACAGGATGATGAGAATGCGAAAAAATTATTAACTGTTACAGTTTTGTGGTGTATTCGCATCGTAGAGGGCGATCGAAAAGACTGCACTTGCTAAGAAGCTTGACATCCGTGGACATTGCTGACAAGTGTATTGCTGTGAAGTGCGCTCGAGGGCTCAAGGAAGCTGGACATATGAACGGGTCCGAACAAGAACAAAATTCTCTCCTTCAAATGCATTCCTGAAAACTTGGATTGCTGCGTCGCAGATAGGACTTGTACTGGCTTTTCCTCTGCTCACATACCGACGTGGGATATGGAGTTTTCAATCCTAGCTTTAGACTACCGGACAATTGTAGAGTTTTTCGGGCAGAAGTAGCTGATATTAAGGGCGCGCTAAAGGTACTGCTTTGAAATTCAGCCTCTTTTAAGGAGGTGAGCATGCACTCCGACAGCAGATCGGCAATACTAGCTCGCTAATTGTGCGCAGAAAGCTTGTCAAGGGCCGTCTGTGTTTATCAAGATACTTCTGACTTGTTTGGATGCCAAGTAAAGCGAAATCGCTGGAAACTACAAAGCCGACGAGCTAGGCAAATCGGAATGGAATCGAGTTGGTTGTCCATCGGCGTCTTACGTTCTAGCTCTGGACCAATGGACTTCGCATGTACTTAACATTTTGGTGAAGAATAGGACGCAGGAGATATCCTGAACAACTCGTCCTTGCCGAAGTTTATCTTGTCGCAATCTTAGGGTTTTTATAGGACATTGTCCAAAAGGCATTAAGCTAAAAAACTTAATGGGTGCAAGATATAAAATCTGTATGGAGGAGATGGAGGTAGAAATATCCAGGCACTTTTTACTCCATTATCCGGCCTTTGCAAGACTGGGGCGAAATATTTTGGCAGTGTTACCGAGCCAAAAGACCTTGCCGAAACTGACATAAGCCGTCTCAACAAATTTATAATAGGTTCAAAGGCTTTGTCGATTTCTAACGGCCTAGTGATCTATTTTCCAGGAGTTTAAGGTAACAACGGACTGGCGTCCTAAGCTGTTCAAGTAAGATCTGCTTTGGGCTTGACCTCATAAGCTAACTTAACCGCGACAAGCTTCCTTTTTCCAAAATACTTTCGTCTTCAATGAAAATCGCTTGAGAAAAAACCACTGCAATGAGTTTGATCCCAAAAGCCAACCCCAATAATTCAACGCTCGATGACAGTCATTCACAAATAAATATTTGAGATTTATAATTGAACCTTTAAGTTTTAGGTAACACAACTTAAAGCTTAGTTAATTAAACCTTAAGCTAAAAACATCTAATAGTATTAAAAGAAAAATTGTGCATATTCGAAAATTTCAACAATTTTCTATACAAAAAAATCTAGCTGAAAAAATTCCAATTTATTTAAAATTATTCGCCAGTTCGCAATTTGTCAGCGTATGCGGCTTGTGACATTTAATTTATTTTATTATGATTTCGAAACCATATTTTTGCCGCAATTTCGCCTATGTTTTTTGCTCCAACATTTTTCATACAAACAACGCGGAATATATGAGTAAACATGGGAAAAGCACAAAAGAAACCAAAAAGGAATAATACTAATGGCATGCGAAAATAAAACCAAAAAACAAAACGCACAAAAGGAAAAAGCTGCGCGAGTAAACGAACCGAACGAGCGAGCACAAAACGGATGAACGCAAGAAATTAAACTATGCCGGTGATAAACTGGGTTAGCGTGACTTGTTTTGCCGCTCGACCGGCACCCACCCGCACATGACATAACAGTAACGACGGCAAAAGCGAGCATAAAAAGGGCTGTGCAAAAAATGCGAAAACATAAACCGCATAAAATAAAAATAAATAACGGTACTGCCTCCTGCCGAAGCGCTTGGCGGCGTCATGCTTGGACTGCCGTGCGCTACCCTACAGTTCGCAGTCGGTTTTTTGTTGCCCATTCATTTGTTTGCACCGCGCCCTTGGCGTGCCCTGAAAATATTGTGACGTGCCCTTTTCAATTGGCTGGCTACTCCCGCGATGGTTCCACCATCTCGTTGTCGAATTATTACTCCAATAGTTCGCAAGACAATGAGAGCGAACGGCGCATATTGCTTTGCAAAGGCGGCCTTTCCGTGGCGGTAGTCGAATCATAACTCGCTCGTCGTTGACCGCGGCGACCAAATAACAGCCTTTGCGAGCATATGTCAGATATTTTCAGGGTTTTTATTTAAGTGACATTCTATACTTTTTGTTGTAAATTAAGAATCTTGTTATTTGAGTTATAAAGTTTTTAATTGCCACGCCCACAAAATGCCATTATTGGAAGAACATAAAGCGGTATAAATCAGTCACCAATTAACGATAAATAAATGGACAATAGATAAAGCGGATTTGGAAGATTCTTTAGCATTTACTTTTTGAAAATTATCACTTTCAAATATTGGCCGCGGTTTCGTCTTAGATGGTCCATCCGTTGAGTCCAATTTTCGATGACCCGTTCGAGCATTTCTACAAGTAACTGGCAAATGTCACTCGTGGTGTTTTACTCCAAGGTCGGAATCGAAGCGGGATTGTCCGCATAGACTTTAGAGTTTACATATACGCACAGGAAAAAGTCTAACGGTGTGATGTCACACAATCTTGATGGCCAAATGACCGGCCCAAAACGTGAAATTATCTGCTCACCGAAGTGTTATCTCAATAAATCCATAGATTGATCCGATGTATGGAAAGTGGTGTCGTCTTCTTGAAACCAAATGTCGCCGAGATCACAAGCTTCAATTTTACGCAACAAATAATCCGTTATCAAGTCGCGATATCGGTCGCCATTGACGATTACGTTTTCACCGGCATCATTTTTGAAGAAATATGGATCGATGACTCCACCGGCCCACAAACCACACCAAACCGTTATTTTTTCTGGATGAAAAGGTAGCTCTTGAATTTTCAAGGTGCTCTTGTTTCCAAATGCGGATATTTTGCTTGCTTACCTACCAATTGAGCCAGAAATAGGCCTCATCGCTAAACAAAATTTGACTCGAAAATGTCGAATCTTCTTGCAACTTTTCAAGACCCCTAGAGCGAGGCGAAGTCGCTTGGGAATGTCGAGCTGCTTCAGTTCTTAAACAAGCTTTATTTTGAACGTTTTCAATTTAAGATCTCGGCGCAAAATGCGCCTAGCCGTTCTATACGACAGTTCGAGTTGCTGCGAACAGCGTCAAATCAACTCCCTACGGTCTTCGTTCTTAGCTACGGCTGTTGTATTTTCTTTAATGCTTGCTGGACGTGATCTATTCGGTCAAATTTAATATAGGATTTAAATGCTGGGTCTCAAGATGGGTGATGGTGTTGTGAATAGTACGCTCAGTAGACCAAATATGTTTGTCGGAACCGCCTCTATGGGATCACTATAGCATATAGCTGTCATAAAAACGGAACGACCAGATTCGAATACTCGTAAAGAATTTTTTGTGTTTGTGAAGGCTATTAAAACGATGATAACATTGTTTCATGTTTTTTCTTGACTTGTGACTTACACTTCCATATTCCATACATGTAATTTTAATCATATGCACTACGCTCTGCACTTTATTTCTCTTGGCAGGCACTTGACTTCATTCATTTCTTCGGCTTTGCTTATCTCGTAATGCCTTCGGCATTTTTTTCCGCTCAACATACAAATCTTATAATTGTCGCTCATTACGAGTACAAGATCACAGCTGGTCAGAAATGTCAACGAAAGCATTACATCTTCATTACAAGCTTTATGCTTTTATTGTGCAGAGCTTACAACTGTGAATTTTCTTTCTCAACTTGCTGGTTACATATTTACTCGGCCTGTCAGTTTTCATTACTCCCTGACTTTTCGCTTGACCTCTCACGTTACAAAGAACGTTTTCAAAACGCCTCAAGCGAGCGAATGAATGGAAAGAATATTTACAACTACGAAAGAATAACTTAATGAACTTATTTTCTCTGTGTGTGTGTGTATGTAAGATTCTTTCTTAAAAGTGTTGACAAAAAAGAAATGTAATGATAATGATGAATGTAGCATTGAGGTTATGTCTTTAATTAACATTTACCAGTAACTTCTACGAAGATACTTTATACGTCGTGAATTTGTTTGACCTGCGGGCGTTGCTTAACGCTACATTAGCTTAATTGGCTGAAGTATCAGTGAGCGTGAAGTGTAGGGTTGCTTAAAAGGCTCACTTTGTGAGCTGTTGTCATCTGGTGTTTAGCGTAAAAGTAATCTCAAATATGTGTACTAATTGCTGACGCAAACTATGCGGTGTCTTCTGTGGCGGTCTAATTGATTTGACTCTTCTGCACTATTTATTTGTAATTCCAAGTCATTCAGTAATAGCCATTAAGCTTCGTTTACTATACATTGATTTTATTTTTAAACCGAAGCCGCACCCAGTTTCACGGTCAAGCATGCTATTACCTAGTTCTACCTTGAAATGCTCAGCGCTTAATCACTTACACACCCATCTGCACTTGAACCCCTAATAGTGTCAAGTCGCACCTTGCAGCGCTTATTGTGCATTACTCTATCTTGCCACCCGTCTGTGGGTAATCAAGTCCACATGCGTACTCCCCCGCAGTTAATCGCGTATTCGATTGTTTGACACTGAAACCTTAGACGACATTCTACTTCTGCTTTTTTCCTATCACTTATGTAGTTACGCTTTAATTTATTTATTTCTCGCTTTATCGTGCATCTCCAATTACCTTGCCATTTGGTGTCAATTAATGTTGACAACCCAGTAGGAAATTGCTGATGAACTTTATTAAGTATGTTAGGCTGTGTACATAGTAGCATGAAAAGGAGGGTAGTAGGTAGTGTTAAAGGAAGCATTTGTGCTCAGAAGTCCTTCTTCACCTGGTCTTTTCAACGGAGTAGAGGTCTTCCTCTTTTATATTTGACAAGATCTTTCACGAAATTCGATATAGATTATTTTCCAAAACTGTACTAGCACCTCCGAACAATCTCTTCAGTTTGGACCACTAAAGCATAAAGCTCGATTAATTAATATATTTTTTTTTACAATTTCCTGCTGGGCTACTGTATCTTGGTTGTACCTTCAAACTTTCTGTTGGGTACCTCCACAATTTCAAAAATATATGGTCATGCCTCATGCTTCTTTCTACGCCACTTGAAACAATTGAGTGTAATTGGTGACGGCATTTCTCGCTAATCATATTGGCTGCATGAGATAATTTAGCACTACGACTAAATCTGAAAGGTGCAGTTACTTGCGGAATTACATTTTTCGGATAAGATAATGATCATTTATATATTTTTTCTTGTTATTTATAGCATTGAAGCGATTATTTGGGCGTTCTTCGTACAGTTTTCTATAAACATTTTATATGTAACATGTATGCATATCCTGGACTCTAGATTCAATATCACTTTTCGGCATTATTGATAGCAAATACTTAATTAATTTATATTGTAGAATAATACCAAGCAGGGAGTGTCTTAAAGTTTTATTTTTGATTTCATAGTGACACTCGTAATAAAAGCACTTCGTATAGAGTAAATTTTAAAATTCGTACACTGAACTTGTGAAACGAGTGTGCTATTTCTCTGTCCATGACTGAACGAATTGTCACGTGTCATAGATATTTGCTTTGCGTGGTACATATGTATGTGTTTATATTGATAACAACTTTAATTAAATTTTATTTAAATTGAATTATAATAAAAATTAACACTAAACTAATAATGTATATTTATTTATTTGTTTTTATTAAAGCTCTATGAAAATTTATACCACGCTTTTTGAAAGTTTTTATTAGACAAACAAAACTCAGTAAACACACAAATAAAATGCAAATATTGAAGAAACACTTCGTTTAATTAAAATTCGAAACTTATTTCGCATTAAATAGAAAAATTAAATTTCCCGTATTTGACGCAAAATTTAGATTATTTTGCACTATTTTCATTGTTAAATCACTATTTGCTATTCACACATGGCACTTAAATCAAAATTTATGTATTTTTTATCTACATAGTGAAACATTAAAATTAATATGTATGTATGGCAGCAATTAGCATGACAATGCATCGGGTAAAAATCGAGTTAAGCCTATTCAGAGCAATTATTTACAATTGACATTAATTGATTTAGTGTGATGAGTTTATGAATATGCCATAAGCGAAGTTGAAATTGCATAAATACCATTGCAGCTTTTTTATTTATCTGTGAGCGAAAGCGACGCATGTGTATGTATGTATGTACGTAGGTGTATTAGGGTGAGCCACAAAAAAACTAACATCGAATATATGAACCTACTTACGGAGAAAAAATATCCTTTCAAGGCAGGATTTTTTCCTCATAGATAACACTTAAAAAAATCTGTTTTCATTACAAATACCATAACTTTTGAACAGTTCAGGGTGATTTTTTTTATGTCGCGAATTCATGTGTATCGATTTGGGTTAGTTTTCGGGGTAATTTTTTTTATGTCGCGTATCCATAGCATAGAATTTCCTAAAGGGTATTGTTTTCAATTCGAAAACTCTTCAGTTTAAAAGCTTTTTAAAGCAAGTTTAGGATCATTTGAGGAAGAAATATCCCTGCAGGGCAGGATTTTTCTCTTGCTTTTATAAGGTGTCGGTGAGCATTCAATGCATTCAAATAGCACGTAAACCATCTTTTTTCCTTACAAATACCATAACTTTTGAACAGTTTCGGGGAAATTTTTTTATACCACGAATTTATGGAGAGCAAGGAATTTCCGAAAAAGTCTATATCAGTGGTATTTTTTCAATTCAAAATTTCGTATGCTTAAGAGTTACGCAAAGGAAGTTTAGGTCGCCATTAATGTTAGTATACAAAGAAGTAATAATCCTGCATGTTAGGACTTTAAGCTTAACTTTAACAGGCAATATTCAAAGTTTGGCATATAAAAATCTTGAATTTATGTACAAAATAAAATTTCCCCAAAAATTTCCCTCAGGGAAATTTTTTTTATTTAAAAAATTTAGAAAGCAAATTTAGGCTCATCGTAATGTATTCATGGACGAGTTGGTAACTTCTCTTGAGCATAAAAAAGTGTTGGTGAGCATTCACAGTTTCCCATAAAAAAAAAAACAAACATAAAAAGTATGTTTTTATTAAAAATCTTGAATTCATGTAGAAAATAAAATTTCCCTCAAGGGTATTTTTTTAATTAAAAAATTCACTAACCAAATTTAGGCTCACCTTAATGTATATAGTAAATCGATTTCTAAACTAATAAAAGCGGTCCAATAAAGAGGGTTTTACCATGCATAGGTTTCAAAATCAGTGGAGAGCTCAATGCGAAGGAAGCAAGGTTTCTATACTTTCCGTGAGACAACCAAAGAATTTCCGGAAATTTTCATAAAAACTTTAGTTTAGTATACGAATTTTACATATTTTTTTGCCTAACTTAGCCTTTTGTGGCAATTCAAATAAATTTAAGGCAAAAATAAACTCCTTCGGCACAAAATGTCCCTCCGCCTATGTATTTATAGTACACAGCAAGATTTAATTTGATTTTGGCATCACTAATTAAACACCAAGTCTTTAATTAAGCACAATTGTGTGGACATTACACAACTAAAAAAATCAGCTGACTCTTGCTTTGTTTGTTGTTGCCAGCATTTTGCAATTAAATTATATAATATTGGTTATTGTCCCCTTAAGGGTATCGAAATTTATAATTGTGTGCGTTCATAACATTTGTACTACAACAAAGCCTTTGTATGTTGCATTAATTACATAATTTATATTATTACACAAATTTTCACGTTTGTTGTATAACAGTAATTAGATGAATATGGAATTTTTGCCTTTACTAATTCTTACTTATATCTATATACAAATTATTTCATTGTGTCATAGATTATTCTTTACAAAGCGAGATCGTTTGATCATTTGTTTTTTATCTGAGCAAAAGTTGTAAATGGTAATAGGGCCTCCGTATGACCTTATTGGCTTCTTTCATCACACTTTAGCTCTTGTAAATCTTGTAGTGCTCTCCATTTTCGAACCTATTTTTCATGAAATTCGTTTAGTTGTGTTTTTCATATACCGTTATCGATGATTTTGGGTTAATATTTTTCATTTAACAGGTCGATTGAAAAGTCCTAGGGCTTCGAATTGCTTTCGCAGCCACCGTATTCTCTAGACCTGTCCCTCAGATACTATTTCCTTTTTCCAGATCTCAAAAGACTGCTCGCTGAGAAAAAATTTTCGATTTACGACGAATTTATTGCCGAAACTGAGGCCAGGGCGGGCCAGCTCGCATGTCTTTTCATTACCCTGTATTCCTATATGATCGGGTACCGAGATGATACTAACAGAGTTACCCGCAAAAACCCTAATTATTGCTTGCTTGCATAACCTAACGCAATGATACATATTACTGGTGCCAATACTTGCATATAAACATGTACATTATAATTTATAATTGTTTGAAAAGCACATAAGAAAATTATCAAACCGCTTAAACGAAGAACCAGTCACCATTTATTTCGGGTATTTAATTCCACTTTCGTCTCTTATATCTCACTAGCGCTTGTTTGCGTTTCCCTTTGGTGGACTTATATTTATTTTCATTCATTCCGAAATATAAAATCTTTCCATTTATGTAAATAATGTGGGTGGCATAAGCACATAAGTACCGGTATGTACCAAAACAAACTTATTTATGAATGCAGTCCTTTCTTTGCAATACTTTCATATTTCTCTTGCACGTAAGAATCTGGAACACTCAGCGGGTAATCCATGCATGCTGAATAGCGGACTCAAAATATAATGAAGATATTTTAACTAATATATAAGTATGTGAATATATACGAGGGTGGATATTTTTATTTTTGGAGCAAGGCTGAAAATATGTATTTTGGTTGGCGGATGAATTTTTCATTAATTTTTAAAGCATGCCTTGTGATTACTTTCAAGTGTACGCCGTAGAAAGTGGAAATATTGGGTAGTCGAAAAAGTCTTTTCGTATTTTGTCAATAGATGTCGTTGCTGTCGTATATCTCCAGTGCTACCAATCACATTGTGTCATATATAGTGTTGGAAAGGTAGTTTGGTCATTTAACCAAAAAGAAATTAAATTCTGGGAAGTTGCAAAAAAGTTACAGCTGTTGAAAAATTAGTGAAAATAATGAAGAAATTCGCTATATTNTNAATTTTATGTNCAAAAANGGAAGAATGTGAAGTTTACGGAGACGATGCTTTATCAGTTCGTGTAGCACAACAACGGTTCGCTCGCTTCCGTTCTGGAAATTTCGATGCGAAAGATGCACCTCGCCCTATCGCTGAAAAAGTCGATGAAATTATGGAAAAGATTGACCAGGACCGACACATAAACAGCCATGACATCGCTAAGGAACTTAACATTCATTATAAAACGATATTGAACCAATTAAAAAAGGCTGACAGAAGAAGCTCGAGTTTGGATACCACATGAATTGTCTTTGAAAAATTTAATGGACTTAACATCTGCGATTCTTTGTGAGACGAATGACTCAACATTTTACTGTCAACAATGATGAGATTGAAGCGAAAAGTGGAAAATACGACAATAATGCGAAAACGATCATGGTCCAACAGAAAGGGCTGTCTTCCAAATCAGGTCAACGCTTGACCACACACATCTTTGTTTATTGGAAAAACTGCGAGAGCTTGAACAATTGGATTTTAGTCAACAACTGATGATCTACCAAAACTGATCAATAGAAAGGACTTCGTCTTCCATCATCGGACTACCATTTGTTTCGGTCAATGCAGAACTCCCTTAATGGAATAAAGTTGGCTTCAAGAGAAGTCTGTGAAAATGACTTGTCATAGTTCTTCGCTGAGAAACCAGAAAAGTTTTACACTGAGTGAATGGATGTCTCTAACGGAAAAATGGCAAATAGTGGTCGACCTAAATGCTACATAAATATAAAAAAATAAGTTGAAGTTTGATTAGAAATACGAAAAAACTTTTTCGACTACGTAATAGTTCGAAGACTGGCGAAGACTTTGTGAAACATTGGAATTTATTCGCTCGGGAAAATTTGGAGTAGATCAGATTCAGAGGAATTTTGCCGGCATATAAAGTGCGTAATCGAAGAATGAAAATTTTGTGGTTATGAAGGTGAATATAAAGGGGTTCTTTACCTTGGATATTTTTTAAAAAATAGCTGTTATATATATGATAAAATTATGAAGTAAAACTATTATTTTCGAAAAACTCGTATAGGAACATTTTCTTCTTCCGGCTTGTGACATGCTCAATCAGAAAACCGACCTAGTATGGTATATTCTCTACTAACTAGAAGTGTCCAAGTCAAGAAATATAAATAGCTACCTGCGTATGTGAAGATGTGACAAAATTAAGGCCACTGTTTCCATATGCGTATATTGCGCAATTCTTAAGCTGTCGAACCGCATTAATATACTGAAATCACATAAAAGCTTTTTGATTATATTTCATGGTGAATTGCAAAGTATCCTCGCTTTTGTGGAAAAGGTCGCTTAACTGAATTTAATACTCCCACTGTGCACAATTTTTTTCTTTTGGCGGATGGAAGCTGCGTTTCAATGCCATTGCTGAAGGACTTCCTTTTGCTACGGGTCAGAACACATACTGAAATTCTCACCAAAAGAGGTGCGATGCAAGGTGCTTTACAAAGTAAACAGGACTTTTTGAATCTAGTGCCCCCTGGGGGTGCCATCTACATGTCGACTGGTGCGTTAGAAGCTGCTATCTTTATCGGTTGTCCAGTGAGAATTTCATGACATTTCATTGATTGGAAGTGAAGTTATTGCGTTTTAAGTGTCAGTATGTTTGTGTTATCGGTGCGAAAATGAGCTTTGAACAAAGAGCCAACATTAAATTTTGTTTTAAAATTGGTAAAGCTTTTACCGAAACGTTTCAATTGATGAAACAAGTTTATGGCTATGATTGCCTATTCCGTAGCAGAGTGCTCGAGTGGTTTCAACGTTTTTAAAGTGGTCGTGAGGACATAAATGACGATCAACATGTGGGCCTATCAAAATCCGTGATCACCGGAAATTCCATCGAAATTGTTGGTGAATTCATCAAAAATCAGCCGAAATCATCATTGAAATTCATCGAAATGGAAGTGAACATCGCCAAAACATCGATTTATCGCATTTTGACCGAACATTTCGGCTTACGAAAGATGTGTGCATGGTTTGTTCCGCACAAATTGACTGACGACCAAAAATTGCTCAGAATCCGTCTCATTGATCGACGCTTGTGACCGATTATTTGACCAAAAATCACATTTTAACCATTAACCACTCCCCGTATTCACCTGATATGGCACCGAGCGACTTCTTCCTTTTCGAAAAAATGCATTTGCCCACGAAAGGATAGCGTTATGCCTGCCATACCGGCCAACGAGCTAAAACACTCCTTCGACATGCTTTTGGACCGTTTAAAAAGCTGTATTGAAGCAGAAGGAGACTATTTTGAATAAAGTAAATTGATTTTGCCGAAAAAACCATTTGTTCTGTTTTTTTAAAGGTCCTTTGGAACGCACCTTGTATTTAATGAAATTTTAAATATAATCTTAGTATTTACTCTCTTCTCTTCATATTTCATAATCAACGTAAAAATATAAATTTCCCCAATAAAACGATAAATAGCACATCCGTAATGAAGCACCGAAAACATAAAATAACAAATGTTAAGCTCTCCCTTAAATAACAATTTAATGAAAATGCTCTCTACAATAGTTTTACTTTCATTAAGTCATTTTGTTACAAGCGCGCCCGCCCTCATGCTCCTGCGGACTCCCTGATACTCTTGTGCCATGTACCGACTGTCTGAGCAACATGCTGGGCGTGTGTAGTTTTTCATCAGCAGGCAGCCATACAAATTGCATGCTGTGCGCTCTATTTCAGTATTTCTAACGAAAAGATGATTTTCCTTTTCTTTTTTATACGCTATCACAGGAGCATCGCATATGTGTCATGCACAGTCATTTGCAACCCCCAGCTCCTCCCGCGCCGTCGTCTTTGTTTCTTTACAAATTATCTATTCTATTTTAGCTTCTTCACTTACTCCGACCACTTTTCTGACACAGCATGCATTGTCTGTCTTTCTGCATTTTAACTACAAGGCACTACTTCTTTTCTGTATTTTCTGTACCCCACCCCCTGCTGCTATATCATAAATATTGCAATGACCTGAAATGTTTGCATTTAATGTGGTGCATAGTGCGTGGCGCATTAATTATGCTCCTATTCTTAGCTATAAATATTTATACTTAAATTCTTGTGTTGCCAGCAAACATTGGTTCTACTTACTAGTAATGAAATATGAGCATAACTTTTCCGCTACACATTTTGTATTACTGTTTCTACTTGTAATTCTTCGAGCTCACACGATGGGCCAGTTTATTATAGTTAAGTACATATTTTTCGAAAGAAATTTATTTGTTTATTTTCTAATTTCTCTGAGGCAATGCCGAAATGTTGCTCTAATTATTCTTTAATTGCTTAATAAATAGAAGACTTCCAGGGTGCTCTCTTTTATAAAATAATTAGTCTACATTTAGGAGCCTTATTTTTATAATCGAAGTCGCTCACCAAGCAAGCTGTGTCAATAATGTTTGAATCTAACCACTCTAATACCCTGAACAGGATATGTTAAGTTTGCCACGAAGCTTGTAATGTCCAAAACCTTTAAATCAAACGCAACATATTTAATTATTCATCAATATTTATTTTGGCGCCTTTAAAGTAATCCTTACCAGATGTAATACACTTATATCAAACATTTTTCCAGTCCTCGAAACACTTTCATAAGCACTTTTTGGGATGTTCTTCAGCTCCTTCTGCGAATTTTGTTTTATCTCTTCAAACGACTGAAAACGGGGTTCACGGAGCGGAAATTTCAGTTTGGGGAACAAGAAAAAATCACACGGAGCCAAATCTGGTTAATACGGTGGTTGATCGATGGCATTCATTGCGTTTTTGGCTTTAAATTCGGTCACAATCGTGGCAATCGTGAAAAAAACTCAGCTTTTTCCGGACGTGTCGAGCCTGAAAGCGTTTAACACCCAAAGTATCCACCGAAATCATTTGAATGGAGATGTGTCGACCTCTTTCCAGCTCTATATCACATGCTTTACTATTTTCAAGTACCATATTGTTCACATTTTTAATATTTTTGTCGGTTGAAGTGGTCGAAGATCGTCCAGAACGAGGCATGTATTCGACGATCTCTCGACTGTCTTTGAAGGCTTTGTACCAGTCGTAGGCTATAAACAGGGTATTTTAGCGTCGGTGAAGCTCTACTCCTGCTTCTGGAGAAAATAGTTCGAGCTGCAGAACTAAACAGAGAAGGTACCATCTTCTATAAGAGTGTACAGCTGCTGGCTTATAAAGACAGCGGCTACGCTGGCTAGGTCATGTTGTCCGGATGGATGAAAACACTCCAGCTCTGAAAGTATTCGACGCAGTACCCGCCGGGGGAGGCAGAGGAAGAGGAAGACCTCCACTCCGTTGGAAGGACCAAGTGGAGAAGGACCTGGCTCGCTTGGAATATCCAATTGGCGCCACGCAGCGAAAAGAAGAAACGGCTGGCGCGCTGTTGTTAACTCGGCTATAATCGCGTAAGCGGTGTCTACGTCAATTAAGAAGAGAGAAGAAGCTCTACTAACTCTCTCTACTGTATATTTTGTTTCACCTTTCAAAGCAACCAGGTGCAGTCTATAGTCGATTAATTTTGTTAATGCAAATAATTTTATTGTCTTAAGCAGTTAAATATTTTCCAAATTATTTTTATTTTTAAACGAAGAAAATTGTTTGAAGGGAGTATAAATAAATACGAAAAAAAATAATTCAATACAAGTATATTTAAATATTACTCTGCAAGCATATCCATATTGTATACCGTACATATTTATATCTGAAGAGTTGGCATTGCTGGTTGATATGCGTTTCGCTCCATTCCACGCTGTCAGTTTGTTGTCACTTTTTGAAATTTCCTTTCATTTCCGCCATAAGAGCGCTTGCTTTCGTTGGTGTTATCATAGCCGTTGTTGTTATTTTTATTGAGCTTACGTGCTTGCCAAACTTGACAGTTTCGTTATTTTTGTTATTATTGCAACTTTCGATACTTCGTGAGTGCGTCTTGTTAATATTTTTATTGAAATGTGTGCTTGTGTGCAGGTACTTGTGCGCTGACTTCGTTGCACCTTGAAGTATGCTACGATTTTTGCAGATAAAAATTGCTGTTGTGAATGTTTTTTTTTATTTTTCACGATTGCGCATTTTTCTTCCGGCAGTGAATTGCTGACGAGCGACAATGTATGCGTGTTTGATGCACGCACACACATATAAGTATTCTTTTTATATGTATATACTTTTATACATATATAGTATACATACATATGTATATACATATATTTGACACCTTACAGTGTAGCGCAAGTGATGTGGAAAATGATGTCTGCATGCTTACGGTACATTGTTATGCAAATATGGTAGTAAAGTAAATTGTTGTTGTTTTGAGAGTACACTTCATTTGCGTAAGTTTGACTCTTCCTTTCTTTGCGCAATATTATACTTAATAGTGGCTTCTGGGCAATCGATCGATTTATATGCGGCATAATTGTTGGATTGTATCTGAACAGCAGATGTGCTTAAGACTACTTTTTGAACATTTTTTTGTATTAGTGGTTGTATTAGAGTGCGAATGTTTACTCGTTTAAAAATAAGTTTATATATTGAAGATTAAACCCATTTAAGGGGTTACATGGGTTTCCTCGGGTAAAAAACAGCCTCATATCAACAATTTGGAAATATTTTATTAAAATTTTTATTGTTATAAACATACACTATTATCAAGGAAATTCTTAAATTTTTGGAAAAAATATTTTAGGCTATTGCGACGCCATTTCCGGTGATCCCTCGGAAAACAGATGTGCCCTCGTTGGCTGAATAACTCCTTATACGATCATCTACAGTGAAAAAATATGTGTTTCTCTACCCTAACTTAGAACTTGGACGAAGAAAATAAAAACTAAAAATTGGATTTTTGCAGATATTTTAACAAAAAAAAAATTAAAATTTCAACGAAAATTTCGCAACATTTTTTTTCAAATAGTTGTCAAGTAAATTCTTCGTCCAAATCTTTAAGAAATACCTGTGTAACATTTCATGAAGTTCGGTTGAGTAGTTCGCGAGAACTCTTGCCAACCGACTTCAAAAACACAGTTTCGAAAAAAACGCGTTTAAAAACGGTGCCTCGAGCGCACAAGTTCTCAAGTCTTTATCTCCGAAACTATTACTTGGATTAACTTGAAAATTTAGCACAATTTTCTAGAGAGAAAAAGATTTAATTTTTTGAAAACCGTAAACCCATACAACCCCTTAAGTAGGGAATGTTTCAAGAATAACACCAAACCTTGAAGTATTTTTCATAAAAAATAGCGGTGAGCTAAAAATATGGTAAAAATATTAGTTTCTAAATCATGTCAATTGCCCTCAATATTGGAAATCAGAACATAAATAGGTTAGTTATACCCTGAACCGGGTATACTACCATTAGCTAACCATGAACAAAACCCCCGAAGAAAGCATCGGATACCCTAAATAAATATAAATGATCAGCGTGACGAACTAAGTGCAATTAGATGTCCGTCTGTCTAAAATTTTGCAGATGTCCTCTTCTCTCTAAGAAGTTGCTAATTTGGCATAGATTATTGTACAAGGCAGCGCTACGTGCTCCGAACAAATTGTTTAGATCGAACGGCTATAGCTTACAGTTGATATTCAAAATTCTAACTGACAAATCAAACATCTTGTAGAAAATCTTGTACAAAAAATCTATTATATAAGTATCTTCAGAGTTCTAACGAGTAACGAACAGTTACTTGCACATAAACGTACATATACAGCACTAAATATACATATATGTACATGTATATATTTTCTTTTAAGAAATGTCAATGTTTCTGTGTTGAATTGTTGTCCCACATTGTTGCACGTAAGCTAGATTATAGTCATGACTTGTATGCATACAAATGGAAATCGGCAAAAGCAATCAGCTTGGTAAGGACTGGCCGTGTGCAGAAATAGCTGAGAGTGTTTAAAGTGCTGCAGTTTTCTTCTTTTGGAATGGGCCGACTGTGCTTGTGGACAATACACACGGAAATATGTAAATCTGACTAATAAACTGCAACAAAATGCCAATGCTTAGATTATTTTATAAAATTTATATATAATGAATGTCATACTAATATATACATACATATTTTTTTGTGAACAGATGCTACTCTGTACGTGACCTTTAGCATTTTTTTGAGGGGGGAGCCTGCTTTAGAAGCTTGAAAAAATTGATTTTTTTTTTTTGCTTAAATCTCTTTAAAAAATATCTAAGAATATGTCCCCAAAGTGATAAATGGGAATTCCAAATTTTGTCGAAGCTAGAAGAGAACTAGTGACTCAGAATATCAAAGATTTTGTATCCAAAAAGTTTTAGGATGATGTTTAAATATATAACTATAAGCTCTAGAAATTTCGCTTTAATCAATTATTTCTTTCTCTCTCTAAAAAATCCTCAAAAAAATCGAATTTTTGAAGCCTCTAAGGCAAAATCAAACAACGGTTATGTATCTCATTTTTGGCAGATAAATTTTTCTTGATTTTGACTAGATTTTGTTGTTCGTGTGATGTTACACGTACTTGCTTGAAAATCGTCGTGCTGGCAGCAGGAAAACAGCATATGATCTGAACACATCTTATGCGTCAACTGAACACATTTTGGTTAATGTTTTGGGTATGAAGCGCGTCAGTTTTTTTATTTATAAATTTATATAAATTTAAAATCTGTATAAAAAAACAATAACAAAGTTTTATGAAGCGTGTCAGTGATAGACTTGTACCGAAATATCTAAATTTTCCAAAACACCGCCGAGTAGAGTGGAGGTTTGACAACATAGCTGATCAATATTCAACAAACGCATCATTACTGATGACGAGACTTGGATTTATGAATATTATGACGAAACCAATAATGTGGTAAACGACGCTCTAAAAATGCGTCGAAATCGGAAAAAAACAAAGTTCTCTGAAGGCATTGAAGGTTGTCATAGCCGAGCCTTAGAGCAAATTTATGGAAAATAGAACTCAGCGTAAACATGATAGTATCAGCTCAAAAGGAGTCTATTTTGAATGCGTTTACAAAGATTTGTATTGAAATACGTGAAAAATGTTTGTTTTGTGTTAGTCCGGATGATATTTGATCACATGTAATCAGGGTTGCGAATTTTTTAATTAAACATTTTTGGATTACAAATTAAATTTTCATTTTTTAATGCTGATAGAAAAATAGAAAATTGAAATCGGGACATTTAAGGTTAAAAATTTAAATTTTAATTAAAAAAAAAATAAAAAAATTTAACATTGATTAAAAATTTCGATTTAAAAAAAATTAAAAAAATCAACATTTCAATTATTGTTATTATTATTTTGTAACAAAAACGTTAAAAAAATTTAAAATTTCAAATTTAAAAAAATTGTAAAATTTTAAAAATAGAAAATTTCAAAAATTTTAATTTCATTTAAAAAAAATTTTAAAGTTGAACATTTATTGAACATTTAAATTTTTAAATTGATTTAAATTGCATTCTTCAATTTTACAAAATTTTAAATTTAAAAAAAATTGAAAATTTTAGAAATTTCAGAAAAAGATTTAAAAATTGAAAATTTTAATTTTGATTTTGAATGAAGTACGGAGAAAAATGTTAGCTTAAAAAAATTTCTTTTATTAATTTTTAGTAATTCTAATGCTTGGGATTTAAAATTTGTATTTTTTGATTTTTCAATCCGGTAGTAATTTTTAATTTAAAAAAATTTGAGCCTAGCTAAAGGTGCTAAATCTTTATTCTCAAAATTCAGCTATCAGGTTCCACTTGGATATAATATTTGGGTCAAAATTTATGTAAAAGTAGGCGCCGCTTATGTCAATTTCATTCTGCGGCCTGTTTTGTAAATATTTAAGAGTTGTTTTTGGTTGAATGATTTGTTTCAAAAATCTCTCATTAATTTTCTTTTCCTTTATAATAACAAAAATGATCTATTATACAACAAAGTGGCACATTTAGCAAAATGTGTAAATTGTTTCCTTACCCTTTTATTTAGCATAAATATATCCGAAAATTCGTATACTTACTTATGTACATGTCATTCAGCCCAATGAATAGTTTTGAAATGGCACAGCAATCAGTTACCAGCAAATATTAATTACACTTACTTGAGAAATTAATATAATATAATTTGGTCTTTGAGCCAAATAATTTGCTTAATTGAGTAGGCAATTACAGCATGTGCACAATTTCTTCGCGTGTAAAGACAAGATTTCATAGAATTTGTAGACATGATTTCTAGTTTAATTGTTAATTAATTAATAATGCACCAATTAATGCTTAACTACACTCAATTAAGGCAATGAAGGCTTTAATAGCCTTCAAGTGTCTATACTTTTGCACAGTTCTAAGAATTTTCACATATCAAATTTGAAAGTGGCGCTAAGGTTACGCATACGTCCTGTGTTACCAACATATCGCCTTAGCGCATACGTGTTTTTGTTGTTAGTTATGTGTTACATTTGTTAGTGGCGTGTTGCAGGCATGTGTTCCTCAATGAGTTGGAAACTTTTCTACAACAATAAAAACTATTTAAGCGGCGTTTACTCATTCATAAATATTCACAGTACAAAGCTATTTACATACCAATATGTACTACTTATGTATGTATGTGTCAGCTTACAGTTGCAAAGTTATTTGTACGGCATTGTTGCAAAGTAATTTAAAACTAATTTCCTATTTGGTTAAGCGCAAAAGAAATAAATAAACTATTAGAATTGCGTATTAAAGTTTTCGGAAAAGTTTGCTTACAAAAGCATAAACTTCGTATTGTCAAGTTTTTAAGTGCGCCGAGGCATTTTCTGTATGTGCGTGCGCATATTTGCTTGTTTGTGTTAAAAACTTTGTATTAACTAAAGCTGGAGGGGTGTTTTGCAGCAATAGACTCACTTCTAGCTTCCTGTGTGTTCGGCATTTAATGATGGGCTTAAATGCAAGGGTATTTACGCAGCAGATGGGGGCCAAATTTTCAAATTAAATTGCAATAGTTTTAGTTTGTAATGAGAGGGAGAAGAAACTTTTTAAGAAAAATTGCAAAATAAAAAAGATTATATTAAAAATAAAAATGTTCAATAACTTAAAAAGAGAGCAAAAGTAATATTTAGAAGATGCTAAGTGTTGCCGTGTTACCCATTTTTTTACTGTTTTTTCTTATTTTAATTTATCTTAGTATTACTCAGTTTAAAACAAAAAGCTGTGAGGTTGCCATTTGTTTGAAAATTTAAAGTACTATAAAACACTATCAATTCCGAAACGAAGTGATAAAGCTTTAAAATATTACAGTTGAATTTTTTTTCTTAGTGAAGTTGCCACCTGTTCAAAATTTGATTATAGTAAATTCGATGAAACGGGTTAAATATTGTTACACAAGTGTTCTAAATAGTGATTTCCCAGTTTTCTAGAGCAAGAGTTACCACCTATTTGAAAAATTATAACACTAAAGTACTACAAATTTTAATTAATATTTAATTATTTAAAATATTACAATTTGTGCACCAAAGTGATAAAACTTAAAAATATTAGATTTTAAATTTTTTGGATTAGTTGCCACCTGTTTGAAAATTTATTGTAGTAAATTTTACAAAATGAGCCTAATATTGTTAAACAGGCCTCAAAATTAGTTCCGTTAGAGTAATTTAGTAGAAGGGTTGCCACATTTTTGAAAAATTATAGCATAAAAATACTACAAATTTATAGCATTTAAATACTACCAATTGTGCACCAATGTGATAAGACTTAAAAAATATTGATTTTGAAATTCTTTTCCTGGTAGAGTTGCCACCTGTTTAAAATTTTATTTCCGTAAATTTGATAAAATGCGCCAAGTATTTTTTAACAGATCTTAAAACTATTTCTGTCAAAGTTATTTAGAGGAAGCGTTGCCACCTGTTCCAAAATTTATATCAGTAAAAGTGATAAAATGAATTAAAAATCGCTAAACAAGTCTCAGAAATACGTAAGTTTGAGATATTTTGGAAAAGTTTTGCCACCTATTTCAAAAATTTAGCTAAAATAATTCAAATGAATATGTTGGATATTATTAAATTTGTATAATGCGAAATTCTGTTTTTTCGTTTTTATTATTCCACCTCTTCGCTTTAGATTTTTGTGTTTCCTTAATCTAAGCCTCCATTTAATTCCCCTTTTTAGTTCTCTAACTGCAATAGTTCACCAATTGCATCATTTATTACACATGTACATATGTACATACATATGCATATTTCTAGAGGATTATTCAGATTTTTGTTGTATATCCAAGGTGACAGCTATGTTTAAAACTTTTCCAAGCAGCTTAAATATTGTCACCTTAAATTTATTTGCATATCGTTTTTATTTCAAATTGCACATAACCTTTATTTTAGTTTATGCCATTTTGTAACATAAATTTTCGTTAATAAAACAAAACAACAAATCCTTAAAAAGTATATATTCTTCCCTATCATTTTATATATTGCAACACAAATTAATAAATAAATACCCATTAGTTCAATAGTTATGTGGATGCATTGAAGTAAATCAGAGTGCCCATGTGTCTGCCTAAGCAACTGTGTGTGTGTTTCGCTTTGTGTAGTTGTATGTGTGCATGCATATGTATGTTTTTGTATATGTGTTTTTTCTACTTTCTTCAGCAATTGCGTCTATTGCCAGTGGCAACTTGAAATTGAAATTCTATAAAATCGAAATTATGCTAAGAGCCCGTATTCCATTAGCCGCCGTTATCGCAAACACGTACGCGTAGTAGAACCCATTATAATACATAAGTGTATTGGTATTGGTGCTACATGCCATGGAATATGAACCTGTTGCATCAAGCATATGCCAAGATAATCAGCTTCAATGGCACAAACGTGCTGCGCTCATATGTGCGAAAGTGGGCTACATATGTGTGTGTGCGTAAGCATTAGGGTGATGTACTAAATGATTTCATATGCGAGGTGATGTGAAAAAATGTGAAAAAGTACTTTGAGCCTGCTTTGATCGTTGTTTTCAGCTTCTCAGCTTCAGCTTCTTGCATCGAACTAATGAGCTTGGAAAGAAGTTTGTAACGAATTAATGTTTAATTACTCCGGTCAACAAAAAACAAAGTTTTTTTATGTTTATGTTTTCATGCTCTAATTCTGATTTTTTTTTAAACTTCATTAATTTTCATGTTTTTTTCTTCGTTCTAACACTATTCTATTTACGGACGTTATGACTGCCATTATGGGGAAGATTCACTGCTGGCTTGCCGCCATTTTTCGGCATCCCTCTTTACTTGCATAACCAACAAAAAACTATAAAGCTTTAAAGCTTCAATAAACTTTTTCCGACAACTGTGCGAAAGTGCCACGTTTTTCCTCTTTCCGAGAAAAAAATTTCAGGAATGCCAATAAGGCTGAAAACCCCTTCAAGCAAATTGGATTATGAATATACTATATAGTTGGTAACATTATGAGCTTAATGTCACTGAAAAATACATTTATAGCCTTCTTCGGAATCAGATGTCAGTTTTTTATATACTACTGTGGGCAAAAAATAGTAAGACCTTTTAATTTTAATTTCGCGCGAAAACCTGTATATTTTTTCTACGTTGATTTGACTGTCAATGACCTCTATGCCAAATGCCACACTAAAATAATCATTAGTCATATATTTTGATGAATAAATTAATATTTGTAAAATTATGAACAAAGTCTTACTATTTTTTGCCCATATATCTTTCTGACGTTGGCTTACTGCAATCTTTTCTGAGTTATCTTCACTCTTGCTGCAATTTCAACTACCAACCAAACTGAATGCCAAGCTTTACTAAAATAATTAATATTTACCTCAGTGCTTGATTTGATTTTATTTGATTTGCATTCTATATACTTTTATTAGCTTGGTATTCGCAGCGGTGGTTAGGCATACGCTCGTAAATAAATATCAAAAGCAATTATGAATGTTGAATACTTTTAAGTAACAGAAATAAAATTTAATTAATAAATTGCATTAGAATGTGAATATAAAAAAATTTCAACCTTGGTCAGCAACTACATACAGTGCTGTTCTAAGGGATTGCAGTTATAACATTATATTTTAATCGAGAGAAAAATTAAACTGATTTTCGAACTAAAATCTTTGCAAAAGCTGATCAGCATAAGGCTCGCGGATTATTGTTAGTATTATCGTAAAGATATATCTAGCGTCACTAGCGAAAAATGTCAAAACATGGTCGACCAAAACGGTACACATTTGTTTATTAATTTATTAGTTGCAATACTTGTATAAAAAAATTAGTTGAAGTTTGATTAGAAATACGAAAAGACTTCTTCGACTACCTATATATCGGAACTTTTTCATAATTTCTTTTAAAATTATTTCGCTGGTCTTTATGATCAACGAAATTTTTCAAGCGATTTTATAATAACAGTTGTTTAAATCTATTTTTTTGATAAGGCGCTGCTAACTTTTTAACGCCACTGTATAAGTTTGTCTGTATTACATGTGTATTGATGAATGTTAACACATGTACTTGGCACAAGAAATAATTCATCTACATACACACTCGTGTATCCATTAATTTGCATATTTCTTTGAATATTTGTAGATGTATGAGTGTAGTATATGTGAGAATCCAATAAAAAATTTTAACGCACAATCGTATAATTGGTATTGAGAGCATAAGAAACCTATTGAGTTGAATTATTGAATTATTTCCTCAGGCTAATTGATTCTTTTGACGTAATTTAATTACAAAACAGAAAAAAATCTTGTAAAAGGCTTAAATAAAATAGCTTTATAAGAAAGAATTTTTTGCTGACACGCAACTTGTATTTTATGTGAATTTCCTTCAAACGTACATTTGTACATTCGTGTTGGCCATAAAGGTGGTTGTGAATATAAAAATATTTTAAAAATAAATTTCTAATTTTGTCGTTAAATGACATACAGATTTAATTAAACCAATGATATTACTTTTTTGTTGACGCTAATGAAATCGCAGATTATTTTTCTTGTCAACTAAAAAGATGTTGGAATTATTTCGAGAATATTTTACAAATTAATGGAGCTTACGACATTTTGTATTTATATTAATTTAGAGTCAGTGAAGGTGTCAATTATTTCTGAACGATTTGTGTTTATAAGCAGTTTCTTACTAAGAAGGCTAAAAAGTAAATATGAAGTTCCGCCTTTTCAGTCTGTATTACCATTGAAGTTCGCTGGAATCGATTGCTTGCGTTGAACCGAACCTAAAGCGTTAAATGATGCCACATTTATCTGGCAAAGTAGTATAGTCCATATTTTGGATGGTGTATGATTCTTTATTCTCCCATTCATCATTGAGATGCTTTTTTTATTCCCTCTTTACCATAAAGTATTAATTAGTGTTATTGGGTCAATTCAGGGGTATAGTCATCAAAAAGGCGGCTCTATTGCAAATAGTAAGAAATCTGTTTCATAAAGACATTAAAAAATTCAGTAAATCGTAATTGGATAATTTAACTATCGAATTAGTATTGTCCAATTAGTATTGAGTTATCATTAAATAAATCCAAATATTTACCTAATTTTATAATGGAAATAAAAATAATTGGCCATTTAACGCTTAATCGACCTCAATTTACTTTATAATGCTGCAATTTATCCCCTTAATTGTCCTCAATTCACCGTAAAATGGGGTGGTAATCTAACTTTACGGTTGTTACTCACAAATATTTTTCTGATTGTGTAATTTAAACTGCTAAATGTCCTCAATTTATATTATAATTAAGTACCCAATTAGTATTGAGTTGATAGTAATTAGAAAAATAGTTCGCAATTTAATGCCCAATCGTCCTCAATTTAATTGGAGTAATTAGCACTGAGTTGTCATTAAAATAAATTCAAATATTTTTCCTAGTTGAACAAATTAGTGTCATAATGGTTTTTAATTTACCATATAATGTTTAAATAGCTAACTGCCCTATTAGTACTGAGTTGTCATTAAATAAATTTAAATATTTTTAATTGAGCAATTTAACTCCCGAATGTTTCTCAATTTGCAATATAATATCGTAATTATCCAACTGTACAGTTGTACTGACAAATAGTTTTCTAATTGAGTAATTTAAACCCCTAAATTTCCTCAATTTGTATTATAATTAAGTAATTAGCTAAAAGCCCAATTAGTACTGAGGTTGTCAAATAATTTTGTAAGTGAATAATTTAACCTCCTAATTATCCTTCAAATGGAGTATTTAGCCATCTGTCCAGTTATGATTGAGTTGTCATGAAAATAAATTGACACATTTTACTACTTGAGCAATTTAGCGCCCTCATGTTTCTCAATTTACAATATAATGGCGTAATTAGCTCACTGACCAATTAGTGCTGTCGATTTTGTACGAATTGTCTTTAAATAAATTCAAACAATTTCCTAATTAAGCAATTTAGTCTACTAATGGTGCTCCATTAACCATACAATGAAGTATTTACTGTCCAATTAGTATTGAGTTATTAAAATAAATTCAAATATTTTTCTTAATTGAGCAATTTAGTGTACTAATGTTACTCAATTAACCATATAATGAAGTATTTAGCTAACTGTTCAATTTGTAGTAAATATTGTCATTAAAATAAACTCAAATATTTATTTTCATTGCGTGATTTAAACCGCTAATTGTTTTAAATTTATCACATTATGGAATAATTAGCTAACTGCGCAATTAATAGTTAGTTGTCATTAAAATAAATATAAAAATCTTCATCAAATCAAAAAGCTTTGATAAATCATACTAAAAAATGTGAGCCAGCTTAATTGCCTCAGTTAATTGACCGGTTTGAATATGGTATAATGCTTCCCTCATACTGATTATATTGTAAAAGTTCTCGAAGAATCGCTGCAGCTTTAGCTAATCCTAGACTCTTCCATCAAAAGTAGTCATGATAGAATATTATGGAATATATAGTAGTTAGTCTTCTGAGAATAAATATTAATACTTATAAAAATATTGCTGACGCGCTGAAGGTTTCTAAGATTTGCATATCTCGGGAGGGTTATATAACGTTAATTAATTTATCTTTATTATACATAAAAGAGCAACACACTTGCCGACTCACTGCATGGCTCAAATGCAATACTGACAACCAACCTGCACCAAGAGACTGCCATCACAGCCAATATATCGATCTAACAACTTAATTGAGTAGATAATTTGTGCCGTTAAAGCAATGCAAAAGCCTAGAAGCCAAGCGTACATGGCATGACAGGCTGTGTAAGGTATGCAGGCAGCCAATCAGCGTGTAAAGTTAATGCAAGTCAACCAAAATATCAGTTGAAGTCATAGTAATTGGAGCTGCAACTGATTGACTGAATCCTAAACTATGCTGCTGCTGTTGCCGTATGAAATTTCTGCTAGCTGGCGAACGGTATTGCATTACCGGCAATAATTAGCACAACTTGTAGTCATTATGTTTGTGCTTGTGTACTGTTAACTGTGAGTGCATTTTCTTGATGTACTTTGTAGTGCTCTCCTAGGCATATTATATTTTTTAATATAATATTACATAACAGCAATGCCTAAGGTTTGTAATCTGGTCTCAGTGAAATAGAAATGTTAATGATTTAATTATTTAGTGCAAAGCTTTCAACTATTCATCATCTTTTTATGTAGTCAAAAGAAAAGAGAAGACAATTATAGACAATACAATTGTAGTGTGGGGATTTTTATATGATAAAAGCTGCGGTTGTGAAGTCCTGTTGTACCAAATATCTGCAGGAATCATAGAACAGATTATAGAATGTATTTTGAGGGCATTTTTCTTAATAAAAACGAAAACTTAGCGCGAATAGTTTCATTCGTTCTTTGTATAAGGATTCTATTTAGCCGGAAGTGACCTGAATTTATAACCAGCAAGTAACCATAAACTCCGCAGCTATCCTCAATATCTAATAATTCCAGCAATGCTTTCTTCCTTTGCAATTAACAGAATAGAAACCTTAATACCCAAAAAACGGCGGACATCGCGCCGGAAATCGTCGTGTGAGAGACAGCAGCTGAATACCGAGTTCATGAAGGCAACGAGGTGTTTGCAAATACAGCGAGTAGTGGGGGTAACAAAATTGATGCTTGCGAACGAAATGGAAACAAAAGTCAACGCCAAAATACTTCCTCATCCCGTCGTTCCTCTTATTCTTCACCAAAAAACGCTTCAGAGAAAGCGCCATGAGCGGATTGAGAGCAAAAACGATTTCGCTTGAGGCTCTTACGCTCAACAAGTATTGCTTTAAAAGCATCATTGTTCGAAGCGGCGGGCGCATTATTGCTGTTAAATCATTTTACTTGCCTTGCTTTTGAGATTTTCGTTTCTGTGCGAGTTTTTTTGTAGAAACATTTAAGTCTTTGTTCGTCAGATTTCCAACGTTGGGAGGAAAATAGAAACTAGAATTTGTGTTCGCGGCACACAACACAAAATGGAATGCCGAATATTTGAAAAGTTGCTTTGAGAACTTGAGGTAATTGAAAGAAAGCTTTTAGTATAGTATGTACTCGTATATACGAAATCAATCGGTTAACAATAAAATGCTATTCCTATAATATTTGGTAGTCGAAAAAGTCTTTTCGTATTTCTAATCAAACTTCAACTTATTTTTTTATATTTATAATGAACTTTAATGAACCACTTGTACCATTTGGTCCCACATTTTGCCATTTTCCGCTAGAGACATTATTCCATCAGCGTAAAACTTTTCTGGTTTCTCGGCGAAAACCTGCGACAAGTAATTTTCACAGGCTTCGCCTGAAGCCAACTTTATTTAAATAAGGGAGCTCTGCATTGACTTAAACAAATGGTAGTCCGATTGTGCAAGAGTCAGGGCTGTATGGTGAATGCATCAAAACTTTCCAGCCAAGTTCTCCCAGCTTTCGCCGAGTCATTAAAGATGTGGATGGTCTAGCGTTGTCCATGGATGGAAGACGAAGCCCTTTCTGTTAATTAGTTCTGGCCGTTTTTTCGATTGCTTGTTTCAATCTCATCAGTTGTTGACAGTAAAATGTAAAATCAATCGTTCGACCAGGCTGGAGCAGCTCATAGTGGATGATTCCTTTCCAATCCCACCAAACGCTCAGCGTAACCTTTCGAGGCGCCACTCCTGGCTATGCGACCATTTGTTGAGCTTCACACGCTTGGACCATGATCTTTTTCGCACATTATTGTCGTATTTGATCCATTTTTTGTCTTCTGTTACCATTCGCTCTAGAAATGGTTCGATTTTTTTTCGTTTCAGTAAAGAATCGCAGATGTTAATTCGGTCCATGCAATTTTTTACAGACAATTCATGGGGTACCCAAGCATCGAGCTTCTGTTTGTAGTTAGCCTTTTTTGAATGGTTGAAACCCGTTTTTTGATGAATGTTAAGTTTCTTAGTGATGTCATGGCTGCTTATGTGACGGTTCTGGTCAATCTTTTCGATAACTTCATCGACTTTTTTAACGATGGGTCGACCAGAGCGAGGTACATCCTTCACATCGATATTTCCAGAACGGAAGCGCGCGAATCATTGTTGTGCTACACGAACTGATACACGAACATACATCGTCTCCGGAAACTTCACAAATTTCATTGAAGGCTTGCGTGGCATTCTTCCCTTTTTTATGCAAAAATTTCAAAATATAGCGAATTTCTTCATTATTTTCACTCATTTTTGAACAGCTGTAACTTTTTTTCAACTTCCCCGAATTTATTTTTTTTTGTTTAAACGAAACTTAAAAGCTTTCCAACACTCTATGGTATGACACAATGCAATTAGTAGCACTGGAGATATACGACTGCAATTACATCTATTGACGAAATACGAAGATACTTTTTCGACTATCCAATATTTGGACCGACCTTACTGAAATCCTAATTTATTTATGGAGGCTAAGTATATACTTGTATATATTAAATCAATCGGTCAATAATAAAAAGCTACTTCTATGCTATATTGGCAGAATTATAATCTGCTAAATCCACGTTTGCATTGCTTAACTCCGGGCTACGCTATTTCCTATTTGCATATTTCTCTATTTAAACGAAACACAATATTTGCCTTCATGTGTACATATGTGTGCGTAGAATTGCTCATCTGCGTACGATTATTTACTCTTTGTGGCGTCAAATTTCAAACAGTTAACAAAGCTGGCTTAGATAAGCAAATGTTGTCTTTTGTTTCTTATTGACCGACATTCGTCAGTTGCCAGTCGCCTGTTTACTGTCGATGCTCAATACTTGCAATCACGGCTATCTGCATTAAAATAAGCAACAAGCAACTAGCTTTTTGTTATATAACGTTTATTGCTTAATATTGTATGCTGGGCCATAAACGAGTGCATGCCGACATATGCCGAAGATCACTGAAAGCCTTGGCCGCAAATTAGTAAGTGACTAAATTAAGCATAGACTTGTGGCAGTTGAGGTTTGCTGGCTGGCGGACAAGTACTGTTGCTGTTGCAACGGCAATTAACGCGCAATTGTAGTGCTACTTGACTATAATGAGCATGAAATTAACCAATATATCTGATAATTAGCAACTGGTTTAATCTGCTTACATAGATATAAGTGCTTAATGCAAACAGTGTATCGGAAAGTTCCTTTAGGGCCCAAAAATTCTATTTTGTGCTTTTCGGTAAATTTCAAGAACCATAAATCTTTCGCAGAATTTTTCTCTCGAAAACTCGTAACGTCCACTCAACAGATGTTGTCATCGTCCATGCGGTTTGTTCGTCGAGAGAGTCCTCCATTTTTAATGGCCTACTCAGTCCGAAGTAGCACCTGTTGGCAAAAGTTTTTTTTATCTACGACTTCGAAGTTATGACTGTCAACAGTAACCCGGGTGCCAAGTCGCAATAGCGACGACTGTTTGTTTGTTGACAGGAAATATCCCGTCGTCACATTCTGCAGAAAGCAGAATTAACGGCGCGGTTGTTGAGGTCAATGATATCAATATCATCGTCGTACGCCAGCAGCTGTACACTCTTATAGAAGATTGTACCTTTCTTCATCCTGTCGAAGCTTTTGATAATGCCCAATCTCGCAACACGATGTTGACTGATTTTTTTTTTTGGCAGAATTTGATGAAGTCGACGTGAACGATCTATATTTCCGACAAGAATGTGCGCCGCCTTATGTTTCACGTCTAAATATTAACACAATGCGTACAAAGTTTGGCGACTCGTTAATTTCGCCCAGACAAATATGCAGTATGTGAAAATATTTTTTTTTTTATAGACCGGATCATATTTGATCAGATATGCTTGCGGCACTGCATTAATCGTCGGGATTCTTTATATTCTCTATAAAAGGATTAGACAAGTAGTTACCAAAATGTCTGATTTTTTCAATAATGTTAACAACATTGAAGTACTTTAGTGTTGATTTGTTTAGTCGAAGAGACCGAAACCCATTTCGTCGTCTTCCTCGGACTGCGACTCCTCCTTTTTGGCATTGTTTTCTTTCAATATTTGTTGTATGAGCACTCTCAAGCGTTTTAAAACAACGAATTAATTGATTTTTACATTACAAACAATTAGGATAATACATACATACATACATATGTATATAATTTTTCATTTTCATTCATATGCATATAACTGTCTGTTTATGGGAATGCTTGTGGCATAATAAACTCGTGTCAGTAATGTGAATTTAATATATGAGTAAGCAATTTAAAGCAAATTAATTATTACTGATTGCCAGCTATATGTACATATGTATGTAACATACATATACCCGCACACACACATACGCCTTAATTACCAATACAACTGTCGACTAGCCAACAACAGCTGGCGGCCACACTATTACGCATTCTCGGCTCGGCTTGCTTCACCAGCCGTGTCTGGCAGTTTGATTAATGCGTAGGCGGTATGACATGACGTATGAGTAATTTTACAATTTTAATACCAGCAATTAAGTGTTGACCATACATACCATAAGCATGCATGCAAAGTATGTTGGTTGCTAACTCGTATGTGTGTACATATATATGTGTAGTTTTTGTTGTTGTACGCCGTATGTAAATATTGTTGTATTAAGCACACTTTAATTGAGTATATTTGCTAAGTTGGCAGAACAGCACTGCACGCCACGATACACCGTACACTCCTCCTTGCATTGTGGCGCTCACAGCAGCACTCTCGCCACCAATATATGCAACATTACAAACCGCTACTGTGTAGCCGCAGCATTTACATACTATAGATTTACCGCCAGCTTGTTGCCTGCAACAAAACTAACCGACATTTTTTGCCACACTCGCACTCGTTGTGCCTGTGTGTGTGGGTGCGTATGTGTGCAGCCGTTTTTCATTTTCTTTTTACGCTTCGTTGTCGATGCTCGCCAGCTTCACGAGATTACGCCGCAAATGTAATTATTGTAAATGCATTGAGTGACTGATGTGCAGTGACTGATTGCCGCAATGATTGTACCCACACAAGCACCTACACACAGACACATAGCCATATAGACACTTCAGCTGTTGATTGACAGCACTTTCATTCTTATATCTACCTATGTATGTATGGGTGCGAGTGAAGCCGTAAGTGCGTGTGTGTAAATATATTTAATTTTCTGTTTGGTTTTGTGATTTTTAAAAGCGTTTTTTGTTTTAAAAGGACGATTATGCAAAAAAAGGAATTAAAAAGTGCGCACAAACAAACTTTGATTGATGCTTTTATCTGCTGGCATGCAACAACTGTGGCAACAGCTGCTATTGCTGCTGCTGCCGTCAGATAATATAGTAATTGCTGTGCGTCTTCCTTTTTTATATCGATGCGACAGGCAAGTGATTTGTTTGCGTACGGCTTATCGGTGCGTTGCGTGTATTTGGGGCCGGGTGTAGGTAGAAATATATGTGTATGTATGTATATATATGTATGTATGTTAAAATATAGTTTAAATTACTTTATGGGTGCTTTATTGGTGCTTTGTTCTCAAACAAAATGTAGACCTTCAAGCTTTCAATCATCTGTTGTCAGTAGTTTGTCGAGCCAATTTGATAAAGCCACTTAAAGCCCCTCCTTAAATAAACAAATTGTGGTTGCCAGTACAATTTCGGTGTAATTTATTGATTTACGAAGTTTGTTGCGGGCTCTTTTGCTGTTTTTTCTTTTATACCGTTTACTTTTCGAAGTGTTTGGTACTAAAATATGGAAAAAGTACTGAAACTGAAACGAAATTTTTATAAACTTATAAAATTTCAACAATTTCGAAGTCACTTTATTGCAAAAATTACGAAAATGAAATGGATACGACCTGAAATTGCTTTAAAAAATGTTTTAAAGTTGTGTTTCAGAAGGTCAATATGAGCCAAAATACTTCCTCCTAAATACCTATGCCAGAAGTGGTTTGAGTTTTTATTTCTCGATCGAATTTGGCCAGCGTCAAACAATAGCAAATACTCTAAGAATTACTAAACTATCAACATTCCTTATTTTTAAAATATTTAAAAATATTAATTCATATTATTGCATATACCAATTGTTATTTAAAAACTGTTTTCTTTGCTATTGCAGGTAAGCTAAAAATTCGATGTCAGAAGACAAGAAAATTAGTAAGTAAAAACACTGTTGTTGTTGTTGTTCATATACGATATGATATAAATTATAAGTATCGTTAGCGTATATGTAAAAAAACGTTAATTTAACTATAATACCCTTAACAAATCAAAAAGTTTTCTATAGAAGCACTTGATTCCGATCGTTCAGTTTGTATGGCAGCTATATACTATATTGACCCGATCTCTACAATTTCTTCGGAGCTTGCCTGGTTGCCTTTGGCTATAACTCATGCAAAATTTCGTGAAGATATCTCGTCAAATGAGAAAGATTTCCATACAAACACTTGACTCCGATCCTTCAGTTTCAATGGCAGCTATATGTTGTGGTTATCCAATGCCGCGGTTTTCAACAGACGAGCAGCTTTTTGGAGAAAAAAGAATGTGTGCGAAATTTCAGATCGATATCCCAAAAACAGGGAGTCTATAAGCAGGCAGACACGGCCAGACAGAACGTAAAAATGAGTGGCTTATCGTAAATTGAACTAAAGGCGTGCCATCGCTATTTTTCATATGAAAATCCATACTCCATACAGTAACCACTGCTTCTAGGCACGACTTGAAAATGTACAAACACGACCAGGAACCACGCCTAGTTATTATGGAAGAATGTTTTGAAACTCATCACCTTATTTCATGCATCTTTCATCATTCATTTTGCCACAACTATCTTCAATATTTGATATGGTGTCGCCAAGAAATTCAACATAAATAATCTATCAACTATGTATAGTATTTCAAAAATGGACGATATGAGCTTATCTTGCTTTATCTTCCAGGTATGTAATGTTCGAATCTTTACTCTAAAGAAAATTATTTTGCCAGTGGTCAATTTGAACTTCAATTAATAATAATGAACTTATAATAGTTGTATTTAACTTTTTAAACTTTGGAGAGTGCCGAATCGAACAAACAATTCGTTACAATAGACAAGCATGACCAGATCGAGAGCGCAGAACGAGAGGTTCTGTAATTTTAGTGGTGCTCTTCTGAATTTTATTATGCTGGATAACTTTGCCATTCCTTTTATGGGTTGTGGTTAGAATATAAAATAAAATTTCGCGTGTTTGGAGAGTTTAATTTGCGATTTTTTTTTACTATGTTGATATACATGCCTCTGAAGTACAATAAAGTTCTCAGCTGTATTTATTGCTTACTTTTCGGTAGCAGCCGCTAGGGTTGGATGTGTTTTTATAAGCCTGGCAATTTTCGCTTGCTGAAAGAACTAAAGACTATCCCAAAAATCGAGTTTGATAAGTACTGCGATGATTGGAAGAAACGCTGCGATTAATGCATAATTATGAATGGTGAGAGGCCTCATAGCAGGACATCTTCCATAACTAGGCAAATTCTGTCTGATATGCGGTCGCTCAACGGAAACGATAGTATAATTATCATATATTCACTCCTGTTTGATATTGGCTCGTATTTATTACTTCAATACAATGAGCTTCTCTCTGAGAATAACTTTTAGACACTCGTATATGTATATGTATATATGGGCAGCTCCCTTAGCCGGACACTGGAAGGCTGGATGTCCGGTTATGAGCAATTTCAGTGTACAAAAAAATATTTTCAAAACACGAAATTCCTATCATTTTTTGAGAAGTAAAAATTCGAACCTGTCAGAAAAGTGGACCTATTATAGAGCTGCCTTTCATTTTCGCTTTAAAACTCTTCTTCACTTATTTCGAAGTGAAGTGTAGTTTGTTTCCAGTTTTCTTATAAGCACTGAAAGCATAAAAGTACGCGAAATTTCATTCAAATAAATTGCGCATATTTTGACAATAAATATTTTTCAATCACCAATATTGCTTTCCAATATTATGTATTCCAAAAATATTAAGAACAGCCCTCTTGTAGATGTATTCACGAAAGCATTAATGTAAAATAAAAATAAAATCAATGCAGCACGGCTGAGCTGATGCGATTGCGCTTATTTTTTTTATTAAAAATTTATTGAATCAAGCTGTGATGAAATCTTCTTTGCTACAAATATATTAAAAAGAGTTGAGCGCGCAAAATAATTTACCATAATACTATCAGCTCGCTGCCAAATATGACTTTTTTTGCTTCACTTAAATGGTTCCACACATTTATTAATTAAAATCGTAAAGAGCTTGCTTAATAACGGTATGCTTGTATGCATGTGCATGTGTAGGAGGTTAAAAATGCATTTATGCGTGCATGAATACCCTGTAGGAAATCGTGAACTGTTGAAAGAAATTTTGGTTTTGACTTTTTTTATTAGTTTAGTCGCAAGAGGAATATTGGGAAATCCAATATTGTCATTTATAAGCATTTATTTGAAAAAAAAAAAAAATATGAGAAAATAATTATATAATATTAAAAAATATATATATGTATGTACATATATAAACAAAAAAAATACAAAAAAAAACAATATTAAAGAAATAGTTATTTTATTATTTTTTTATTTATTTTAAAAAATAATAACAAAATTACAATTTACGAAAAAAGTAATAAAAAGTTATAACTTATTATATTTCAAAAATAACAATTACAAAAATTAATAATAAAATAATAATTTTACGAAAACAATAATAATAAAAAACGGAACATTTTACAAAATAAAAATAATAATAAATAATTACAATTTTACAAAAAAAAAATTATTTTACAAAGAAAAAAATAATAATAATATGAAACTAATAATTCTACAAAAAAAATATATATAAAAAATTACAATTTACGAAAAACAATAATAAAAAATAATGATACAAAACTAATAATTTTACAAAGATAAAAAAATTAATAATTTTAAAAAATTACAATTTTACAAAGAAAAACAAATAAAAAGATAATAAAAAGCTAATAATTTTACAAAAAATAATAATAATAAAAAATTACAATTTTACGTAAAAAGTATTTTTTTAAATTAAAAAATAATAATATGAAACTAATAATTCTACAAAAAATATAAAAAAAATTACAATTTACAAAAAAAAAAAAAAAAAAAAAATAATAATTAAAAAAAAAATAATGTTATGAAACTAATAATTTTACAAAAAAAAAAAAAAAAAAAAATATTATAAAAAAATTACAGTTTTACACAAAAAATAGTTTTTCCAAAAAAAAAATAATTTTACAAAAAAAATATTAATTTTACAAAAAAAAAAAGAATAATAATGTAAAAAATTATAATAATATGTGTTGCCATAAATCTACATTTTGTTTTGCATACCTTGGACCTTAGAAGGTAAATATGTCTGCAACTCTTCAACCAAATAGCTGCTTAGCTCACAACAGTCTGCTTTTCTTCGCCGACTGCTGAATTTTTCACTACTATAAGACAGAATAGAAAATAGAAAAAAATCGGACGAGCACATCTCAACTCGCCTCAAAATGCCTTTGAGTAAACTTATTTTTCCTTTATCCACTCGAAACTAATGAGACTCTCACTATTAAAGGCCCTATAGGTTGGCTTCCTATGTTTGACTTCATTTTATAATTACTTCTGCCATTACTGTGCTTGCTCATTGCTCAGGCTCTATAGCGATTGCCATGACATTTGCGCATGTGTAGCGCGTGTGGCAGGTGTTACACGTTTGCGCTGCGGTTCAGCTTGTATCCCCGCCATAATCATGTGGTTGTGGTTGTTTTAAAAATAAAATTAAATATATTTGTATATGTATAGCTGTAGTGAAATACATATACGAACAGAATGTATGTCACATGTCTGCTTGCTCGGCGTGCATATCTTTTGCCGCAACTGACATTTCATTGCTTTTTAATCGCAAGCATTAAATCCACAACATTTCAATGCACAAGCGCACTACTTCCACGCTTACACTTATTATGTTTGCTGCGATAATATGTCAGTTCATACATACACACATACATATGTATGTACATATTTGTGCCTGCGCGCCGCAATCGTGCGATTGTTTTAAATGTCTTCATTTAATGCCGCGTCAGGCAAACGCAATCTTCAATGATTAAACGCTGTGATAAGCGTGCGGCAAATGTGACAGGAGCGCTGCAAATAAATTACCGCTATTGAGATATGGCAAAATTATTTTTAAACATTTTTTAATTTGCGGTTGTTAAAGTGATTTCTGCGTGCAATCTATTGAAGCGTGGACCATTTTAATTTGAAGGATAATATGTTGTATATTGAAAATCCCTTTTCTGGTCCTCAGAAGGCGCTGTTAATCACCGTAGTTTTTAGTATATGGAACTATGTATGTGCATTTTCTGTGGGTCCTTCTATATACATATACAGCAGACGATCTGACTATAAATTTTAGTTTAGAAAAAATATTCGATTATAAAAATAGAAATACTCATAAATATATATTGGTTGTCAAAAAAAAGTCTTGCGTTTTTCTATCTGAAAGCGCGTTTCTAGTTTTATTCGTTTTTGTATTAAATAATATTATCTCATTTCACACTGTTTGATTGATTGTCGTTTCTTTTAAGTCGTTCGTTTATAGCGTCCAAACATGGATTAAAGAGAAAATATGGCATATTTTACAGTAATACTACGATAAAGGCAAAAATGCATCTCAAGCCGCCAATAAAATTTGTGCAGTTTATGGACTCGATACAGTTTCCATTTCCACCGCATAACGATGGTTTCAACGTTTTCATTCTGGTGTAGAGGTGGTCGAAGATGCACCACGCTCCGGAAGGCCTGTCGTCGAAAATTGCGATAAAATCGCTGAATTGGTCGAAAGAGACCGGCATAGTAGCAGCCGTAGCATCGGTCAAGAGCTGGGCATGAGTCATCAAAAATTCATTTCAATTTCAATAAAAAAAAAACAATTCAATAAAAATACCGCAATACTTTTTTGACAACCTTATAACTTCTTTCTTGAATAATTTCACTCATCGTAAAAATCGCCAAATCGCTTCTTTCCGAAATAAGCACTGCTGAAAGCTATACAAAAAGAAAATACTTTATGTTTTTGAATAAACAAATATTATCTCCTTCCTTTCGACTCGATGCTATTTATCCAACAATTTAAACCACTTTCTATTAATTTTTAAACGGTTCAGGATGGCTTCTATTTCCTTGAACACTCGTTTGGTCTCTTAATCAACTCGTGGTGCGTTCCTCGTGGTGATATTTGAACCCCTTTAGGAAAGAAATTCAAGAAAGCAAACTCTTTCAAATAATAGTTCGACTTAGTAATGATATTATTTCTTATTCTTAACCAAGCGACGGGACTAAATCGCGTTTGTCTAAATCTGGTTTTCTTTTATCATGAGGCAAGCGACGGACACTTTCTACTACAAATAATAACCGAAACGTTTTGAGAAAATCATAAAGAGCTATTGAAAGTCTTTGCTTATTGAGATGACCATTAAAAGATATGGAGAGTGTCTGCCATATAAGAAAGTCGTTTTTGCATAGAACTTTTTAACTCTGTCCCTCTTAAGATCATTCGGGAGGTGAATTTGAAAAGCTAACCTTTGGAAACGTTGCTTTGATCTATTCTTCTTCGTTGCTGGCGTGGACACCGCTTATGCGATTATAGCCGCTTTAAGAACAGCGCGCCAGTCGTTTCTTCTTTTCGCAACGTGCCGCCAATTGGAAATACCAAGCGAAACTAGGGCCTTCCCCATCTGGTCTTTCCAACGGAGTGGAGCTCTTCCTCTGCTTTCTATTCTATCCTGATCTATTCATAATCACTAAGTACTCTATTTTACAGTTCAGAGACTCAAACTTAAGGGTAAAAGTTTTTCTGTTTGTATTTTATATTACGTTATTATTTCAAGGCACCCAACTCAAGAACTTTTTTTATTTAATATTCCCAAATACAACCACTCACTTTCCTACATTCATTAATCACTTTGTCGTAATAAACATTTTACGCTGGAAGCCATTATATAAGTACAACATCTATTTTCTTATCCGTTAATCACACCGCCTTTCTATGACTTGCAGGGATTTTTATTTTTAATTTCTCGTCGTAATTTTCTAAACTCAATTATGTCACAATGCGATAACCATTCTTCATTCATTTCTTTTCAAGTCGATCATTAATATTCCCCATCATAAAATGTCGTTGTTTTTCTTTAATTTTTATACATAAAATGTGTTTATCTATTTTTTTTATTTTATGCTCATAATTTCTCGCCTAATTGCGTTATGCTAATTGTCGTTATGCAGTTGAGCATTACAAATAGCTTTCCCTCAGTATCGAAAATTTAAATTTACATTTTTTAATTTTTTTCCTTTTTATTTATATACATAAGTCTCGTTATCAAAGTAAATCTGTAGTTTCGTAGACTGCGCCTGCCTTTGAGCTATGTGTTATCTATGAAAACGTGTTCGAAGTAAAAATGTGTTTCGAGATGTGAAATGGGTTTTGATCAGAACTTGGAACTCGCCTTTAAAATGCAGCTGCAATGTAGATGATCAGAGCGAATAAAGTGTTGATATTAAAACCCTAGTTAGTACATTTGGGAATAGGAGATTTTTAATAGTTAATATTCTTCTGTTGAATTAATTTATAAGATCGAGAAGGAAAATTTTAGTATCAACAAAAACAAAGGATTTGAAGGACATGATGAGGTACGAAGGTCAGAGCAACGTTAATGTTGTATTTCTAGTGAGAGAGAGAGAAAGAAGAACGAGAAAGACTCCGTCACCATGTAAAAACGTTTAGGGCGTCAGATCAACGTGTGCTCGTGATATGAAAAGCTTGGATTAAACATTTGATGACGGATTTTAAATTCAAAATAGGCCAAGGCAGTATTCATCTGACAACGAGTTGAGGCTCGATGACGCTGAAGACGTATAAAGCTCTAAACCATGTCCAGGACGGTCTCAACATTAACTGTTGTTAAACACGTCAATAAAATAAAAGAATTGGTGCTTGATCGACGAGTAACAGTCAGAGCTCTTACTGACATCTTCGAAATATCGGAAGGATTAGTGAAAACCATTTTGAAAGATCCTTTGGGCCTAAGAAAAGTGAAAGCAAGATTGGTTCCAAAATCACTAAATTTTTTTGAAAACAGCATCAAGTTAACGTCTGTGAAACAATGCTTTCCGATTATCAGGATCTAGGCTTAGATCTAGTCTTACGATCCGGAAATAGACGATCAATCGGCCGAATATCGTGACAAAGGTGAGCCGAAGCCGAAAAAATACGTCAAAGCAGGGCGAAAACCTGGACTATCGAGAGGTGGGGACTCCGCATTATTTTCGATCGGTCAAACTGTCAACGAAGAATTCTACATGCGCGAAGCTATTCGTAAAAAGAGACGCCGGAATTATCGACCGACAATTCTTGGTTTCATCTGATTTAGCTTCGTGTGACATCTTTCTACTCAGCAAACTCAAACGACCGCTTCGGAGAAAGCGTTTTGAGTCAATTGAAGACATTAAATGTGAATCGCTACGCGTATTGAAGGATATTCCGGTAATTGACTTTAAAAACTGTTTGAGGATTAGATGAAACATTGGCACAAGTCTATTGGGCCACGGAAAATTACTTTGAGGGCGATGACATAGATTTTCAAGAATAAATTAAGAATTTTAAAATTGTGCACAAAGTGTTACTATTTTTTGCCCATAATAGTATACCTTTTCGTCAAGACGATTACATCTAATTTTATCCGGAAAGCTTTCTTCTAACATGTTTTGCTTTGCATTTGCGGAGGACCACACTGAAAACTCTAATTTGCAAGAGATTTTTGAAGCGTCCCTGGCAAACGTTTCCTATCCCATATTGTACCTATTTGCCGAAATCAACTTGTTTTCCTTACTAAAAGCTCACCAAACTCTCACACACACGCACAACACCACACCCACATGTGCAACCAGATTTCGGTTACTTTGCTTGCTTGCGCTTAGTTGGGCACTTTGAGCTGACGAAACCACGTCAAAGGCTAAGAAGCTAAATGCACGCTGCGCTTGTAATCCAAAAAGAGTAAAAAGAAATTGAGCGCAGAAGAGCAAAACAGCAAAAAGGATGCTCAGATGCTCAATGCGTTGATTAGGTAATGAGAGTATTTTGGTTTGTTGACTTGAAAGTGGCGTTGAACGAAGCAGAACTTAAAAATCGCTTGCAGAAATGCAAGAGTTACCTATTTCTGGTCACAAAAAGTATAACCGTACCGTGTGGTTAATAGATGAGTGCTGACACTGGAGCAAAGCTTATTTGCAGAACATGTTCACTTGCAACGGCAACCCAACAACAACAACAACAACAATAAAAAACACAGATGCACTTACAGTGACAACAAAACCTTGCTCACCATTCATATCACGTACGACTACAACAATAGCAAAGGTAGTATCCAACAAGATTTGCATTAGCAACGGTTGTGGCAATCAAACGTAATGGTCTGAGTGTGCAACGAGTGTAATGCAACATTTTGTGGCAAGCTCCTTTTACTACAGTCAGCGTGGTAGCCATATTGTGTCAACTGTTCAATAGCAAAATGTGTCGAGATTATGCTCGCCACATGCTGCTGCATAGCCAAATAAACTACAGTTGTGTGCACACAAACAGTTGCATGCACGTAGTTGCCTCCATGCGATAACTAAGCAATATTTTCAATGCAGTTAGCTGAAGCAACAACTTAACCTGCAGCGTTGACAACAACAACAACAGCAGCAACGTCAGCAATGCGCAAACAATGAAGCAATGAAGTTGTAGACAAATTCTCGAAAATGTTCTTATTTGCATGCTTACAAGGTAAGCGTATGCAAGTGTATGTATGTATATATGTATGTACATATAGGAGGGGTATGAGTTGGTTTGCAGGATCACATGTACCAAAGAACTAGTTTTTTTTTTTAATTCTTTCAGATACTACTGTGTCAAGTTCCTAAACAACTTGCAATTTTAACGGTATTAAAATCTTTTGAACTAGTTGCTAGACTAGTTACGAAATAACTACATATTTTTTGTCGCAGGAAAACTAAATTTGTTGATAAATAATGTCGATTAACGGTATACAATTTTTATTAATTTTTTAACTGTTTTTTTTGGACTACATAGCTCCGAACTAGTTACAACTTTTTGTTGCAGGGTAACTACATTATTTTTATAAAAAGTTTCGATGGAACGGTATAAAATGTTTAATTTATTGTTTTGACCATTTTTTTGGACTAGTTACCAACTAGTTACATATTTGTTTTTGCAGGAAAACAAAATTTTTTCATAAAAAACTTCAATTTACCGGCATGAAATGTTTATTACTTATTTTTTAATTTTTTTTCTCGACTAGTTACGAACTAGTCACATATTTTTTGTTGCATCAGAACTGAATATTCTGTTCAAAAATATCTGTTTGGCTATAAAAAATATATTATTGGTTTTGATCTACTTTCTGGACTAGTAACGAACTAGTTACATATTTGTTGTTACAGGAAAACCACATTTTTTCATCCTTCAGGCAATTTAACGGTATTAAATTTTTTTAACTACTACTTGAACTAGTTACGAATTAGTTATATATTTGTTGTTGCAAGGATACCGCATTTGTTGTTTAACTTCTAAAGAGTATTTAAACAGCTGACTTTCTAAATCAGATAGCAGTTGTAAAAATTCTCAAATTTTATCTTCTCTCCTTTAATACCAAATTTTGAAACTAGTCCAATTGTAACTAGTTCTACACTAACTAGTCCCTATATTACATTCAAAGTACAACACCAACAAAAGCACACTCTTACTTGCTCTTGTTTGCCATTTGTGGAAAGCCAAAATCATCAACTATTTTCATGTTGCTGTTCTTTTACGATGGGTCATATCCCACACCCACACACACATTGTCAAATATTTCCATACCTTAATGGTGCAATATTGCATAACTATAGTCTTTTCGGTCGTATGCAAATTTAAACGCACAGACAATAGCATAAACACAATCTTACCAAATGTTGCATGACTATGTGAAGTTCTTTTGAGCAACTTGCTCTTGTCTGCTTGTACTTCGTGCGAGTACTGGGCCTACAAGATGCATGTTGGATGTGGGCATACGCCTGCTACATGTATGCGTGTTGCTGTTGCAGTTGTGTTTACTGTCGCTTTATTGGTTTTGCACTCCAATCGTAACAACTGAGTGTTCGGTGAAAAGAAATTTCTTCGTCATGGCAAAATCGTTGGCAGCAGTACAAACATATTTGAGGTAACATTTTCGGTTTGCAATGCCCCTGCTTTAATACCAATGACAAACAGTCACAGAAATGTTGCTGATGGAAATTTTTGATGATGAAAAAAGAAACAAAAACAAAATGTTGCTCTTTTGTTATTTAACATATGTATATATTCGTTAAATTATCCGAGTGACGAATTGAGTCGATTTAGTCGTGACCCTCCACCTATCTGTTTATAAGCAAACTAGTCCCTCAGTTTTTGAGCTATCGCTTTGAAATTTTGCACATGTTCTTTTTTGCCCAAGAAGCTGCTCCTTTGTCGAAATCACGGATATCGGTTCACTATATCATATAGCTGTCATACAAACTGAACGATCGGAATTAAGTGTTTGTATGGAAAACTTTTTCGTTTGACAAGCTTTTTTCACAAAATTCGGCGAGAATTATTGTCCAAAGCATTGCTTCCATCTCCGAAGAAATTGTTCACATTGGACCACTGTATTATATACATACATAGCTGCCATACAAACTGGACGATCGTTATCAAGTCATTGTATGAAAAGCTTGTTTATTTGATGAGATATCTTACCGAAATTTGGCACGAGTTGTCGCCTAAAGTAATGGTGCCATCTCCGAAGAAACTGTTTAGATCGGGCCACTATATCATATCGCTGTCATACAAAGCGACCGATCAAAATCAAGTCCTTGTATGGAAAACTTTTTTATTTGACATAATAACTTCACAAAATTCGGCGCGGGTAATTCCCTAGGACACTGCTACAATCTCGGAAGAAATTGTTCAAATCCGAGGACTATAGCATATACATAGCTGTCATATAAACTGAATGATCGGATTTATGTTCTGATATCGAAAACTTATAAGTTAACTTGTAAAAGTGAACGGGAGCGCTGAGTTATAAAAATTTTTAAACCGTTTTTTTTATACAGGATCCTATTGTCGAGCTGAAAAACTCTTATATCGTATACTTGTTATGACTTGATCTCTTTTAGGAAGCTTTGTGGGCAAACTACTCTAATTTAACTCAGTCGTTTGGAGAGCTTATCCAAAATATCTAGGCATTCAAAGTCGTAAAATTCAAAATTTGAAAATTCAAAAAAAAATCTTTGCATACTTTTCGGCGGTTAGCCTTAAGTCGTCACTTTTAGAGCACACTAAGAGTATATTAAACGAGCTAAAACGTTATCAGCTCATACTCGCAGCTCATCAGTGTAGTAATCTCTTCGTGCAACGGCCCTTTGACGGTATCAATGTCGCTTTCTCGCGCTTTGTTTGATCGGTATCATTGTCATTACTTGCTTACAGTGCCAACAACAGCTGGTGTGGCGCCTAGCGTCGTCGCAAATGACTTATTTGTGCATTTTCTCATCAGTATCGTTTTCGCAACTTGTTTGTTTGCCTACCCGCCTTGTTTACACGTTGCAATATACACACACACATACTCACTTGTACCAAAAATAGCGTTAGCATCGCGTTTACAGTGAAACTCTCCAAACTCAAACATACATATATACACACATATACAGTATGTATGTGCTATGTGCGCTTCTTAGTAAACTTTGTTGTTTATTTATTTTGTTGCTCAATTTCACGTGGCTTTATACACATTCGCACACACACACACGCCTTCACACTTGTCGTATTGTTCGCCTACGCTTTGACTTTGTTCCCACGCTCGGTCTATCTTCGCTTCGCGCTAACGTGTGCGTTACTAAGATAAATATTTTCACTGCTAAAAGCAGTAAGGCTACAGTATTTTGGCTTCAGCTGCACAGCGCCTGTAACTATGCAACACTGCAGTCAATTGTTGTGTGCTGGAAATTTGTTTGAATGTGCATTGCTCTTTTCCTCGCTGTTCCCACTACCTAACATGCTTACCAGCGCTGCTATGTTGTTGTTCTTGCAACATGTTGCACAAGAGTATTATAGCTTAGTTCAGCTAACGGTTTTTGGTAATGCCTTAAAGTGGCCGATATAGGTTGCAAGTATATTTCTCTGCCTCGTTTCGGGATCGTCGTCCAAACGTGGACAGAAAAAAAGAAATCATCGAAACAGTGGCGAACCTGGTTCGAAGAGAACAGTACTGTTCTCTGGTATTCAAGGTGTGATCTACAACAACTAACCTGCAGAAGTATGGAGCTGTCTCAGGTCTCTTCCTTGTTGAAGTATTGGGCCAATTCAACGCCGAATCACGGAGAAACGGACCCGTTTGGTACCTCAACTAGTCTCTTGAATTGTGAAGCTTGTATATATCTAAGCTGAGTTCTAGATAGTACTGGACAGAAGTATAGCAGAGGTTCTAGCGTCTCTCTCATGTCAAGTTCCTTCGACTTTTTGCATGTATCGTCGTTACTTACACCATTCCCGCGTAACTGAAAATAGCACACATTTTCCTTCGAGGTTTTTGGGCATGATCTTGACGATCCTGCATGTCCTTAAAGCATTCCATCTCGCCCTGATTTGTCTGTCAGCCCTTACGGAAATTTTATTGTTTATCGTTTTTAGTGACTTCCGTGTTTTGTGTACTGATTCGGCAGCCAGACGGATGACATTTTGGTAATTTCATCAGCTATTCCCCTTCCCCGAATTTCTTTGTGGCCTGTAACCTAGTATAATATACATACATATATGCAGCCGATTTAGCTATTACCTGCCTGCTTTCTCTGACGTAATTGATGTGAGATTATTGCCTTAATTGTCGCCTGATTATCGACGTATGTATATATATATCGATCTTCTTTGTAGAAGATACTGCTGTATGCAGGATTCTTGAAGGGTTGTCGGAGATCCAGCTCCGAGCAATAGATTGTGGCAACCACGCCATTAACCATTTTTGGCCCGTCTGTATTAATGTTATATGTTCCGCTAGCGAGTCGAATGCTTCTTAATACTGAAAAATTCCGGACTCAACTGCGTCCTTATTTGCTTTCTTCATTTTTTTTTTACTAACGGTCGTCATTCTGTCAGTTTTCGGTTTTTATTTTGTCACACTACATCCTTTTCATTATTACTATTTTCCGCTTCGTTTTTGTGTTTTCATTTGCTTTGCTTTACCTGTCGTGACGCTGCTTTTGTTGCTACTAGTGGCGGAGGCGGTGGCCAGGGTAAATCTAAACCATTCGACCCGGCACATCACTCGGTGACACTTTTCATGTAAATGCATTTCCACTTGTCATCGTACAATTTCCATTTTCCCAACGCCAACATGCTGCCACGCTACATCAGCCATTCATCGCTTCCACCTTGGCAAGCTAACCATTGCACTCACTTTTGTATTATGCTTTTACCGTTGTTGTGTCATTTCATGTGACACAATTGTCTTGTTTCAGCAGCAGTAGTTGCACTCGAGCTTTGCCGCTCCGGCTTGTGCTGGTAACACGCAAACACCCCTCTTTCCCTTTAGTATTTCGTTAGTATTGTGGCGAGCTACTCTTTTCAGTGTCCCGCGCCGGCAAAGTAAGACTTTTTATGTTGCCATTGCTTGTTTCTATTTTCCTTCGGTTATTTCTATGAGTGCTTACATGCAAGCAGAGTTGATTCGGTCGAAATCTGGCAGCGGTGTGCACTTTGGAAGCCTGCAATAGAGGAGGTTCTTTACTTCCGCTTTTTTCTGACATTGGAAATTTGTAATTTAGTTCTTTGCTCTCAGTTGGCAGTAGTTCGTTAGTGTTATTTGCTTGCGAAACTTTGTCAAAGAATAAATTATTCACTTGTTACTGATCTCCATACCATACAATTATCTTTTGTGAGAGTAAGAACATGTAATTTACGGTGCATACGAGTATCTCGTAAAATCCATTACACGAAATAAACAAAGTATTTTTTTGAAAACATATAAACAACACGAAAATTTGACGGTTGTTCTATTTATGACTTTTAGCCAAGACACTTACCTTTTTAAACTCACAAATCACTTCTTTAAGGAAAATGTATTGCTGCTTTTATCGAAGGTGTGGATTTATATTTTTCAAAGTCAAGTGTTGCTAGTACACAAATTTTCGTTTTCCGAAAGATGTTGTGACTTTAGTAATTAGTAAGGACACCTACCATTTGCTACTTGTCAATGTATTTAGCTCTCAGATATCTGCTACTTCAGCAAGTGCGAGTTACGAGAGCATACCCAAGGTACCTGTCAACTTAAAGTTAGGATACGTTAGGTTAAGTGGTCGATCCTAACAGGTACCTCACTTCGACCGCCATTCTAGACGGTCCATTACGGTACCTAAATCTCCTACATATATAATAGATCTTGAGCCCTTTGCTAACCGATAAAGCGCTTTGTGAGTTCACCGCAAATTTGTTGAGACGGCTAATGCCGCTTTCAGCTATGTTTTGGGTTCGCCGAAGATAAGACTGACGAGATGCTTTATCCTCATCTTTGCAAAGGCTGGTCAATGGCTTTGAAAGTGACTGGATGTTTCCATCTCAACTTTTTCTATACAACATTGAATACTTGCTTCTCTTTTAGCCTTATCGCATTAATGCCTACTGGACAATGTCCTGTAAGACCTCTACAATCGCGGCAAGATGAACTTTTCAAAGAGCGTAGTTCCGAATATCTCCTGCGTTGCTAAAAGTATCTTGCAGTTGCAAACATGTAGTCTTACGTTCCATTACAACCAATGGACCTCGCGTGCACATAACAGATAATGGCGAGGTCCATTGGTTGTAATGGAACGTAAAACGCCGATGGAAATCCAACTAGATCCTATTCCGATTTGAGCGTACCAAAGGTGCCCTCTCTGGATAGCTTATCAGTTTAGCAGTTCCTAGCGATTCCGTTATGACCTGATGCTATTTCTAGTGAGAACAGACACTCCTTGATTAGCTCTAGCGATGAGCTCGCTTAGTATTGGCGCCCTGTCGTCGGAGTGTACCTCTCTGTACCTCTCCGCAAGAGGCTGCGCTTCGTAGCAGTATGTTTACCTTCACCTTAATATAAGCCATTTTTGCCCAAAAAACACTAGAAAAATGTGCTTCCTCTGCGCCTTCTCCGCAATCACATATTCCCCGTGCAGACAAAAAGCAGCTACGAATGGCTTCTACGACGCAGTAATTCAGTTTTTCAGGATTGCGTTTGAAGTAGAAAAGACGAGTTCACATTCATATTCCTATCGAAGTCTGGTATAAGCTGTCATTCTCATATCAGCCTTATTTTGGAACCTGAAATCACTGTCAACCTTATAACCGTCCTATAAATTCCAAACGTTACCCTCCTGGCGCTTAACAAATACATATTTGATTAAAATATTTGCATACTTCGTGCGAAATTTAATTGTCATTCAAAATTTTCGCTTTCCATGTTCTAATATAAATAATTAGCTCAATATTTGAACAGTATTTCTGAACACCAAACGAAAATTTTGGCCTGAGGCCGCAATAAAATATGCATGCTTCAATTAGAGCTGACCTCATAAAATGTGCACGTAATAAATATGTTTGAAATTAGTTAGGTACACGAACGTCAACATGTGACCTTTTATGGAAATTTCATGCTCGTATTTAATTATATGTTCTTCCCCCCCTAATGATATCCACAAATTTGCGCTTTTGTAATACAAATCGCTTTCTAATTAAATTCTGCTTTGCGCTTGTCAATTTGGAAGCCATAAGTATATACATACTACACTTTGAATCATAATTGAATTTGCATGCGATTTGTAAGCGTGTAAGCGTGTAATTAAGCATGAATGTAGTAAAAAATCATAAAGTGGGGTATAGGTGTTTGCAGGAGTTTACTGTCCTTTTCAATTTTCAAATGTCTCTGAAATTTGGCGGCCTTTGTCTAAAAAGGTCTAGTGCCGGGAATAAATTTGATAGCTTGATATTTTTTTTCCTATCTTCAACTTAATAACATTGAGTCAGAGTCAACTAATGTGCATTGAAATCGTTGTATTAGCAAATTGAAAGGCAAGATCTTACGTGAAAACTCAGATTAACGATATAGCTAATATCATAGCTACCATAGAAAATATTAAAAAAGTAATGAACTCACCAGGCTTGGGGGCCAAAAATAGGAATCTATCTGTAATGAGAATAATGCCGGTATTCTGCTTGAGGCGATTGTCTCATGTCTTTGATTGCAACAATCGTAATTTAGTGACTATGCTACAATCGTCTCAAGCAGAATATCGGCATAAGTCTCTAAACCTCACTTCATCTCTACAGAGCTTCATATATGTTCATTTGATGATGACGACTTTTTATTTGAAAAGTAAGCAATTGGAGTAGTCTGCACGCTTTGAGTCGAATATATGAGACCACTTTTGGATAGCTAAAGTCCTTCAAAGCGTTTCGAACTCACAATCTCTTGAAAGCTTTATGTGTTGGTTTCATGTCTTATTGAGCGATGTGCTTATATAATGTCTTCTACTTTTGTATTCGCTCTTAAGAGTAGGCAACGTTTTTTTCCATTTTTGCTTTGGGGCATTCTTCAACGTCAGTTTTCTGGTTTTTTGGGAAAACTCAATCAGTGATGTTCTGAGAATTTGTCCGAAACTCTCACATCATTAGAAAGCTTCATATGTTTATTTGATGATGATGTCTTATTATTTGAAAAGTGAGCAAATGCTGAACTCTACAGGCTTTAAGTCAAAAATACGAATATATGAGAAAGTAGAGAGCACTTTTGGATAAGTGAAGTCCTTCAGAGTGTTTCGAACTCTGACTTAGTCTCTTGAAAGCTTTATGTGTTGGTTTCATGCTTTATTAAGTGGTAAGCTATTATAATGTCTTCTACTGTTGTCTTCGATCTTAAATGTGAGCAACGTTTTTTCCGTTTTTGTTTTGAGGCACTCTTTAAGACGTCAGTTTTTTTTTGGTTTTTTTGGACAATTTAATCAGTGATATTCTGAAAATTTGTCTCAAATTCTCAATTCATCTCTTGAAAGCTTTTTATGCTGATTTCATGTTTGATAAGATGGTAAACTATGATCATTTGTTCTACTTTTGTCTTTGCTCCTAAATGTAGGCAACGAATTTTGCAAATTTGTTTCTGGGCTACTTTTTCATACATTAGGTACTTTTATCATTGACTATATGTATATAAAGTAGGTTGCATGGCGAAAAATATTTCAATAATTAAGAAGATATATAAAAAAAAAATATTTTCTAGAAATTTTTGAAAAAATGATTGAATAAATATTCCCTAAGTATTTTTGATTTTAAATATAATAGTCCTAAGTGACATGTATTTATGAAGCATTTCCGGTACAGCATGTATTTACAATTTCGGCGTTATTTGTCAAACACACTGCGGAACCTCCTCGTCGAGCAACCCCCAATGGACTCATGTATCTACTAGAAGCGCCCATGTTTTACTGCTTTGTAATAAAAAGAATTTAGTATGCTCTGCTCAACATCAAATGGTAAAGTGAAGCTCACACTTTTATATGTGTTATTATAAATATATATATTTATGTAAATATGTATGTACTCGTATGTACATTGCCCGTATATACATACATATGCTTCCACACACATCTTTTTTATCAGAAGTATCCGTGTGATGAAGTAACGTTGCGCTTAATGCGCTTTAATGCTATTCATTAATTTTGATAAAATCTCTAAAAGAAATTTGAGAACGAACAAAAGCCACGGAGCAAAGCAGGTCACACTCGCTGAGAGGGAGCAAATTAAAGTCCAAAATAAATAATGAAACATTATAAAATTATAATAGAAATTATAAGCGAGTGAAAGCTTTTGTGAAAGCGCATTTCGACTCGAAAAATAACCATTGGCCACTTGTGCTGATTTAATGCTATCAACGTTGCGACGCCTGAGTGTATGCAACACATTTCCAGCTTTCTAACATTACAAGCGAAAGCAAAGTAAACATATACCGAAAGCATAATCGTATGCTGCCACTGATATTTTTATGTATATACATACATACATACATATACATGTACATGCATGTGTGTATATATATATTTTCATGCACAAGTTTTTTGAGTAAATGTAAAAATTGCTGCCGGCTTTTGGTCCCTACCAGTTCTTTTTTCTTTCTACCTCCTGCCAGCACTCCCATTATAACTAGGTGTATGGCCTTTTAATGCTAAATTATGTTGCAGATTAACGCTAATCCATATTGAAGCCATAATGTGTGCAATTTGTTAAAGCGGCGTGCGACTCCAAGTGATGGCGCTGAGCGAACGTAGCCAACGTATGAGATGGATGATAAAGCGCTTGACTATTGTGACTGGTGTGTATGTACATATGTATGTATATTGGATACTGTTGCTTGACGTGGCGCAGGTATTATGCCCGAAGCATCGCGTGTGCTGTCGAAAACTGCATAAAATTTTCATATTTTTCACTGAAAAACAAAGTGTTTTTGCCGTCGTGGCGTGAGCGTTTTTTTTTTTTTTGTTGGCTTTTAGGTACATAAAGTCTATGTGTTCACTTGCTTGTGCTGGTGTGGTGGTTGAAAAACAGTGATAGAGCGTTGTTTTCGTTTTCTCTAACGTATTAAATTCCTGTCAAATTGTGCAGGAAATTAAATAAAATACTTGAGCAACAGAAATTTGAATAAATTTGTATATTTTGTAGGTTTATACATTGACTATTATCCGCTGAACAACGCAAAGTATAGCTCAGAGAAATGTTTCAATAAAGCTTCTAATTTCAATTAAGATGCTGCAGTTACACTTACATATTTATGCTGAAAACTACGTGATGGCTCTTAAAAACTGTTTGTGTTAACATCAAAATGAAAATTTTAAAGGCAGTCACCTTAAGGGGGTATTCTGGTTTAGAAGCCCGAATTTTACATTTTGATTATTCATTTTTTTCCATGCTTTTTATTGATATTCTAAGAATACAAAACATAAATAATATAAGAAAAAAAATTAATTTAAAAAAACTGCAGGTCGGCGAAGTAGAAACTGATGAAACAATGGCTTATCCTGGTGTGCAGGATATAAATCCTTTCCATGACTTAAAATGAAAAATTTATGCGAAATCCGTGAAGAGTAAAAGTGTAGTTATTGCACTACGAAACGTTTTTAAAAAAACAATTTTTTTTTACAAAATGGTGGAGGTTTGAAAAAAAAGTTTCGTATAGTGCGATACTACTTGTATAATGTATAAGAAAACTCTGTGTAAAATTTCATGTGAATCGGTTGAGTAGAACTTGAGATATCATGCACACCGTTTCTAGAAAAGTAGTTATGAGAAAAAACGAGTTTAAAGTTTGAGAACTAGTCGCGCGCAGTCGGAGTCGGAGTCACAAAGTGAGCTGTAACTCGGAAAATAATTTGAATTTCGAAAAATCCTCTTAAGGACATTTTCTTGAAGGGTTATACTATAAAAATATGCAAAAAAAAGCAAAAATCGATTTTTTCGAATTTCTAAATCAGAATACAACAACCTAACAGCTTTTGAATCGAATTTTGGAAGGCAAAATCGGCCATAGTTTTAGGCAAAATTAATTTTTATTTAAACCCCCCTAACTTGCCAATTTTTTAGTTTTTCACCATACAGCAGTGTATTTTAGAAATACTTGTATGTACAAAATTGTATACCATTAAAGCTTTCATGCAATAATTTTTTAATTCCCAAAAATTGTCTTTTTAGGAGCAAAGACAATATTAAAAGAACACTTAATAAAGGACGAAGCCAACACTTACGACTTTCAAGAGGCTACGTGGGCTTACGGGTTTCAAAACATCGACTTTTTTTCTTGTCTTATTAAGTTTAAAAGAACCTGTAGAATATTGTCCTAAATTTTCAAGTTGATCCGAGTTATAGTTTCGGAGATAGAACTTGTCGCCTCGAGGCTAGCTGTGCTAAGTGCGCCGTCTTTAAACGCGTTTTTCTCAAAACTGTTTTTGAAGTCGATTGGCAAGTTTTCTTAAGAACTGCTTAACCGATCTTCATGAAATTTCACGCAGGTCGTTGAAATACAATTCTTGAAGACTTGGACGCAGGATTATTTTTTTCTATTATAACTGTTTGAAAAAAATTTCGCAAAATTTTCATCAAAATTTAATTTTTTTATAAAAACGTCTGCTAAAAATCCAATTTTCAGTTTTTTTCCTTCGTACAAGTTCGTAGTTAAGGTTTTAGCTAAAACACGTACTCTTTCACTTTAGGTAATTCTCTAAGGCGTTATCCTGTCAACGCGGGCGCGTCTTTTTTCCGAGGAGTCACCGGAAATGGCGTCGCAATGGCCGAGTTTAAGAATTTTTTTTTTCCAAAAATTTCAGAGTTTCTTTGTTAATAGTGTATGTTTGTAACAATAAAAAATTCCAATAAAATATTTCATTTTATATATGAGAAAAAAATTGTTAATAAAAGGCTGTTTTTTTACCCGAGGAAACCCATGTAATCCCTTAAAAATGTCAAACGGTTAGATTCAACTTCAGTGTGACAATCTTGGAAATCGGGAAGGAAGATCAGGTGTTTTTCGGCTGGAAGAAGTTCAGCTGTGTTTTATGCAACATACAGAGTCATCAACTTACCTAGAAGACAGACGAACTGACCTTTAACTGGTTTTAGTATAAGGTTAGCTAAGGCTACCGTTCTCACGTTAGTCGACAGCCATTATAAGGGTATTAATATGCCTACAGACGGCAACTGAGACTTCTCTTCTCATTTTGTTTGACAAGTAAACTCTCAAGAAAACACTAAGAAAACTATTGGAATAAAAATTTGGTGTATAAAAAAACGCCCGAAATAAGGCAGTGGTTCTCTGGTCACCCCGTTTATCGAACCAATAGCTTTGTGACCTTTCCGCTAAATTTATATTGCAATTATCAATCGATTTGTTGGGTAATCTAAAAAATAACTTAAAATTTTTCCTTTAGCATTTTGTGATTTGCCAACCGAAAACTTCCACTAATACCGAATACTGATTTTCGAGCTACAATTTTTCATTCGCAAGTATATGGGAGAGTTCTTCTTCTTTTCAAAACCCCCATTCATTGCGCGTGTTTTCGACGCGGCGGGTTCCAAACCGAGCACCCTTGGGGAGGGATATTTCGCCTTCTAACGGATGTTCTTTGTTTAACCAGAGGATACTTAGTCTAGCATCGGAAGTCATGAGCTACTTGAGCCATATGTGAAAGATTCGTTCCTGGCCACTCCCAATTGTATAGCGCTTCTATTTCTAACTGTAAGCAAACGCTGATGTGCTTACATTCTCTGCTCTACTACCATGTATTTCTACTTAAAAAATATCATCGATTAAGGTGAATAGCGCTTGACTTATGACTTACCTTTACAGTTATGCAGATGCATATTTGTTACAAACGCCCTTTTCAAATGGCCAATAGAATTTCGAGTGAATGACAACTTTTAAGATCCTACCAAGACGCACTTACATCTACGTACATATATGAGTACTGCGATACTTGCTATGCTCCATCTTCTTATATTCCCACCGATACTCGTATTCCACTTTTATTTGCGCTTCAATAAAATGTTAAATGCTTGTCTTAAAAGTCAAAACTCTTATCAAACGGATATGGCAATGCTCTTAGCGCGCATGCATGGAAAAGCCATCGTGCGTCAGCTGGAGTGGCCAGCTGCCTTAAAGCGTTGCTAAGCTGCATTGCGCTGAGCTCCTCTGCTGTTGCATCCGTAGTGTTTTTCAAGTGGCGCAACATTGAGTGCGATTGCTGTTGGAGTTGGAGTTGCAGTTGAAGTTGTATTTGATGATGCATTGAGATAGATGATGCAGGTGGAAATGCAGTGAAGTGTTCATAATTTGCCGTTTGCTTGTCGAGTTGCCGCATCATTCACGCAGGTAGTTTGGAAGAGCTGAAGCTGAGCGAAGGTACTTCGATATTTCAACCATTTGAAAGTACGAGTATTAAAAGAGTAACATTTGAAGTGTATTATACTTGCCTATTTTATATTAGTTTACTTGTTTAGGAGAGTATGTATTATTGGGTAGTCGAAAAAGTCTTTTCGTATTTCTAATAAAATTTCAAGTTATTTTTTTTTTAATTTATAATAAACTCTATTGAACCAAATATGCACCATTTTGCTCGACCACTTTTTGCCATTTTTCCGTTAGAGACGTAATTGCATCAGTGTAAAACTTTTCTGGTTTCTCGGCGAAAAACTGCGACAAGTAATTTTCACAGGTTTCCCTCGAAGCCAACTGTTCTCCATTAAGGGAATTCTGCCTTGACCGAAACAAATGATAGTCCGATGGTGCAAGGTCAGGGCTATATGGTGGATTCATCGAAAATTCCCAGCCAAGTTCTCTCAGTTTTTGCCGAGTCATGATGGAAAACGAAGCCCTTTCTGTTGATTAGTTCTGGCCGTTTATTTGGATTGCTTGCTTCAATCTCTTCAGTTGTTGACAGTAAAATGTAGAACTAATCGTTCGACCAGGCTGGAGCAGCTCATAGTGGATGGTTCTTTTCCAATCCCACCAAACACTCAGCATAAGCTTTCGAGGCGTCAATCCTGGCTTTGCGAACATTTGCTGAGCTTTATCACGCTTGGACCATGACCTTTTTGGCACATTATTGTCGTATTTGATCCACTCTTCTTCTGTTACCATTCGCATCAGAAATAGTTCGATTTCATTTCGTTTCAGCAAAGAATCGCAGATGTTAATTCGGTCCATTGAATTTTTCACAGACAATTCCTTTGGTACCAAAGCATTGAGTTTCTTTTTGTAGCCAGCCTATTTTAAAAGGGTTCAAAACCGTTTGATGATGGATGTTAAGTTTCTTAGTGATGTCATGGCTTCTTATGTGACAGTCCAGTTCAATCTTTTCCATAATTTCATCGACTTTTTCTATGATAGATCGACCAGAGCGAGGTGCATCTTTCACATCAAAATTTTCAGAACGGAAGCGAGCGAACATTGTTGTGCTACACGAACTAATACAGCATCGTCACCGTAAACTTCTCAAATTTGATTGGTAGCTTGCTTGACATTCTTCCCTACGAAAATACTTTTTCGACTACCAATATTGCGGAATATCTTATGCGGTTACTAACAATCCTTTGTAGATGAAACTATTTTTTTTTTTTTTTATAAACAATACACAATCTACCACATATTGTGTGTGTATAATGATCATTAAAAACAAAAGGAACTATTGACGCTGTTTTTGTCACGAATTACTCGTAAGAGGATTCAACAAAGTCTTTCATATAAAAACTTCAAGTAGAAATTGATTTCGTTTGTTTGAGTTTGAGTACCAATAAGCCTAAAGACTTTCGAAATACTAATCCCACAATCTATACCCTCTGGCTAATCCACATTGGTGCACTTTTGAGTCTGCGAGTTTGTGTGCGAGTCAGAACATTTGACTGGCGCCGCAGCGCTGCTCCATACCAAAGCTTTTGATTTAATCTCGCACCAACATTTCTGGAGTGCATGACAAACATGAATCGGCACACACTTGGCAAAATTTCAAAGTAAGAGATGAAAGCCAAAAGATTTCCAACAACTTTGCGCTAAGCGCCGAGTGGCATAAGCACAATAGTATTTTTAAGAAGTGCAAAGCGCCAGCTAACAGCTACTCGTGCTGGAGCCGGAAGTCCAAAAGAGCCAATATGTAGCCACGGAACACGAAAAAGAAAGCAGCGCTTTTGAGAGCGCGCATTCAGTTGTAAGACATTTATATGCCTTTCTTTTATTTTATTATTTCAGCAAAGAGAAAAAACGAGTTTTCCTTAATTCATATGCCACTTTAGGCTTTTGCGTCACTGCGTTGTTGGCGCGAATAAAGTAAGTGCATTTAAATTGCATTTTAGCGACATTATTTGTAGAGCAATGTAAATATAACACTTTCATGCATATGCAAAACACTCACACACGCACACTCATGGTATGCTGGTGTTGGTGCGCTTGTGCATGGCAAACACTCCATCATGTCAGTCGGGCATTTGTGAAGTGAAATATGTGTCACCCAGCTGCATGTAAATTGGCGAGAAAGCTTTTCCTGCTAACCAAGCAATTTCGCAGCGCCGCAGCTCTTTTAAATGAGCGCGCATATGTGTGTGTGCGTCTGCATTTAGCTGCTTCTTTAAATTTCATATCTCCACAGCACTGTCATCCTTTCAGGCCGCTGTCAACGTCTTTACTGCCAACTGTGGCGCCCAAGTACGTCGACTCAAAGACGCGCCAGCTAGCTATCTTTGGCCCGCAGTCTCGCGCGACGCGCTCAATGTAGTCCATACTAATAACTGAAAATTATCCTCTTAGGCGACTAATTGCCAAGAAATTGAAATTATTTAATTTTTAATGAACCACAAAACCGCCCAGCAAACTGGGTAAAGTGTGTATCCCCAGAGCAAGCGGAAGTAAACTCAACGCCAGGAATATAGAGAGCGACGTTTATGCTTAAGTCTCATACGTGACTTGCTAAGCCTTCCAACAGTTCTCCTATACCGAGTTGCTGACGAGTGCTCTCAGAGAGCGGGAGTGCAAGTCGAGTAGAAAATCGTTCGCCTGTCTGTTGTGATTGCAGCTTCTCGACGTCCTCTCTTGTGTTTGTTGACGTGCTGTTTTTTCTGCACCGAGGCGGCTGCTTATCTTGACTGTAACAAGATAGTTGTCTGAGACAATGTTAGGACCTCAGAGTATGTATATGCACGTCTAAAACACTAGAAACGTGTCTTTCGTCTATGACAACAAGATCTTAACATCATGGCGGGAGCAACTCTCATAGGTGTGCTCTAAGCGCTCTTAGAAGTCATTTTTGGTCACTTCGTCCATTTTTCCTTCGGGGCGTGGGCGCAAATTAGCGATATGTTGAAGAACTTCGCTTTGATGAGCATTGTGACTAGACGTACATCCACCGGGATGAATACCAGTACTCGGCGAGGAAATCTCTCCCGAATTTGCGCTCCTTTATATGGCCACTGTAAGAAATGCCATAAGGACCTATTGATCTTAGTTCTTGTCCCGACTTTCGCACTTTTTGACGGCAGTGATATCCGCCTTTACTTTTTCGAGGATATATAATATATGTATCCTCATCCGATTCGAGAGAAATCCATCTTTGTATGTATTTCTACAGAAAATGCTAAGGAACCTATTGGTTGTGAACTCCGATGAGGCATACTATATGCGTGGTCGAAATATTTCTACAGTCGTCAAAATAAAGTAGTAATTTATTTTAGTAAGAAGTGGCTTTGAAACTAAGTAGAACTTTAGTGAAAGCTAAAATACCGTGAAAGCGCAAATGTAGTGAAAGCACAGTTCTATTGGAAGCTTAACTGCATAGAAGATTCAAATGTCGTGTAACCTCAATTATTTAGTGATTTGGAAGTTGCACCGAAAGTTCAATTTACTATAAAAGCTCTACTGTTTAGAAATCTGAAGTTTGTAAAGCTCAATTAGCGTTAAATATCAAATGGAGTGAAAGTTTAGTGGCAGTGAAAGCTCAAGGGCGTAAGAGACTGCAATGTGGTGAGAATGATGTAGTAATATGGAAGTTCAAGTGTAGTGAAAGCTAAATTACCATGAAAGCTCGATTAATTGGAAATGTTGTTGAAAGTGTTCAAGCTCGAAAGATCCGAAGGTGCAATTACCGTATAACAGTACCGTTTAGAAATGTGAATTTTGTGCAGTTCAATTACAGTGAAATTTCAAATGCAGTGAAAGCTTAGTTGCTGTGAAAGCTCAATTATGTAGTAATGTAGAAGCTCAAGTGTAGTGAAGCCTCAATTACCATGAAAGCTCGACTGTTTAGTACTTCACTAAAATCGAGCTCGAATACTCTAATGCAGTGAAAGCTCAATTAGGCAGAATTTTGAAAGCTAGATTGCAGTGCAATCTCAGTTGTAATGAAAACAGAAATATATGGAACAGAAACAGTTTTTTTTAAGCTTTCTTTATTTTTTCCGAGTTGTTCACACAAAGTTGTCATTTTTCCACGTATCCCAAAAAGTCGCTAACGATTGCAGTGACTTTTTATCGCACAAATCCCGTTATCTTAACAAAATCCTAATCCACTTCAGCTTTTCTTTAATCGCCTGCAATTGCCCAGAAGCAAATAAACGCTATTAAATTCGCTCATTTGAATGACTCGCAGCTACAAGTTGATGTTCATCCGCCTTAGTGCATTCATACAATCAGCAGTTGCGTGCAACGATATTCCCCTCCCCCCGCTCGAAGCGCTTAGCATTTTGACCAAACAAACGGGTTTCCGTCCAATCAGCCACAGAATCACTTAAGGGATTGCATATCGGCAGCCAAGTTAACACTGTTAGTTTTCATATTAAGAAATTCATTCGCAATTTATCGCATGCAGCTTAACAACAATTACAACAACAGCAAAGAGGGTGCTAAGTGTAAAGTGCCTGCTGACATTGTGAGATGCAAAAAAAAATATTTGCTTAGTTACTAAGTTACCATTATGGAGCAGAGAGCGCATGCTAGTGAGTTAGCTAGTTGACCAGCAACAACAGCAATACCAGCAACAATGATAGCGAAAACAACAATAGCACCCGACCGACTACTCGAAAAACCATTGCTAATAGGATTTTGAAAATGGAATTTCACAAACAGTTATATAGCAACAGCAAAAACAACAACAACTGCTGCAGCAGCAGCCAGCCAGCCAGATAGTGAGTAAAAATAACAAAAATCAGTGTATCAGCATGGCAGTATCACCACAAGCATTAGCCGGCCAACGGAAACTTTGGTTGTTACAGCAACTTCCAGCGGCAAATCGCATTGATTTGAATTCTGAACTTTTGCAATGTCAATAAAAAACCAAATGGCAGAAAAAAATTGTCACTGCAGTTAAACTTTTGAAATCTGACACTTGCAGCGGATAGTTAGTGGTGGTGGTGGTGATGCTCACATACACCGCACACAGAGCGCTCGCAGTCATAAATGCATTGAATGGTGCTTGCGCTCGAAGGCGTTCGGTTTCCTCTTCGTGTGTGTGTGTGTGTGTGTGTGTGTGTGGTGTTGTAGAATTGCTGAGGATCAAGGATAAAAGTTGCTAATACTTAAGTGCTTTATTGCCATATAAAATCCTTTAAAGTCGTTAAAACGTTTCGAAAGACACTCAAAGAAAGTCACATAAATGGAAGTTGCAACAAAAACACACTCATAAGTACCAACAACATAAGGCGGATTTTGAACTTTCAGAAGTTGTTTAATTTGAAGCAAGTGAAGTGATTAGATTTCGGCAGAACTGACCAATTGGTGCAATCGTAAAATTCGACAAAATATGGAGATTGATTAAAATTTTGTTCGTGTGGTACGCTATGTTTGAGTATGCTGCGTTATGTTGGGCTATGCTATGTTATGTTATGCTATGTTATGTTAACATGTTAACTCATGTTGTGCTATGTTATTTAGTGTCACGCTATATTAAGTTCTGTCATTCTATGTTATGTGATGCCATGCTATGTCAACTTCTATCATTCTATGTTATGTGATGACATGCTATGTTAAGTTATATCATTCCATGTTGCGTTATGTTGGGTTAGGCTATGTTATGTTTTGCTAAGCTATGGTCTTTTATAGCATTCTATGTTTTGTTATGCCATGCTTTGTTATGATACAGTATTTTATATTATGTATTGCCATGCTATGGTTTGTTATAGCATTCTATGTTTTGTTATGCCAAGTTATATCATTCTATTTTATATTCTGCTATGCTATGCTTTATTTGGGTATGCTGTGCTATGTTGTGCTATGCTGTGTTATAGCATTTTACGTTACGTTATGCCATGTTATGCTGAGTTATATCATTGTATGTTTTATTCTGCTGTAATATACTATGTTATAGCATTCTATGTTTTGCTGTGCCTTGCTAAGTTAAGTTATATCGTTCCATGTTATGTTCTGCTAAACTATATTTTTTATGTTGTACTATGTTATTCTATGCTATTTTTTTAATATTCCATGTTATATCACACTTTGTTATGTTGTATCATTCTATGTTATGTATCACTATGCTATGCTATGTTTTGGCATCCTATGTTATGTTATGTCATACTACGTTAAGTTGCAGCATTCTATGTTCTATTTTGTGCTATGCTATGTTGTTATTTTATGCTATGTTATGTTATACCATTCTAAGTTGTGTTATACTGTGCTATGTTATATTTTTATAAGTTATGTAGTGCTATGCTATGATGAGCTAGGCTAAGTCATTAATAGTTTTATGCTCAAATTACAAAACAACCATCGTCTTATTACATTTAAAGTATCGGAAATTTCGACAAAAGGCACCACACTCATCTTTGGAACGATGTATACCAGGAAACAAGCCACATATTTCTTAAAATACTTAATAAAATATGTTGATCTGCGAGCTAGTTCTAATTGCAACTTCTGTCGAGAACTAATTTATACATATATCCCCATTTTAGTCCAAAGAAAATATCGCGGAATTGCGACTTCAGCACATAAAAGTTCAAAGGTTACCAGATTTCATAGAATTATTCATTTTATCTAGCTGTCAATTTAGATAACAATTTGAACCATCTTTCCCTTAAACAACACGCTCCCTTCCGCGCTTAAACTTGTCCAAGAGCTAGCTGCGTGGTCTTCAGGTCATGAGTGGCCTTATGCCTACACACTCAGCTGCTTCATAACGGTTTTTATCTATTTATGCACTCTTCTGCTCGTTTAAATTCCGATTTGAGATTCAATGAACTGCTTTGGCATCTCGAGTTCACTCGACTGTTTTCAATGGTCGTTTTCATCCTCCAAAGCAAATAAACAGACGCGTAGCCATATGCCTCGAACGCTCTGCAGTCCGCAATCGTTTTATCACTCAATTTCAACGAAACACAAAATTATACTTCCACACATACATACATACATATATACATACCCATACAGATAAGTACGAAACTCACGCTTAAATGACCCATCCACCTACTAACAAGTAGTTTCAGCAAAATTTTACATTTACTACAGAAATCAATGCCAAATCCTTGCCGGCACTTAAAGCAATGCATTTGATGGCGTTTCCTTGGTAGTTAAGCTTAAAGCTCTGAAGCAGCAGCTTTGCAGCCTGTCTGAGTGTGCCTTTATCGCTTGTGCTGCGCACTGTTAGCTTATCTCTTTTTGGGTAGCTATTTTTATGTATTATTTTTTATTTAATTTTTTTTAAGGACTTTTGTGCATTACTGCGTTACCTCCTTTGCGATTTTCTTCTCGGAAATATGTTCGCTTCACTCAAGTGTCTGAAAATTGCCTTCGCCTGCTTTCGCCGTATTAATGTTCAATTTTTGGCTTTTGCTTTAATATTTGCTTTTAATATAGTTTGGTTGTTTTTTCTCCGAATTTTATTCTCCTGCAAATATATTGCATTTTTTTGCAATTATTGTTGGAATTACAATGTCATGTTGTTCTTTTTTCCGAAAGTGGCGAGAATAGCGCTGAGCATCGTCTTTAGAAAGGTTTGTGGTAGTTGGCTTCAATTGTTAGAGACAGAATTACTGGAAAGTGTATTTAGTATAATGGACCAAGGTCTCTACGTTGTTTTCAAAAGAGATTGTGGCTTAACCCGTTACTACTATATGTCTTCTGAATTAAGACAACTATAGCTCCGTTTCTTTCAAAGGAAACAAGAAATTGGCGGAGGCCGTCCTTTGATGATGGCGAATTATTCAAAGGACCTTCATCAATCAGAGTCTTCTTCAGAAGTTCGGAGTTTTGCAGTACCGTCAGTGGTCCCGACTAAAGACAGATCCGTCTGTCGACGATACACTTTCAGCACTCACCACGTCCAAGACGTGGTCGATTTCCAAGTCTCTTTGGACATCGACTTTCCTTTCTACCGTCACTCTTGTAGTCTGTGGTTCATCGTCTGTTGGAACGATTCGTAGTACCACATTCTCGAAGCCATCGCTTATGGGCCCCCTTGGTGTCGCTAAAAGAACTGAGGGGCTCCTCATTTGGTAGTGTGAGCGCTTGCTATGGTTTCTCAGCCCACTCTAATCTGATCACTATCCTGTCATTAGGGCGGTAGGGATTCGATGGTTTGGCTGGGAGCCAGAGGTCAGCTCTAGGCCGTAGTGATAGATCCGCTTTAGCCGCCGCCTGTTTAGTTCCCTTCCAAACTTCACCCACCTTGCTGATAGCATCTTCGCAAGGGGTTGTCGGCCGTTCAACGGCAAACATTATCAGCTTATGCAGGCCGTCAGTCGAAAAGTGGTCCGTGAATTTTTCTGAACATTTTAATGCAAACTGCAGACATAGCCACCGCTAACCGCTTCCAGTCATGACGTAAGATGGCTCTGTCTTCGTTAGCACGATTTGACATCCAAAGTTCAATGGAGCCTGCAAGCTTGTCAATGTTGCTAAACGTTGGTGTCGCACCTGTTCGTGGCCGTTTGTCAAGGGAGGCTTACCCTCTTGCGATCTCGGTTGCTTCAAAGCAGAATGGACATGGTTCAATCCTGCTCTGTTTTCGTCCGCTGCTCAGTACTCTCTTGGCTTACTTAAGACAGCATTCCGATTCCTGTCCAGCTATTTGGCAACCGTAACGCTCCAAGATTTCCGTTGCTAAGCGACGATCCGATTTCAGTTTTTTTGCTGTCGTCACAAGTTTTCTTTTACTGATACCCTTAGCACTCATCAGAACCCTACATGATCTTAGCAAAGGTTTCTGTACTGCTGCTGGCGATTCCTTCTGGCACTAAATACGTCGTCCTAAGCATATTTCTTTTCGGTGAATGGTCCGTAGGAGTTCTAAAAGGCTGTGAAAGCCGCAGGTCATTTGATGTTACCCAGAATGCATCACGCGGTGGCGAATCTGCCTTACATTCGAAGGCTGCCACACAAACTGATTGATAAAATTCTTGTGTTTGTGTGAAAATTTGGTATTGGCTATTCCCTAAGGAAACGCCACAATCTCAATATATTTTTTTTCAAATCGAATCACTATAGAATATACATAGCTACCATACAATCTTTTTACACACTTTTGTGCTTTAAGAAATAAATGCTCGTGTAAAGTGCTTCGGTGCAGCCGAAGTTAACTGTTGTTTTCTGTTTTTGTAATGTTGGTTTCTACCCACAAAGGAAGCCATAAAAAAAAAATGTATAACTACTGCTTGTTTTCGCCAGTTTTCGTAGTATTCTTCACGTCTTCTTTGAGCTTATAATAATACAGCTAAAGTGCGATTGGTCATTTCTCTCAAAACGCTGCGAGCATTCGAGCAAACCAACTAGAGCACAGCATAACAAAGAATTTTCTTTTTCAATTAAACTAGTCAAGCGAAATTTTCCGCTAAAGTGCATAGAGACAACTTGAAAACAATAGCAATGGCGGAAGTTTAAATCAACTTAAGAACTTACCTGCTAAGTTAAGTTGACTGCCGTAGCGAAGTGGCAGCTGTGTTGATTTTTCTCGAGCAGATTTAGCTGTACACATAATGGTTTATATGCACATAGATACACATATACATATACTTATATATATTTGTGTAGATATATTGTATGTGTTTAACTGTGTGTCATAAACAGTTAAATTCCAAGAAAATTTAATTTTCCATCTTTGCATGAGTTTATTAATATTCTAGTTTGCTATATGCAAACAGTTAAATATGTTTTCGGACAGTAGCGGCAAATGTCCTCTCGCCTGAGCAGGCTTAACAGTCAACGCTAACGGTAAACAGCCGGCAGCGCAGAGATAAGCGGCAAGCTGTGGCTGACAATTTGCTGAAATGAGCTGGACACGCTCATCCACTTCATTACCGGCTACAAGAAGTTAGTGGAAACTTTTGCTTTGCTACTTTCCAACGAGTTGGCCGAACGCACACAGTTGCACACAGTGGAGTGTTAGTTTTCTGTTGCATACTTTTTGGCGTTGCAGCTAATGCCGGTCTGCTTCCAGCAAGTTGCATGCAGTGCGTTGCGCTTAGGTCAGATTGCTTATGCCGGCACTGCTAGCATTTTGTTGTTGTTGTTGTTGTTGTTGTTGCTTTTAGTATTACCGCTGGCTATCTGAAAGCAGTTTAAAGGCACTCAGGTCGTTTGTAGAAATGCTTAAGCAAATGACTGCACGGCGCATTAAAGTGGCAAGTTTTGTTAGCGTTTAGTTTTTAATGTGTTTTTGACAGATAAAAATTGGAAAAGTACAGTTGCAGCGTGCAAAAGTTGCGTATTTTGTTATTATGCCTTGCGCAGGCGGATACTGCGTTGATGTCTTCAGAACAGCTGTTTCAGTTTTGCAGTTATCCTTTCTTGTAGTTTTATTTTATGACATTTTAATGTTGCAGCAGTGTTCTGTTTGTGCCGATAAGTTTTATTTCAGAAAGTTTTTTGTTTAAAGAGGACTTTTTCTTATTGTTTTATTTTTATTTTTAAGTTTACATTTATTTTATTTTGTGTTATGTTATCTGTTATATATGTTTTTTTAATTCGTTTGATGGTTTTTAATCTTTTCCTATCTTAGTGATCTTAAGAGTAGAATGGAAAATACTTCAATGACTGTGTCAGCCGATTTTTTCCTTTTATTCCAAGTGTTTTTTTATGTTATTTCTCTTTGCTGCCGTCCTCAAAAGATTCAATTCCAACCTTAAGAAAAATAATCCAAGTTAAACAAACTTCTTATTATCAACTTAAACCGATCATAAATCATTTTACTTTTCTCTTCTACTGTCATGGGATATTTTGATCTTTTGTATCACATTTTCACTCTACAAAAAAGATCTGCACGATTTTTTCATTAAAACATTCTTTTCCAAGTTATACGCAGTTATTGTTTTGCGTCAAACGCTCAGAGCATTGTACAGTCCACCGTGTCGTATGAGCAACACAGAATGTATGAAGCACTTGTTAGCAAAAGAAATCAGCTGGTGAAATAACAGAGCCCCTAATGTTCATATATCGCACACTAGCTACTAAACAGTCACATCCCAAAAATTTTCCTCGGAAGAGCTGATTTGAACTTCCTTCCAATGGAGTCTTTTTTAAGACTCCCAAGAGCTAGTTTTCTATATTTTCTATATCTCTTACGCATGCTTTAAGTATATCGGCTTTTATATTCTGATATTTGGCTACCCTAGTGCTGCAACCTGTCAACTCTCATCTTTATCGTGAAGTTTGTCTTTTTTGATGAAATATGTCATACCCAGAACATTTTGACATACGAACGCTATTTGTGTTGTTTACAGTAACTTAAAATATTCAAATATTAATTTTGGATAAAATCGAAAAATGAAATTAAATCCCGAACATTTCGCGCTATTAATTTTTGTAACTTTTCACGTGCATTAACACTGCAGTAATGCATCGATGAACATAATTAAATTTTTAGCGAATAAGCTTTGTCAAAGACCAATGTTTACGGTGATAAAATCAAGGTCATAGTTGTTTTCAGGACGAATTTCGATTAAACTAAGTGGGGAACGTTTTTCGGCACCTGAAAAGACGGTTGATGGTGTCAGAATGCCTTTTTTGGAGGTAACTCAATCAGAGTTGCAAAAATGCTTCTACAATTGGTTCTAACGTATCCAGAAGTGTATGAATATTTCGAAAATCAAGACACGATTTTTCATAGCTTATATTTCTGATGATTCAAAATTGAGAGAGGGAAATGTGTATTAAAATACTAAATATTAGCCTGTTCAATATCACGAGATAAATTGATGCCCGACGCTTTATCATAATTTAAGATATTCTCGATGGTTTTATATGTTAAATTTAAGCGTACGCTCCGAGGTTTTAGCATTGACACGGACCATTATCTTATAGCAGTCAAGATACGCACCCGCTTCTGTGCAACTTCGTTGTAAGAGTTCCTCTTATAGGTAAATAAAGAAATGTTAGTAGCCTTCATATTTAATTTTCATATTGTTGTTGAAAGTGACTCTGTGGCACGGTTGATTTTTGCCACCTAGTTTGTCTAAGGATGAAATATTTTATGACCTGACAGGCGCTTAAAGATTGTAACTGTCAGATAATAGTTAGAGTAACCTTTTATATGGAAGAATATAGATGTGCGATTTAAGTGTTAAACACGATCATTATCATCGTTTCCTTGTCTAACCTAATTTGAACTATATTTAAAATTTCGATAGAAGATTTTAAAACTTTTTCATGAATGGTTTTGTATAAGGTAGAGATGGAAGTATTGCATCGTTGTGGTATGTTCCCGGCTGAGAGAGCAGCCGATAAGTAGATGTAGGCCAGTAGATCGGCCACTGTTAAAAAGGCCAATGTCAATTCATGCGCTTATTATCGATTATTTTTAATATTTCGATTTAGTTATCTGTGGACTTCGAATTAATTGGTTATCTTCGTCAGCAGAGAACACATTTTGAGCTTCGATATACTGTCTACTCGAATCATGAGCAGTGAGGCGGCTTTTCTAGAGTTCGGTTACCTCAGATTAAGTTAGGCTTATCACCTGATAGATCTTAAAACGGATCTCACTTGCACATCGATCCATTGTGGTACCAAGAACTCCTATAAAATGTATCATAAAGGTTCTCCTTAATCGACAAAGCGCTTTGAGCTGATCTCAAATTTGCCAATGTAAGATTTGGTTGCGTCCTCCGATTCACCGAATATATGACTGCCGAGTTGTTTCAACCTCTATCTTGCATAGAGAAGAAAGTGCCTGGTTATTTCCACCTTTCCTATGGTGAGTTAATACAGCTAAGTATAACGTTTTCACGGGTCTATAATCAGGCATTGACATGTGTAGTTCGCTAGAACTTATCAAACTGATGAAAACGAAGACTACACGTCTTCATATCACTATCCCTAAATGATTTGGCTGCATGGAAAGCAGTCCTTTTTACAGAAAATTACCAGTTGTTTGAAACTTTTGATTTAATTATAAAATTATTAAACTTGTTTTAATTTCTGTTAATATTTGTTTGGTGGTTACGGAGCTAAAATATGTAAGCTGTACATAATTGATGGTCCACTGATCCTCCTTTGTTTCAAATAGACAACAGGGGACATTCCATATTACATATTACATTAGTATTTTGGAGAGATAAGCACTGAAACTAATGATGATTTCTTAGATGGACAGGAGTTGACAGTATTTTTCTTAAAATTCCAAACAACATACCAATAACCTTATTGCCTGGGTGCCTAGTTACATTCAAAAGATTTCCACATTACTGCTTTAGGCTTTAGATTAGGATATGGTGTAGTTTGGATTATTTTAAATCACCTCATACTCTAATATTTTTCAATAAAATGATAAAATAATATAATAAAGTAGTTAATTTACGCTCTTGAAGAAATCTCAAGCCATAATCAGTTAGCCAACTGAGTGCTATAGTAAAAGCAGCTGCAATAACAATTATGAAATAAATATTTTGATATTTCCCTTACCTTATAATATCTTAAAAAAAAAAAAAAAAAACAATCCTTTAGTCCTTAGTACAAACTAAACTCAAATCTGCTTTAACGCCACAATTCTTTTATTTTGCATTTTCTTTTATACTATTTTGTTAGTGGTTTATCTTATACCACACCTGTTGTTGTCTGCAATTTCTTGCTGTAAAACGATTTGAGCATTTAGAGAGCTTGCTGCAGCTAAGTCAACCATAAAGTAGTAAATATTTTCGACCAAAGTGCCTTTCAATATGAGAAAGCAAAATAATAATACCAAGGCTAGTAAGGAAGAGCTATGTTCGGATGTAAACGAACATTTTATATTCATGCAGCTTGCAAGGATCAAAGCCAGGGATATACTTTAAAGAGTAAAATGTGAACTAGAGGATGGGAATTTAAGAATTTTTATTTATACATACACTCACACACTGACCGATATATTAGGTTTATTAGACAAATGAAAATCCTTATAAGTAGTATATGGGAGTTGGGGTAATATCGACCTGAATTTATCTAGAAACTATTTAGTAGTCGAAAAAATCTTTTCGTATTTTGTCAATAGAGTTCGTTGCAGTCGTATATCTCCACTGCGTGCTACCAATCATACTATGTCATACCATATAGTGTTAGAAAGGTGGTGAGCTTCATTTTACCAAAAAAAATTAAATTCGGAGAATTTGAAAAAAAGTTACAGCTGCTCAAAAAGAGTGAAAATAATGAAGAAATTCGCTATATTTTCAAATTTTTGTATAAAAAAGGGAAGAATGCTACGCAAGGCACTAATGAAATTTGTGAAGTTTACGGAGACGATGCTGTATCAGAGGAGGGTTCGCTCGCTTCCGTTGTGGAAATTTCGATGTGAAAGATGCACCTCGCTCTGATCGACCTATCGTTGAAAAAGTCGATGAAATTATGGAAGAGATTGACCAGGACCGTCAAATAAGCAGCCATGACGTCGCTAAGGAACTTAACATTCATCATCGAACGGTTTTGAACCATTTAAAAAAGGCTGACTACAAGAAGAAGCTCGATGCTTGGGTACCGCAAGAATTGTCTGAAAAATTTAATGGACTTAATTAACATTTACTGAAACGAATTGAAATCGAACCATTTATGAAGCGAATGGTAACAGAAGACGAAAAGTGGATCAAATACGACAATAATGTGCGAAAAAGATCATGGTCCAAGCGCGGTGAAGCTCAACAAATGGTCGCAAAGTCAGGATTGACGCCTCGAAAGGTCATGCTGAGTGTTTGGTGGGATTGGAAAGAAATCATCCACTATGAGCTGCTCCAGCCTGGTCGATTGATTCTACATTTTACTGTGAATAACTGATAAGATTAAAGCAAGCAATTAAAAAAAACCGCCGAAAACTGATCAACAGAAAGGACTTCGTCTTCTATCAGGACAAATCTAGTCCACACACATTTTTATGACTCGGAAAAAACTGGAAGAGCTTGGCTGGGAAGTTTTGATGCATCCACCATATAGCGCTGACGTGCACCACCGGACTACCATTTGTGTCTATCAAAGCAGAACTCCCTTAATGGACTAAAGTTGGCTTCAAAAGAAGCCTGTAAAATTACTTGTCGCAGTTTTTCGTCGAAAAACCAGAAAAGTTTTACACTAATGAAATAATGCCTCTAGCGGAAAAATGCCAAAAAGTGCTCTACTATATTTTTGATATTTCGTTCATTAAAGTTCATTATAAGTATAAAAAAATAAGTTGAAGTTTGTTTAGAAATACGAAAACCCAATTTAAGAAAGCGATGCCACGCCCACTTTTTTGCCCACAAATGCCCATGGCTACGGTGATTTCCTGTGCCAAATCAAAGTTCCATATGCTATTTGGGTGCTTAGTTGTGACACTTTATAGGTTTTCGGTTGATGGCGTTTTGTGGGCGTGGCAGTTGTCTGATTACGACAATCTGCAAACTCGTATTTTTTTGTACTAAAAAAACAGTATACCAAGTTTCTTCAAAATATCTCAATTTTAACTCAAGTCACAGCTTGGGCGGACGAACGTATGGACGGACAGACGGTCAGTTACCCGGATTTCAACTCATTTCGTCATCCTGATCATTTATATATGGTATATGTAACTCTATATCTATCTCGATTAGTTTTAGTTGATATCGTTAGGTGAACAATACCATTACACTCTGCAGCAACATGTTGCAATTGTATAATAAATCAAAAGAAAAACTCTGCAAATTGGGTTTGTTGTATAATATTTGCCATAGATTGTGCACAATGCTCGGCAGCTACTCAAAAATTACACTCAAGTGACTGCAAAATAAATATTTTGAAATTAAATAAATATTGAAATATTTTATTTACCCGAATTTATTCAATACTTGCCGTTTACATGGTTGATATTTTATAGAATTATACCGTTACAGGTGCTCGTATCCATTGTAGGCGAGTGCGTGCCACAGACCATGCACGGACATTGAGTGGCTTGAGCTGCAAGCACAAATAAACCATAGAATTTGCATGTGGTGCTCAGTTAAATAATGCCTGCATAAATAATATTGAATATACATACATATTATATAAGTGCCGGCGAGTGTGCGTGTGTGTGTGTGTAGGTGTGTGCGTGGGCATTTACAATTGGCATAAATATTTATTGAGAATTGTCGAAGCCACAAATTGTACAATACAAATTGCTACGACCGCATACATTTGCATATTTGCACATGTGTGTATGTGTGTGTGTACTTTTAAATATTGCTTAATACGCCTGTGTGCATACTTGTATATATTTGTATTAGTTTTTGTGCGCGCGTCTGTGTAATTTTGTGCAAATACACTACAATTTTCAACAAAACAACAACAACAACAGCACATTTTGTGTTGTCAACAACGCACAACAATGCCCTCTGTTGTTGTACTGGCTACTAAGCGCAACAGCGAAATAATAGCGACCAGCAGCAGAGGTGATGGCTGTGGAATAAATGTATGCGTTCAATAAATGGAATTGACGGAATATTTCTATGGCGAGTCATAAAAATAAAAGCCAGCGCTGTCATGCCCCATGCCAGCACAAGCAGTGCCGCTAACAGCAAAAAGGCGAACACAATTGTTGTATGCCGCAAAACAAGCGTTGCATTGCGATGCCTCGTTAAACGCCAGCCAAGTTTGCCATTTCTGGTTACGTATACGCCATGTATGCCGGCGCACATTTAAGCTGTTGCTACCACGCAAAATGTATATATAGGCATATGCACATAAGTGCATGTAGACACACATACACTTGCATTTTGTGGCTTTTCGCTGCCATACACACACACACAAACACTCTCACACGCTCAAAGCCTTAATACCTGACATTCGTAATTTGCATGAATTATCTGCATTTACGCATATCAATCAATTTTGCCCAGCAACAACAACCAGCGTGTCGGCCTATACATGCTGCGCTCTCATTGAACTCATTATCATTATGCGCATTGTTGTTGTGCGCACAACTGTAAATTTCAGTCTCAACTTGCATGACTTTATCCACACTTGCCGAACTATTACGACGAGTCTATAATTCGAATAAAGGAAAATTATTTCACACTTCGCCGATTGCACTCTTCACGCCGTGGCATTGCATTTATAAATGTCTACAACAAAAACAACAACAAAAAATTTTACAACAAAGGCTGTGTAAGCAGGTAGCCAAACTTCATCTGCCACATTATGTTGTAATTCATTGTTGTTGTTGTTTTTGTTTGGTTTGGTGTCATATTTGTTGTTGCAACTTGATTAGCACATTCGGCTGCTGCCGCAAACAGCTGCTGCGTTTGCCCGCGTTTGCATTGTAATCAAGTCGAATTATTGTATCGGATGCATAAATAATTTGTTGCGCAATTCATGCGTATATCCTGCAAGCGGAAGCAGCTATTGTTGTTATTACTACAGCAACGTTTGCATGTCTATTTTACTTGATTATTATAATATAAGTTTGATTGTTGCTGCAATTTGTGGTAAACAAAATTTCGTATGCAACTTAAATTAGTAATTATTGCTTGTGCATTATCATTTGTGATTTGATGGTAAGAAAAAGAGTTTGAAAAAATATAAAGGAGAAATAGTAGAAAATGGCTATCCTTTTTTTTGGATACGGGGCAGATTTATAGATCGATTTCGGTCAATATAATAATTCACTTAAGGTCCTATACCAATGTGACACTTTTTTGAAAAATCGATGTTTTTTGCTGTTTCGATAGTTTTTATTTTTGAATATGTCCTGTGTGAGATTTTTTAAAAATCGTAGGTCATTGTATAGAAAATATTTTCAACTTTAATAACTTTTTTGAATTTGTTTTGTTTCAGCTGCTCATTCCGCCGGAATCATGTCAGCAGTTGGGAAACTTTTTATTAGTAAAATAAGAAAAATCCCAAAATATAGCTGAAAATATACATTATTTTGTCCAAAGAACTTTGAATCTTTCGATCGAGTATTTTTTCTGAAAAAATTCATGAAAATTACCAAATATTTCATGGCTTACACTTTCCCTCTAAAGGGTAAAGGGGAGTCGCGTTTATTTTTCGATTTTTTGAAGAGGCAATTTATTTAATGAATAAGTCAAAATGTATGTTTAACATAATTTTTTTTCTTTAGAAAGCGGTGATTTAGTTTATAAAAAAGATATCTGGAAGGGGAAAAAATCTATTTGAAAAACATATCAGCACGAGATTTTTCTGCTCAAACAATTTATTTTAGATGAATAGATAGATCAAACTTTGCTCTGCCTCAATTGATAAATAAAATACCTAAACTTTAGTATAAAATAAACTTAAAACAAACCAAAGGATTCTGTGATTAACAAAAAAATTATCGGTATGAATCTAGAATTATTATTATTTTCGTTTAACTGCACGTGATATTGCTTATTTACAAAACAGAGTTTCCCAGAAATACTGGCTATTTATTAGGTTTTGATTTAATATTGACAGGCACATACAGTTATGATACAGTCTGTTAATCAATTTAATAATTGCTGTTCTGATGAACGAAATTTTTTGTTTTGTTTTGTGGTACGTAAATAAATAAAGAGGACGGTTTTCCAAATCCGAACACGCGACGTATAATTGTCCATGCGCAGAACAGGCAAACTCAATGTTGATTCCGCAAACTTCCAACGACTGATCTTGCGATTTATTTATGAATATGATCCTTTATAATATGTGTAGCGCCAAACGGTCTCACCTGGAAACGGTTTTTGTGTTTACGAATCTTGGTTAAGAAGTGCTTAGAATCATTTCCAATCCCAGAAACAGAAGAGCCTAAAGAATCTGGTGGTGGGACCAGTTATGACAATTTTGCTTTCTCTTCAGCACAACATATTTTAGTAGATTAATCATTATATTTTAACGCCTTACAATATTTACAAATTATTGTTATTTCCCCAATTCTTACCGATTTGTCGATTTAATAATCTATTGCCGTATCATAGTGGAATTCAGCTCTTTCCAGGATCACAGCACTGCGTGCGCAGAATCGCTCAATTTCTCGTTGCATTTTATATTTTATCTACAGCATTGTAATACACTGACGAACCCTATTCTGACATAGAATTTCGACCATTTTCTTATTCTTTCTTTCTCTCTTTATCTCTCGCTCTATCTTTCTCTCTCTCTCTTTCTCTCTCTCTCTCTCTGGTCATCAGTGCAGTTAGCAAGTTAGCACGTGAGGTAGCGCTTCGCACATTTAAGTGACTACGACGACTTAAGCCTGATCGAATTCTCCGCGACATCGTAAATCGTAATTAATCAGTGAGAAAATTTGCACAGTAAAGTACACAGATCGTAATCACAAAATATTAACACAAAAAGGAGCACGAATATTGAAAGGTCACTACCACAAATCATTCAATGGTTGTCAGATCACAAATATTATGGTTGCGTTCAGAAATTTAATTTGCGACAAAACTTAAGATTTATGAATCTACATAATTGAAACTATTCTTTCAAAATGATTTTTTAACAACGGAAAAATTAAAGTTAGCTGAAATTAAGTTAATTTTTAACCTTCTAGGAGTAAATATGTTGTTAGAAAGATAGAAAAATTTTAAGAATTTATTTTTTCAATATGATTTCTGAACGCTGGAGGCCCCATCAAAAGAAAAACAGAGCATCCGAATATTTTTATATTTATACACCTTTCTACACTTTCTCTGGACTTCCACAAATAATGCAAGACCAAATTAGAGAAATAACTTTTAATTATATAGACTATAAAAAATTTTCTTTTTTGAATAAAGGGCGGAAAAAAAATTGTTTTTTTTTGTGGAAAATTTACACTTTAGTATGGCTTAGGAAACCGAAGTTATTGCCAAAATTATATTTCTTGTATCATTTTCTGACAAATATATGTTTGAAGTGCTTGTGGAAATTTCAAATCGTTCGACCTAGTTAAAGAATTCTTAAAGTACTGTCATATCTCCTAATCTATTTCTGAAGTACAAGTATATGCGGAAAAGCTCGGTTTTATCCTAAGAATATCGTAGTAAACGATTTTCATATAATGAGAGAGAAACTCCAAATTTCGCGTTGCACTATTAGACTAGTGCAGAAGCCTTTGAAAATGGTAAAAAATAAAAGAAACTCATAGTAGGTTGAAACTCATTGGAAACGAAAGATAACATGAAAGGAAACGTAATTTACAGGCGATCTGAGGTCGAGAAGAGATTATATTTTTAAGGGTTAAAAAGATGTATCTAGATTTACGGCAACGAAAACAAGTTTTAATGCAAAGGTGTAGATTTGGTTTAAACGTATCTGTTTATGCTCATTTTGAATGGGTTTTCGTTGATTTACCTGAGTTTTTTCTGGAATTCGAAAAATTCTTGATTTTTTTAGTGTATGAAGTCAAAATATGGAACTTCGAAAATCAAAATTGAGCTAATTGTATAAAATTACTCTAAATTGTTGTTTGTAAACGACTAAAAAATTAAAAATGTAGCCGTGGTACTATTTTCAAGTCAAGGTAAAGCTCATTCTTAGAGTTTGTTTAATATGACGTTTTATAGTAATACAAGTATAAGTAAGTTCATGAAGTAAGCGTGCTTTCGGTTCATTTTGTCTCCTATGAAACTGATTTAAGAGGTAGTTTCACATAGTATTGGGTAGTCGAAAAAGTCTTTTCGTATTTTGTCAATGGATATCGTTGTAGTCGTATATCTCCAGTGTTACCAATCACATTGTGTCATACCATATAGGGATGGAAAGGTGAGATTTTAAGCTTCATTTACAAAAAAAGTAAATGCGGAGAACTGAAAAAAAAAGTTACAGCTTTTCAAAAATGAGTGAAAGTAATGAAGAGATTCACTATATTTTGAAATTTTTGTGCAAAACAGGGAAGAATGCCACGATAGCCATCAATGAAATTTGTTCAGTTTACGGAGACGTTTCTGTACATATTTGTTTATTTATTTATTATTATAAACATAAAAAAATATATTGAAGTTTGATTAGAAATACGAAAAGACTTTTTCGTCTACCCAATATTACCTCCCAACTTGTGTTTGCTTTGCGAGGTTCAAATTTCTGGTCGCATCTGTCTTAATTTGTGGAAATTTAGGTTACCGTTCGCAATTTATCTAAAAGAAATAATTCTTTATTGATTTTTTTTCTAAACAGTCCAGGCTAGCGTTTTCACTTCTTCACTTTCTTTAAAAGTTTTTAAATAGAATTTTTACATGACATTGTTTTAAGTACCTGGAGGCAAAATTTTGTCAATTTATGTAGCTACACATATATAATTGTACTTTATATGGCTGATAAGGTTGACAATGAGGAATAAATCTATATTCTCACTCACTGTTAGAGAAAGAAACGTTCATACTACATATACGTGTATACATTTGTCACATGTGGTAAATTTGTATTCGTAGCGCTTATAAGTTCTAAGCTGGCTCCCAAAAGACAAAGAATTTTTTGCAGGGCACCACGGTTTCCTGGAAAAGGTGCGTTACAACAAAAGATTAAGAATATTCCAACCTAAGCACATTATTGGCCAACAGTAGCAATTTTTTCTTCAATTGCCAACTTTTGTGCAGACATAGAATCTGTGTTCGTTTTATATATAGTAAAAGATTTGGTATTGGATTTCACAGCTGGAAATTGAGAAACTTCTGTTCTAACCGTGGAGCCCTGCAATTATGTGACTTTATAGTAAACCATCTATAGATCCATCTTTTTTTTTCAAATGTCAAGTAAAATTCTCGAGAATATTTGATTATACATACATATAAACTAGGAAAAATCCTTAAACATAATTTACGTTATTACATGATTATTTGATGCTCTAGTGTACTATAAACCTTTAATATGTCTTGTGGTTTTTATTGAAAATATTTTCTGGATTTCCACTAAATCTCAGGTGGTGAGAAAATCTCCAAATATATATACGTTTTTTTCGATTTAATTTTATTAAATGTGTTTGTGCGCCTCGATGTCTCACCACTGCACTGCAGCTGCTGCTGAATTTCGAGATAATACTCGCATGCGCTGTGGCAGCGGTCTCTGGGTACAAAACCAGCTAATATAACATGTGCGTTTGGTGTGCGCCACAGACGGCAAACTTGTTGGCAAATTTCGCATGCTTCCACATACACACTTGCATATCACACATACACATACATATGTACTTGCAGATTACCATATGCGCACCAACACATAAATAATTGCATGTATCTTACGAAAGTAGAATTTTTGCAGCATTCTTCGTTGTATTTGGTCTTTCTTTACCTTTTTGGCAAGCAATTTTTCCAGCCCAGCGTTGTCTTATCTGTTTTGGGGTATTTTGTGCTTTGGCTATAAGTTTTGCATTGTCATCCATTTGGTTGATTGCATTTGGGATGCACAGGGCAACACAACGGCACCGCCGAACGCACAGCAAAGCGAGTAAAGCGAGCAAAAAGCAATATGCCACATGCCACATGCCACAATACTGTAGATAGAGTTGCAAGCGTAGTGCTTATGTGCAAGAAAATACTTGCCACAAATATATTAGTGCATACAGGTGGCGCAAAGTGACAATTCTTGGTTTTTTTTATTTTTTGTTTTCAGCACACTTGGCAAATTACTCCAGTTGGCTTTTGTGGCATGCAACAATAATTTTTCTTATAGTGTTGTTTCGTTATATCGCTAAGATAAAAATTGCAAATCGAAATTTATGAGCAGGCCGCGGTTGAAGTGTGAAACAAATGTGTATAAAATTCAAACATTTTATATAAAAAAGAATTCTAAAAAAAAATAATTTAAAATTATAAAACTCTCTAAAAATTAATACACAATAAATATTAATATTCTTGCAACAACTGTGCCGCAGCAGCTTACTTCATTATTAAAATTGCTCCTCAAATTTCCATAAATGTGTTACGTTTTAGGTCACCAATGCCTGTGAGTCAGTACGTCAGTCCGTTGGTCCATCAATCATCCGCCGCACTACATTAAAATTGTATTTACATGCACTCATTTGTAATGAAAACGTCGCATTCCCCTGCTGCATGACAGGCTCTTCGCGCCGCAATCAACTGCAAGCCTTCATTCACTCCCCCGTTTTCGCTTGCATTTCGTAGTGTAAGAAATACGTCACCGCTATGCTGGTTCTTTGCTATTGTACGCCAACGTGACAGCTCGCATTATGCAGTCTCATTTCTTGCAAAATCCTTTGCAATCTCTTTAGCACGCCTGTTGCATGGTGTGCAAAATGTCAGGCCTCAAATGCAACGCCTCGAAAGGAAATTAAAATGCGGAAATGTAGGTGAATGTTGACAGTTGCGCTGCTGCAAGCCGGCGGCTTAAGTAAATATCGTAATTTATAGATACGTTCTGTGTGCGTATGTGTTGTATGCAATGGCTACAAGAAATCTCTATTTATTTCGAGGTGAAAGTATTGCGTTTAATTAGGAGTTGTTGGTCTAAAGCTATGGTATTATGCTGCATAATTAGATTTAAAGATGGTTGTTTAGTTGCCACAATTTTCGTATTTACATATGTCAATAGACATCGAGGAATAATTTTAACGGTACTCACTTCTGTTATAGGGTTACATCGGTTTCTCGGTTAAAAAACAGCCTTTTTTCAACAATTTTTTCTCTTAATAAAATGAAGTATTTTATTATTTTTTTTTATTTTTACAAACACACTATTAACAGAGAAATTCTGAAATTTTTGGAAAAAAATATTTCAATTTCAATATTTCAAAAATACGTGTTTTAAGGGTTTATTCTGGTCTAGAAGCATGAATTTCAGGTAATTTTTAAAGTGTCGTAAAAGAAAGGCAATTAATATTTTTACTATTCATTTTTTTATTAGTTATTTGTTAATTTTAGAAGAGTACAGAAAAAAATTAAAAACAAAGAAAAGTAAAAAAATTCAGAAATTATGAGCAGACGAAGTGGGGGTTCTCTAAAAATTTCCACGTGACCATACCCATGATTTCAACTCTCCTAGTTATCTGGCGACTGCCTGAAAAAAAAATTTTTTGGATCACTTTTTCTGACTATTTCGAATTTTTTAAAAATAATAAAAATAAAAATTTGGGGATGGGACTAGTTCCAACCATAGACAAGCCTATAAAGAAGACTCTATAAAAATTTCAAGTAAATCGGTCCAGTAGAACCTGAGAAATCGTGGGTATCGTTCCGAAAAAGTCAGTTTTGCGAAAAACGCGTTTACAGTTTTGCGTAAAGTCTTTTGTTCGATTAGTTCCGGCCGAACCAGTTTGGATGCCGGGTCAGAAAAATGCCTATATCTCCGAAAATAATTTGAATTTTGAAAAATCCTCTCGTACACATATTCTTGAATAGTTAAACTTTGAAAATATAAAAAAAATCGATTTTTTTAAATTTCTAGACTTCGACGAAGGAAAAAACTGAAAATTGGATTTTTGGCAGACATTTTTACAAAGAAATGAAAATTTCGTTAAATATTTCGCTACATTTTTTTTTTTCAAATAGTTGTAATCAAAAAAGATCCTTCGTCCCAGTCTCTAAGAATTGTATCTCAAAGGCCTGTGTAAAATTTTTTAATAGTTCTCGAAAAATCTGCCAACCAAATTCAACACAGTTTCGATAAAAACGCGTTCAAAGACTGGGCACTTAGCCTAACTAGCCTCGAGCGCACAAGTTCTCAAGGCTGCATCTAATTGGTTTAATGTACATATCTACTTGAAACTTTATTAACAATAAGTGTCAAATTCGATCACAATAAAAAATCATTTTGGAACCCGTAACCTGAACTATTTCATTGAGTTTGTCGAAAAATAGAGCAAAATAGGGAATCGCAGGGATCAGAGGCAACTGTTAAAAATAAATAAAGCAAGCGTGCCCAGACCTCTAATTGGATTTAATGTAATTTTCTGAAGTACTTAAATACAATAAGCAATAGGATAAAATCATTTAAGTTTTTTGACATAAAATTTTCGGTTTTCATAAACCCCGTATTTTTTATTCTACTATAAACGAGTTTTTTACATGCTATGATACAAGAGCGTTAATGGAGTCGGGGTCGAAAAGAACGCTGGACGTGTATTCAAAACACGTCGGTCAAAAAAAATATTTTTTCGAAATAGACCATTTTGAAACCAAAAAGTTGGAAATTTTTGGCATCTGTTATTCAACTCACCAGAGAAATGGTGGAATGAGATGCTTTTTTTTTTCGATCATTTCCTTAAGTTTTTTTACAACAGTCGGGTCATTTCTCATGTTCGCACATCCGAGCATCTGAATTCACAAAATGTGAGTCTTAGTAATTTTTGATAAAAAGGTGCACTTTGTGTTTAAAATTATCGTCCCTACTAGAAGATCATTAAAAAATGTATGATAAATTATTTCATTGAGTTTGATCGTGGCAAGTAGCAAGAAAAAAAGTAATTAAAGGGGTCAATAGTGTTTTTTGACATTTCTCCTGAAATTTTTTACACAATTTTATCAAAGTAAATTGTTATCGTCCCTACTAGAATCATGGAAAAATGCTGAAAAAAAGAAAAATGTTTTTTTTTTACATAAATTTTTGTCATAACATTGTCAATAAATTATAAAAAATATAGGGACGATAGCCAGGCGTTTTGTGAAAATTAAAAAAATCATGTCCGTCCGCCTGTTTAAAAAAGTGTGTGTTGAGAAAAACGCGTTTAAAGTTTGAGGTGTGCACTCCGAGCGCTCCTAACGTCGAGCGGTATTATTATTTTTGGACTTTTTGCGAAACCTTCCAATGGTAAAGTGGGTTTCTACATTAATTCTAAGGTAGAAGAGAACAGAAAATGCAAAAAAAAAAATTTCACTTTTTTATGCCTCTGACATAATTCTTTCTTAAGCCAATGACCTCTTTCAGAATTTAAACCAGTCCTTCATACAGGTAATGACCATTTTTTAGTAATAAAACTTATGTTCGTTTCTGGATTAGAGATAGTTTTAAGCAAACCAAAATTAAAGATCGGTTAAGGTATTTAAGGAATCCAAAATTTTTCAAAATAATTCTCCGATTATTAACGTGCATTAAAGTTGACCACTGACCTCATCTCTTAAGTTTCAAAGACACCCTATGAGTTCCTGGTCTCTCGTCACTGTTGACAGTCATAACTTTGAAGTTGTAGATAATTTCGTCTACTTAGGAACCAGTATTAACACCACGAACAATGTCAGCCTCGAAATCCAACGCAGGATTGCTCTTGCCAACAGGTGCTATTTCGCACTGAGTAGGCAATTCAAAAGTTGTCGGCGAACAAAAGCCAAACTCTATAAGTCGTTCATATGGTGCAGAGGCTTGGACGATGACAGCAACCGATGTTTACGAGTTTTCGAGAGAAAAATTTTGCGAAAGATTTATGGTCCTTTGAGCGTTGGCCATGGCGAATATCGTATTCGATGGAACGAGTTCAGCGAATTAAAAGACAGCGGCTACGCTGGCTAAGAATGTTATCCGCATGGACGAAAACACTCCAGCTATGAAAGTATTCGACGCAGTACCCGCCGGGGGAAGCAGAGGAAGACCTCTTTCAGAATTTAAACCAGTGTTGGTAATGGACCAAGTAAGAAGGACTTTTGCTTCGCTTGTGAATATCGAATTGGCGCCAAACAGCGAAAAAGAAGGTTAACGACCGGCGCGCTTTTGTCAAAATAATTCTCCGATTATAATCGCATTAAATTTGATCAATGACCTCACCTCTTAAGTTTTAAAGACACCCTAATAGTTCCTGGTGACATTTTGAGTAAATTCAGAACTTGACAAATAATGCTAGTTCTACGTGCTTCGCACCGTTATCGACATTTATTGCATGAGGGTGATGGTTTTACTTATAGCATAATACGTAGTTTTCGTAGTGTCAAATTCTCTGACACTAAATTAACAATTTCTTCTCCTGCGTTAGAAAAAATTATTAAGGAGACAGCAAAAGTTAAAAGTTGCCAATTTATATATCGAATTTCTATAATAATGAAATTACAAATGGTTTTAGAGTTATGACTACAACGGTCATTCATTTTGACGCAATGAAAACGCTAAATGAATGTCTGCAAACATTTTTTTGATTTAGTATTTAAATCTGCTACTTGTCTAACATTTGACAGTTTGTGGCACGACTATGATGAAGAACCCAAAAATTGCATTTTGTACTCATATTTTTTATTTCCTTGCTTATTATGATTCTCATATGACTGTTGTTAAACACCAAAACAAGAATATGAACAGCATTTAGGCGCTCCATTAAAGTATATCGAAGTCGCACACCAATTTTCAGAGCAAAAATCCTGAATTGTTAGTTTAAAAACAGTGGAGTTAATGGATTTTGCGTACATTTAAGCACTTTATTAGAGTATACCGAAATCGCTCACCAATTTTCATCGCAACAGCATGTTCCTGGCTAGATAGTTTAGAAGAAGTTAAGATAATAAATATTGCCTACCTTTAGGCGTTAAATTAAAGTAAAGCGAAGTTGCACACCAATTTTGAAGCAAAGACTTTCGATTGTTAGTTTAAGAGCTGTACAGATAAGGTGTGTTGTCAACCTTTAGCTGCGCAATTAAAGAATATCGAAGTCACACACCAATTTTCAAGAACTTGCATTTTTAGCGCAGTGAAGGGATGTTCCCGTATTTTTATATGCTCAATTAAAGCAAACCGAAGTCGCAGACCAATTTACAAGACAAGATCTAGGATTGCTAGTTGGGAGCCGTGTCAGAGATGTGCTCACATAATATCATAGAAAATCATAATCGGTATTGCAAGTAATTGTGATTTTTCGCTAAATATGAAATATATGTGCAGGACTGTTAGCGTTTGTATTAAATTTATAACTCACATCACGAGTGCTTTGCCGAGAATTGCATAAGCAAAGAGGCGTGTTCGCCTCCATATGAATTTACATGCCACTCAAACTTTGTATGAAGTTCCCTTGAAGTAGTAGCTATCTCGTTTCAGAAGCTATAAAGCTCAGCCACAAAAACTTTTGCTACTTTTACTGCCACACACACACAGAAAGTGCAGCATAACGAGAGGTTGGTTGATTCATGATTTGCACAGAACTCCCACAAAGTTATGCGCTACCAGCAGCAGCAGCCACTTCACGTTTTATATACGTGTGCGTGTTTATGCAACGGAATCTTGGCTGTCAAGCAAAGTCACATTGATTGGATTATAGAGTCTAAATTTGTATTGCAACTCAGTTGTTAGACGAGAACAAAGCAATAAACAAAAAACAAGAAACACCGCATCCTTTGCATCACCACCCGTTTAGCACCGTTTCAATGCAACAGCGTTGCCACACCGCTGTAACACGCTCAAAACCTGGCTGCAACGGTATTGACTGCTTTGTGCTGACAAGCGTTGCGCAATTGTTTACTCGCTTGCATTGAAAGATAAATAGGCAAATCGAAAAGAAGAGAAGAAGTTAAGACGTAACACAAAGCAAGTGCAACAAAGTCGAAGCAAAAACAGCAACAACAACAGCGGCTGAAAAATAAAGCGTTGTATTGTATGGCAGCAAACGCTTTCGATGCGAGTGTCACTCGAAGGCGAGCGAGTTCAAGTGAGCGCCAGCCACTCAATGACGAACCAAACGTGAAATTCTAAATTTCAACTTTGCCCCAAACTTGCTGTGACTGTTTGGTGGCAAGTGATAACACTGCTGCATATACATAAGATATATGTATCTTCAGTTGCTTTGCATAGGCCAATCAGGCGAGGAAGTAGTCAGCTTAGAGCCAAGCATACATTTGCACAGCGGCAGCGCAAGTTGCAACAAAGCGGCTTAGTGTACAGTTAGCTGCACAGACACACTTATACTTATGCACACCTGCAACGTAACCGTTAACTTTGTTGTCTGTCCGTTACTCAAGTTCCAAACAAAGGCTTAGCAGCGTTGCAACGCTTTTCATTGTAGTACTTGCAGTGGTATTGGTAAATTTGTGCAACAAAGGGTATGCTAGTGCAAAGGAATAGCGTAACTATGCAGCCGGTAGTGTTGGTGAGGACAAATTTTAGTGCGTTAAAGGATTTACGAAACTGGAAACTGATACTGTTCATAGGCTTAATTTTGCCACCGGCACGTGAAGTTTTGCCCTGTTGCAAGTGGCTTTTGAAAAGGAATTAGTGCTATGTGTTAGGTGTCAGTGAGGTGAGAGTGAATAGTTGGTGAAATGCTGGTGGTTGTTGGGAGAGCAGGCATATATTTAAACCGATACCGATACACTCGTATTGCCAGAAATAAGATAGTTGAACACATGACAATAAGAAAGTAAGTGGCTTAGCATTAATCTTATGGCTATGAATACAACAACTGCGTTATGTGGCAAAACAATAAAATATTTCGTGAATTGAGTGAGTCAGAACCGATGCGAACAGCAGTAATTGACTCTAATTTGATTATTGTTAATTAGTAATTGTGTAGTTAAATGTGAATGGATTACATTTTTGTAACTAGATTACATCAGATTAATAGATAATAATTGAAATATTAAACAAAGAGTGTAATAAAGGTGTTACATGGGTTTCCTCGACAAAAAAAAATTTATTATTTCAAAGATTTCTATTCTACAAAGATTTTATAAAATTTTCAAAGAAAAATATTCTAAACTAGGCCGAAAAAGGATGTCCTCGCGTTGACAGTAGATCTTCTTACAGAATCATCAAAAGTAAAAAGAAAACAAGTAAGAAAGAGTTAAATTCGGGTATAATCGAACATTTCATACTTTTTCAACTTGCAAGGACTAAAGCCAGGGAGGTACCCTCAAGTACATTAGACTTGTTAGTTATATGGTTCTAGTTTCATCCGATTTTATTCATTCTGAGCACAAATGTGCACCGTTATAAGATAAACACGCCCTCTCAATTTTACTAAAAAGCCTCACAAATGTGCCTTATGCGGTATAAAGTCGCCCGGAAGTTCAAAAAGATTTATATTAGGCATATGGGACCTAAAGAAAGTATTGGCCCGATTCAACCTATTTTCGATACACAAATTTACTATATCCAGGAAAGGATTCTCTCTGAATTTCAATATAAATCTGATACTTGGACCAACATTTTCGGTAAAAAGTCAACTTTAGTTATTGGTATTCAAATATTTGGTACCTAGGGTCTTGAATAGTTTTGGCATACTCTACCGGTATTATTCAAGCAAAGTTTTATTCCGTTATAAAAAGTATTGATTTGAATTTAAATTCTTCACTACTTCCATTTCAATCCTTATAATCTAGACCACTGCATCGCGGAACCTTTTCTTAGCAGTTCTTTCTTTATTCAAACACCAGCGAGGGGGGCTTATGAGCGATGCGGTTGGAGAAGAGGTGCAGTGAGGTTTTTCACGAATGAATCGATGTTAACAGGGGTAAGAGATGGAGTCTTCTTTGGGGGGCTCTTCTTCATCAACTATAGTTTCAGGCTACCAGACCACTGTATCGTCTTTCAATCGCTTATCTTACCTGCCATCAAGGTAGCGGTAGATGTACTGCTCCGAAGTGTCGCCTTCTTCAGAGATGTGTGAGTGTGTGTGCATTCTAACAGCCTGGCGGCCATACTTGAGCTCGCTGACTGTAGGCTCAAAACTTGTCAAGGAGTAGTGTATGACCTCATTAATAACAACTTGAAACTTTTTCTATATTAGACTCGTAGGGTATCTCGGTCACAGCGATATTGTCGGAAAGTGCAAAGCCAATGATCTCTCTACGAGAGTGTCCCATTTGAAGTGAGTCGGTTTCCAATGTCTTCGTGCGAACCTGAACTGGACTCATACCTTCAGTGAGCTTGTTAGCCAACAACCATATATTGTGCGACTGCGACTTCGTTCTAACCCAAAGTGAACCACAAGAGGTTCTCCAAACTACTTGCACTTAGCAAAATTAATCCCGCCGTTTTTTTAGATTTTCTGAGTGGATACTGTCTAATAGATACATTTGTGTGATAAAATATTTCTCAGAACGTATTTGCCAAAGCTGTATACTAGTGGAATCATCTTGTTATTTTCTTCTCCGTCGCCTGGCATTTGCCAGACTGAGATTGAAATATCTCGGTAAACTCACCACTGGAAAACCTATCTAAGTGGCTGGGTTTGATATCGACACCTTAATAAATTTGTGGTGAGCTCAAAATGCTTCGTCGATATATGACGTGATGCACTTTAAGGAGTCGTTGAATAACACAAAGACCAACAAATAACTGTACAATTGAGATCCAACAATTTTAGATCAATCCTACCCAACATAATACTCGTGTTCTTATGGCAAGGCCGGTTAAAGACTATTTGAAAACGCCGGCTGGGAAGTTTTGCCGACAAGTTTTTTCTTTTTCAACTACATTTTACATCAGAAAAGGGTATAAAAAATGTTTGGTTCAGAGTACTTTAATTTAATTAAAGTTCTTTAAAATACAAAGTTAAATGTTTTTGCTATCCTTCCCATACTCGAACAAAAATAAGCCACAACCGTTTATTTGCTTATATTCAACCCGACGGTATTCCAAAGCAAATAAATAAAGTTTAAGCAAATATTAAAATCAAAAGTACGAAAAGTAGAACAGAAAGTGTTAAAAAAAGTTAAATGAAATAGCAAAAAGTAACAGTAAACACAAAGTCAAAGCAAATAAAACAAGTCGAAGCAATCAGTAAGGTCAAGAGGCGAGCGACTGTGGTGAAACCCCCAGCACAGGAAGTGAACACTGCGAAAGCGAGTGTGTGTGGCGCACCGAAAACAAATATAATAATTAGAAAATTAAATTGTGCACAATAAAAGCAACAACAACAGCAAAAAACAATGCTGACGGCGACAACAATAGGGAAATGTCACAAAAATAACCCACTCAGCAGTTAGCAGCCGAGCAACTCGCAACTAGCAACTAGAAACTAGCACAACAACAAAATAATAAATGACGGCAACATCAAGCATAGCAAAACTACGGTGTTTAACAAATGACAGTGTATTTTAACTAACAACAACAATGCCTGCATACATTTACAAGTTGTAATTGCGCGCCATGCGAAGCTTTGTGGCCTTGGTGGGTTTTTGGTCACAAATTTCCGAGCAAGAGCACACACACACACGCAGATGTATCACCCCATGTGAGTCATACATATGTATATACATACGTACTCCTGCGCATATAAATAAATATGTATGCGTGCATTTGAATGCAGTGGCAAGCACCCAAATTTGTTAAAGGATTTTAATTTTACAGTAAATAATATTGTATGCCACGAATTTGAATGGTGGCATGTGCTTCCTTTGCCGTTGCATATGCACACACCCGCCATTGTAGCTCGAGGACTCTGTTGTGCGGCGGTAATACGAGTATTACGCTCCTTGAGTGTTGCCGGCAACATTTTGCCATAATTGCGAGCTGCTTTGTTGCATAGCTCGTTGCATGTAAATTCATTAGGGTGTGTTTGGTACGAGAAAGGCAATAACTGTATATCTTTTAAGAGTTTTAAATGGTTGCTGAAGGTTTCTAAAGTTCGCTCACTACCGTCCATAACTTGTACTTCTAAACAACTCTTTCTTTGGAACTTTTTTTTGGATTCCTTGCTCAAACTTTTTCATTGGTTATCACTCTAGGGATCCATCAGTGGATTTGACCAATCTTTTTCTGTCTCTCACTCTCCGACTGTCCTTACGACTTTTAATCAATTGTTCTCCTACTGGTTGAAAACTAACGGCTTTCAATCCTCGGCTCTCATTGTATTACACTTGATCACTAACTTTTTTTTATAAAACTTACCCTTTTAATGTTTCCAAAAAACCGTCTCTTCTCTTCTCTTCTCTTCTCTTCTCTTCTCTTCTCTTCTCTTCTCTTCTCTTCTCTTCTCTTCTCTTCTCTTCTCTTCTCTTCTCTTCTCTTCTCTTCTCTTCTTCTTTCTCTTCTCTCTCTCTCTCTCTTCTCTTCTCTTCTCTTCTCTCTCTCTTCTTCTCTTCTCTTCTTCTCTTCTCTTCTCTTCTCTTCTCTTCTCTTCTCTTCTCTTCTCTTCTCTTCTCTTCTCTTCTCTTCTCTTCTCTTCTCTTCTCTTCTCTTCTCTTCTCTTCTCTTCTCTCTCTCTCTCTCTTCTCTTCTCTTCTCTTCTCTTCTCTTCTCTTCTCTCTTCTCTTCTCTTCTCTTCTCTTCTCTTCTCTTCTCTTCTCTTCTCTTCTCTTCTCTTCTCTTCTCTTCTCTTCTCTTCTCTTCTCTTCTCTTCTCTTCTCTTCTCTTCTCTTCTCTTCTCTTCTCATTAGTTTCTTCTCATTGGTCTTCTCTTCTTAGAATATATATTGTAATTTTTTGAAATGCCCTACCATTTGCTGCTCCCTAATATCAGCTTTAACTTTAACATTCCCTATATTTAGTTACATATTTCCTATTCACCAACTATATACCCAACAACTCGTTTACTCGGCTGCCTCAGCGGACAAACTGCAGGCTTACTTGTGCGTTTGGTTGGCGCTCGCACTCAAAGCAAAGTGTAATTAAGGAAAAGCGGAATGTAATGATGTAAGCATGTCTAGTACATCACAAAAACAAAAGCAAAGAAAAAATGAAGAATAATTTTTAATCCAATGGATGTTGCCAAATTAAATGAGCACAAAGCTGGAATTGCAGCAACTCGTTTGCTTGGAAGATCTGCGCGTATTAAATAATATCTGCTAACATTGTTGTTGTTGTTATTTTATATACAGCTGTTTACCGCTGATTAATGTTGTAAGCTGCTGGGGCGGAACAAATCTTTGTAAATGCGAAAGACATGCAGTTTGGGAAATACTGTGCTCCATACGGTTGTATGTGGCGTATGAGTAACATATGTGGGCAGTGGCGAGAGATCGCTACTGGGGTATGGAATTTGAAATTAGTATGGTTTTGAAAATGAAATGGTTTTAATTTTTAATTAAATTTTGTTAATTATTTTTTAATTAGAATTAATATAATCAAAGTATAATTTCATGAAGAAAATAGTCTAATACTATTTAGTTGAATATGAAAATCTAACAAAAATACATTTTCAATGCAATTAAATAAAAAAATTTATAGAATTGTGGCATTTAAAGCGAAAATTCTGAGCTAACTTTAAAATACAATCACACTTACATACATATGTATGTATATGTGCATAGCAGCGAAACTGCTACGCCTGTTTGAAAACCGCAACTAGACTTATTGCCAAAATCGATGCCATTTTTTCTGGCCACAATCAGTATTGGTGCAATCACAGAAGCTTAGCGCATTGCGGAAGCAATGGTGCACTTATATGTGTATATGTGTGTATGCGCCTGCACAAGCATGCAGTTGAGCTCGCCAAAATAAATCAGCGGGCTGCCAAAAACAATATCAAAACGAAGTACGAAAAATGCGACAAAGCGGGAAAACAACAACGAAAATGTTTAGAGAATGATGACAAAAAGCGGCGTCAGGCAGAGGGCATTTGACTTTTTCGAACTTTTTGAGGCGATTTTTGTTTTTATTTGTTTCGCAGTCTCTTATCGTATTTTTGTGGAAATTTAAGAAAACTATTTTATTGTGGAGGAAGAAGAAATTACTCGTTTTCTATAAATATAATTTTATTTTATTAAAATTTATAACATTGAGAATGAGATGAGTTTGTTAAGGCATATAAAATATGCATCGTGTATCATAAATTTGTTTGCATTGCATTTTCATTGAAATAAAGCTATTAGCTTATGTTCATGTACATATATTTTAAAAATTTCAACTTAAATCACATCATATGAACACTTCACTTTTTCGCATCACAGCACGAAATTATTTAATTTTTTAATTCTAAATAAAAAAATACGGAAAATGTGCTGCAAAATGATAAATATTCCTCATGTGATGTTGTCACATCATCACATTATTACATCACATCAATGCAATGTTTTGGTTTTGAATCAAAAGAAATGGTAGGAAAATGTTAAAAATGTTAACTTTTGCTAATACTATGTCGCATGATGGCATCACATCACGGTATGAAATCGTTGGAATATTTGGTGCATGCACTTCTTATCTAATAGAAAGCAATGCGACCTGTAAGTCCAAATATTTGTTATAGCCGCACATCATATGATCTCGTAATTTCACTCTAGAAACGTTAACTTGTGCTAATGCGACATCATATGATCACATTTCATCATCACATCATTGAAATATTTTGTGCATGTAAAATAAAAAGGTATGAGATGTGTGAGCTGTTTTTGATAATGGCGCATCATATGATCTCGTCGTAATATCACAATAGAATCCAAAGATTTAACTGTGTATGTTTTAATTGTCTTAATAAAGAGAAACGTGTGCTACAAAATTGGAATTTCAACTTCTAATAACGTCACATCATGTGAACAAATCGTTGCGTCACATCACAACATCACCTCTTTTAGAGTTTTTCGTTCCAGACCAAGAAAAAAAAAAAAAACAAATGCGGAAAGTATATTACAAAATGGTGACTTATGGTATCTGGAGATCATGTAATGTCGTCTCATCATTACATCAGGGCATAACTCTCATTCGAATATTTTCGTTCTAGACTAAAATAAAGTGCGGAAAATGTTAAAAATGTTAATTTGTGCTAATGCAACATCATGATGACATCCCATAATCACATCACGGCAGCATATAAAAGAAATTTTTTTTGTTCGTGCACTTATTATTTGACTACAAGCTTTGTAATGTGTAAGTTAAAGCTTTTTAGTTTGTGATGACATCAAATCATATGATCTTGTATTGATATCACATCAAACTATCTTATGTATGTTTTGTATTTTTTTAAGAAAAGGTTAAACTGTAAGGTGTCTATGGTACAAAAGCTTAACTATTTTGCGTTTTGTTTCATTAAAATGTATCTTCTCTCTGACATCAAAATGTGTTCATGACATCACGTCACAACCTAACATCACTTTTATTTATAGCATCAAGCTTTTGAAGAGCATATAACTTTTTATACTAAAATGATATATTTGTGATATTAGACAAGGCTTTATATACCAAAATCTCAACTCATCTCTTCACATCATAACATCACGTGTTCCCATAAGTTTTGGATTTACCTTAAGTAAAATATTTTCACTTCACTTACCTTACCTTAATTTACCTTCTAGGCATTTAATTAATTTGAAAAATATCATGCTTTTAAAATACTTGAGTATTTTTTCAAGCTGCTTTTTTCAGTACTTTTTTAGTAAGCAACGCAAAATGCTTTAATTCTTCATTTCGACAGAAAAAAAAAACTTATTAAAACCTCGTCTACCCTTTTCATTTATACAACCAAGTGAAATATTTAATTCCTTTCATACTGCATGTTTGTATGAATACTTATAAGCAGCTGAGTAAATATAAATTTTGCGCGCAAGTAAGCAGCACATTAGTTTTCACCCAAATAAAGCGTACGTACCAAAACGGAAAATGAGGCAAACCAACCAAAATGAAAAAAATAAGAATAATAAAAAAATGCGAGTCTACTGAATATATGAGCGCATAATGAATGATATATGAGCGCTTGAATTTATAAAGCGCCACGCTCCACGCGTCGCTCGCGCATAGAAAACTCGTTTATCATTGTTCATGCACAGACACAAAAGTGGTTCAAGTAGACAGGTTAGTTGCAACGTAGCCATGCGTGAGTATGTGTGTGCGTGTGTGTTCGCCGCCAGTGGCTGTGTCTGGATATGCTGCGACTGCGTTCACTCTACTGTTAATGCCTGCATGTGTGTATGTATGTGCGTATCTATGCCAACTTTTAACGCACTGCCAAATCATTAAGCAGGCAAAAACAACAAATAAGAAGCAAAGGCAGCATTGTGACTTCATCCTGTGCACATTTTATTTAAATACCTGCACTAATGCAGACATATATATATACAAAGTGTTTTTACTAATATAACTGTATATTAGTAGTGTGCGCTATGAGTATAGCTGCTAGATTTAATAAATTTATGTTAAAGTTTCTTTAAAGAATCGGACTATGTAATTAAAACGCTAGAATTGTGGAAATATTTAATGTCAACACTAAAATAATTTGTTAACATACCCTTTCTATATAAAGGTACAACTACATATATGTACTTATTATATATCGTCTTATAAAATGCAAAACAAGATATCATTGAAAGAAAATCGAAAATCGCTGTTACATACAAAAAGCACATTACAAAAGCCGATATATAACCATTTTATAACCAAAACTCAAATTTCGGTTAAGTGGGTTCCATTATATTGTTTTTCGTTCGCCTGTGAATTTATGAAAAGTGAAGTTATGTTATTTTGCATTTTAGGTGACGATAATATATAATATTTTTTTGTTTTTTTTTAATAATATTTTAGAAATAATGTTATTAAAAAAGGAAAGAAAAAAATATTAATTGTTCCGCAAAATTAGCTTGACGTGTGGCAATTGAAATGTCACTCATACGCCACGTACGTATCCCCGTTTTGTATGCTAAATGTATGCCGGATTGCTTTTGTACGTGTCGCCTGTGCTACACAATTAAATAATATATACATATGTATATAATGAATACGTGGATAATCACATATATAAACATATATTATAAAAATATTTAAAAAAAAGTTTATTTATGAGTCTGCCCTACGTTTAGTCTATGCTCCTCTTATGCTTGTTTGTTTTATAATCCCACCAAATTACGTGACTGAATTAATTTCATATAAGGAGGGCGCCCTTCACACAGCAAAAATAAAAAATAAATATAATAGTATAATACATATTTTCTAGTTTAATCTTCTTGTTCTTATTAGAGTGCCTGGACATTTAAATCATTAAATTTGAATTGAGGTTTGGACAGTCAGCTGAAACTCTAGGCTATGCACTTTTATAAAAAATTTCGGTAAGAATAAGTTCTTTAGGTCAGGTTAGATACTTCATTAAATCTGATTAAGTTATATATGATTCATATGAGCTATCTTTACTAAGGAAGGTACGATAAAAATTTATTATGACGTCATATGTATATTTAAAATGACTAAGAAACACACACTGCAATTAAGAAAAAATGTGTTTGTTTTCTTTCGACAGGTTATATCTTCAGAAATAACATACTAAAATTTGGAATGAATATTTCAAATGCTTGTTGAGTTACGCGCTTCTAAAATGTAGTCGTTGAGTTCAGTCAGTTTATCTTTAAGAGCCTTTGTTTTAAAACTAAATTTTCAATTTTACTTGATCGAAACAAATATGAAATGACAAAACTTTAGCAGGCTAAAAACGCCATAAATTTTGTGTAAAATATAGCTTTACCCTGCAGGCTTTGCAGAGGTTACCGAGACTATTAAGTCATGTCCGATTGATGCTCTCAATCTACTGCAGCATCAGCTGTCCATAAACGTCTTTACTCGGAAAGTAGCAGCAAGTTCTAGTATAAGAATAAAGCAATTAGAAGTTTGTGATCATAGCGCCATTCTGAACCAGACAATGTTAAGTAAATCAAACTATATTCTTCCAAAGTTAGACTTCAATAGCCACGGCTGGGTGAGGATACCCTCTAGACGAGCACGGAGAAGAGGTTTAGTAGGGGAAGAAGATATCGCCTCTGTTTATACAAACTTGAGTGCGAGGTAGGAACGGCTGTATACTCCGATGATCTCTCTCTATCTGATTAACAAATTCAGCCAGCATCTTCCAAGCGAAAGTATTAGATATAGTGCAGGCCTGCGGTTTTCTGTTAAGTAAGTACGAACATGTACACGGATAAAAAAGCAGCATTGCTGCCCTTGTCGACTACTTAATAATTCCAGCGTAGTCAACAATTGCAGGAATGTTTTAAGGTCACTGGCAAGTCAACTCCACCTGCCGATTCTTTGGGTTCGCGGCCACAGCAACATTTTCGGCAACGAAAAAACACAATTGAGAGTTGGAGTCTCTTTAGATGAATTCGAGGCGGATTTAATACAATGCCCGCTGGGAACTATCAAATTATAGCTTTATACTGATTTTGGACCAATAGCTCAGAGCAGATGAAAATGAATAACCAGCTGCAAGATAAAGAAGAATATATGGCTCATGTATTATATGATTAGACTAGAACTAAGGACTTATTACATAGGACGAGGAATTGTATTTACAAACTCACCACTGCTTTAATGGGGCACTGGTCTTTTGGAAAACATCTAAATGGTTTGCCCTACAATAATATTTGCTGCGTCTGCAAGCTAGTAGGGATAAGGAAACATTTTTAAACTTTCTCTGTGTGTGTCTTGTTCTAACAGAAACCAGATATAGAATACTTGGAACACATTGTGATTCCAGACTTGAATGCATGTCCACATACAGCATAGCGGACATTAGTGGTTTAATTACCAAGTGGCTGGAGTGGTAGGATGAAATGAGATAGCAAGATTGTAGAAGTTCTACGATAAAGCATAAAAATGGCACATCCTCCGCATCCTTACGAAGCAGCAGCACTCCTACCTAACTATAGCTTTTGTAAATGGATTCCATTTGATCAATTTTTGATTTTTTTCGATTCGGGACAAATGGATTTTCAATAATTGTATTGAAATTAAAAAAAAATATATGTTTACAGTGGTACACATGAAGACTCGAAAGCGAGAGATCTTATTCCCTTAATATGACATATATTCTTGCGCTGCATTCAATTTCACAACTTTGTGGTTGCTTTCACTTTATTGTTTAAAGAGATAGAGATATTGTGAGATAGAGAGAATATGAGAGATACAAAGAGAGAGTGAGGTAGAGAGAGAGAGTGAGGCAGAGACAGAGAGAGTGAGGTAGAGAGAGAGAGAGTGAGATAGAAAGAAGAGAGAGAGTGAGATTTGAGATAAAATATTTCGCAGATATTTTGAGAGAAAGAGCGAGATAGAGAGAGAGGACTGACTTTACTGATGCCCAAGCATAAGTGAGTAGAAAAATGCAGACTTGAAGCAGACGGCTTTTAAAATATTTCGCATATTTTCAGCTTCGTACTGAGAATCAGGTGAAAAGTTGTTTCGGTATGTAGGCCACTATACTGGGTAACTAGAACACTAAATTGACCAGATTAAGTACTCAATAAAACTGGTTTGGTCTATGTAATCCACATACAGGAGAGTTACCAATGTTAGGAGCAGAAATTGGTACGAAGACGGCTGATGGTTTTGGTCCCCGGAGAATTTTTTTTACTTTTTTGGTTAAACATGATATAATTTTACTGAAGCTTTAGTTGTCCATTGGCAAAATTAAATAAGCTGATGACATTCAAATGTTGTTAAGTGGGAAGTGGGCGTGGCCAAGTTGCGATTTCTTACAGTTTCAAGTATTCAAAGTACTAAGAGAGCATGTGGGCATCCTATGTATCACGTTCTTAAAGAATATGTACGCTTGTGTTAACCGCGCTATCTTATCTGGAGTTAGTCTTTAAAAATTTGTCCCGATTTAGTGCTTTAGCAAGATTTCCGCAACTTTTTGCAACATGTGGCGAGCATATGAAAATTACAAAAAAAAAGAACATAAATTGCTCACATAATTGTACCGCCATATTTCGTCTTTTCTTGAAATGTTAAGAATTTTCATAATTCGCAACAGTAAATAATTTCAGTTCCAGTTGAGTGCAGTTCACTCAACACAGTTAAAAATTGCACGCTGCAATATTTCACATTACTTCCACTTAAATGCATGGGAAATTAACAAAAGAGCCAAAGTGGTTGTTGTAGCAGAGGAAGAGAAGCGAAAGTAGAAAAAAAGAACACGGCAGCGTTGAAAAATGCGCGCTGCCGAGGAAGTACGCGCAGATTCTTGGAAGAGTAGGAACATATTTACATACAAATGTGTGTATATACTCGGCGTATATATGTATGTGTTAGAGAATATTTGGAACTATATGGAAGACGTTGAGTCCCGCTGGAACGGCCGGAATAACAAAAGCTGCTGGCGGACTGCGAGCTTGGCGGATGTAAATAAAGTGCAGCGGGCCAATGTTACGCGCTAGAGCAACTATAGGGCGAGCACTAACGTGTAGTGCGGCGAAGTTGCAAGTTACAGTCAAGGAGTTGGTAAGCGTAGCTGCTGCCGCTGATGGCAGGGGTGGCGCATGCTGCGTGCTGTGTGACTTCCGTTTGCCCTGGTTCGAGGACGCGCAGGCGAGTTGCGAGTTGCCCGCCAACGTGTGGCAGCCAAACATAAATCATTTCACGAAAAAGAACATTTCCGCCATAAAATGGACGTTTCCCTTTTATATTGCATTTTCGAAGGTAGCGCCAGCCTGAGCGATGAAGCGTGGGAAGAGTGAAATGTGGCTTGAGCGCATAAAAAGCAGCAAATGCATTGTTTGGGAATATTGTTGTTGTTGTTGTTCTTATTATTAGTATTGTTACTATTATAACTGTTTTTTTTTTTTTTAATTTCTCATTGCTGTTGTTGTTGGCATGCACTCAGCGTTGCTGCTGAACATGCGCGTTGCATATGCTGCTGCTCGTTAACGACTCAGCGCGCCCGCCACAATCTGCTCATGTATGAACACAAGCATGCGCGCGCGCTCGCCTAGCGGAAGCGGTTTGCGCTACAAAACAGGAAGTCGTTGTGGCAACCCGTCAATGCGCTGACTACACGGCAAGGTACCACCAAGGCAAGGTACAAATTGCAAAAGTTTCCAACGTCACGTCTACGCAGTACAAATTTGCGGTGCGCTTGCAAAGTAGCAGGCAGCAATTCGCGCGCAGTCAAGAAAGTTGAGCGCAAAAAAAAACAATAAGGAATGGCAGCAAAGAAACTGCAGGCAGTGCTAACGCGCAGCAACGCTTAAACGTCATTATGACTTTTTAATAGTCGCAGCGGTACTTAAAGTGGTAAGCGGCATAATTGAAAGCGCTTCACTGGAGTTGCGCTTACGGCCGAGTTGAGCTGCGCTGAGCCGCCACTCCGTCCATCTTACGCGCCTGATTGCTCGCCTGCCGCGCTGCTGTACGTCGCGCTAACTCCGCCATTGGTCGTTAACTCATGCGCGCGCCTTGGCTGCTTACGTGCTACCACGTAGCGCGGCTCTTTCACTTGCCTCCTGCATTGCATTTATTTCATTTAATTTTTAGTTTTCCACCTTTTTCGCATTTGTTGTAGCGCGCATATTCTTCGTGCAACCGACATTGTGCGCTGCACTTGTAAAACTGTTATTTATTTTTATTGTCTGTTTTTGTTGTCTTTCATCAGCCTCCTACTTTTCGCACGCGCTTTCTCATTTGGTCGAAACGTAAACGCGAAATTAATTGCACGTAAAGATAAGATTAAACTTTTGTGCGAAAAGCTGTGATGTTGCATGCCACACGTGCGTATCTACTTGCGCGCACCGGCTGTGCGGCGCGCTCGTTTGTAATTCATACGCCATGCATGAGGTAATCTGGTAGCGGCGCTCTTGTTTGTTGGAAATGCTGCGCTCGTTTTCTGTACTTGTTATACTCGGGTTGGTGGAGAGTCTTAAAATGTTGAAGCTGGTACTTTATGTTTTTATTGTAAGCATTGAAATTCCAGATTTTTCTTTTTGCTGACATGAACATCCACTTGTGCTTCGTTAACTCTAAGAAACCGACTTGAGTATCGTTTCCGGCAAAAACCCAGTTGGACCTTCTACTAGAAGCAAGCTTGAGTGATATAAGCGGACATCGTTGTTTGATTGAGAAAAGATAGGTTAGGTTTATATTACGGGACCTATTTAATGGCTTTGTTGCTAATACCACTGATTGCTTTTGGCATATGATATTGAGTTTTATGACAAACTATGGTTGGACAATCGCGGAGATAATAAGAAAGCGCCTATTTTATCTTCGTAGAGGCAAAATTTGGTCGCGGCGGAGTGGAATGACTCCACGCCCGACATACCACTGAGGGGAAGCACTAGCCAGTGGTACACTGACTGCTCGAAAACACCGGAACACCAATGGGAGGTTCTCGGAGCATCTTTCAAGCAGAAGTCTTTGCTACAAGTCAGTGCACAGAACTCAATTTCCATCGCAACTATCGTAACCAACGTATCGCTATAAAAGCGGCATGTTCATTAAAGTTTAAGCCTTTAAGCTTCATTTTATCGTCTATTAAAATATGTATATTTCGACACTATAAGTATAAGTTTTAACCAAAAAATATCGTCTGGAACATGAGCTACGGCGTTCTGAACAACCCGATTGGAAAAAAAAGAGCTCGCACTTTCTCCATGATTCCGGCTAATTGGCTTATCCCAAATAAAAATATTAGTGGCGTTGTACTCTGTAAGCCTTAATGCATGTAACGGACCACTATCAAATGTATATAGATGTGGATTTTTGGTAGATATTTGAAAATGAAAGTTTCAAATTTTGTCTATTTTTTGTTTGCATTTTTCCCATAAAAAATCGAAATTTTGGGAATTTTTGATCGAAAATAGTTTATTCCATGCGTTTACGTGCTCAGTGTGCTCTACAAATTTCAAGTCATGCGATCAAGCGGTTTTTGAGATACGGTAGAGGGATGTTTGAAAAACACAGTTCTGAGAAAAAAGCGTTTAATGTTTCAAGCAGCCGAAAATCGATTTTTTGAGCCCACCACATAAAATGCACCGCTTATAGCGTTCTTCTGGATGATTTCATCTGATAAAGTATCATATGCCTTAATACAAGGTGGTGCTAACCTAAACTATTCTAGAAACCCTCTTTTGAATGAGTTTACATAATAAAGTATCATATTCATTATTAACTCTCACCTGGTAACCTTTTCTAAATCAGTTTATGTTGTACTATAGTATTACATTCCTTATAAACAATTTAAAATCGCTCTTTCTATAATTTAATTCCCCAAACCTTCATTCAGCTCTAACATAGAGTCCCTACAACCTATTTTGCCGCATGAACTTTATACCTTGTAAGGGTTTTCTCAACAACAAAAAGTACCAAGCGTGTGGCGCGTGCGCGGGCGTTACGAACGTTGGTTATGTTGTTGGCGGCACGTGGATTGCTGTGAATTTCGGCAATTCGCCGTTCATATAAATATCCTTTTTAATAATGAGCATTTTTGCTGCAGCTGTTACGGTCTGCTGGCAAGTGCTGACTTCTTCGAAGTTGCTCTTCACCACTTTCTTTCACTACACACAAACACGTACGTGCTACGGTATAAGCAAGTGCATACTTTCGCCCACTTCACTTGTTATAGTTGTTATTGTTGCTTTTGTTATTTTTAGTTGCAATTTTATGGCATTTATTCCTCTTGTTAATTTGTGTTGTTTATAAAGCATTTTATGCGCTTTTAATTACTGCCATGTTCGCTCCACTCGCCGCGATAAAGCGGTGATATACTCCGACATGCAGACTCACACACATAAGCGCGAAAGCATTAAATATTGTAAATGTGTTGTTTGGTGAATTTTATGACTTTTATGAACTGCGCTTGGTTGGAGCGTTGTACACGTGAGCGCTTACATAATTTTTGGAAAGGAATTTTTGTTTGATTTTTTTTTTGGATTTTAGCAGCATCCGTATATTTTAGAAGGAAAAGCGGACATTTTTTTGTATATATAAACATGTTTTCTGTTTTTCTCGTTTGAAGGGGGTTAGGTCAGGCTGGAACTTTGAAAAAAGCTACAAAGAAAAAGGCATTAAATTGTTAACTTTCAGGCTTTAGTTAATATGTATTTGAGTTATCCAAACTAATTCTTATATTGAAATATTAATACAAAAGGGTCACTGCGTTAATCTTCGAAATCGCCCATTTCAAGAGGGTGCTTTCGTGATAAGATTAGTCTAGGAACTCTCAGTAACCGAAAACTTGAAAAAACTGGCTTCAATCTACATAAGAGTCTCTAGTAAAATGCATGAGTTTTTAAATATGTACATATCTCCGAAGCTTAAGGTGATAGAATTAATTACTGAGGATCACACGAAGTACTTGGGAGTAACTTTGTATAGCAATCTGTCGTCAAAACTGTATGGTATGTGCAAACGTGTGTGAAAAGTACCAGTGATGTCTTACGCATGTAAGAAGATGCTAGGGTGACAACGGAACCTGCAACCAATTGACAATGCAGTGAAAAGCTTTGCAGCGAAATCCGCAACAAGGTTGGTGGCGTTAGGTGAATTCTCTACTTGGACCTTCGGACATTGCTCAAGAAGCAGGGAGTTGGTGGATAAAATAGACTAAGTACCCTCTTGATTTATTTGTGAGAGAAAATTTAAAATTACACTAAAGTAGAGTGAATGCAAAGGCAGGCAACCTACAAGCGGAACATCTACACGGACGGATCAAAAATGGCTCATGGAATGACCGCCATGATCTATTGCGCCGAGCTATACCACTGGTGACACTTCAAACTACCGGAAGTAGAAGCTCTAGTAGAAGTAGAAGCTGACGAAAACCGGCTTCTTATATATTGGGTTTCAGGCCACAAGAGCTTTCTGGGAAACTAAATAGCTGATGAGAGTGCCAAAAATACCATCGGCTTGGTTACTGCAGCTGTTCAAGAAATACGGAAGTCGCTAAAAACGATATAAAAAACGATGGAATGTCTTAGGTGCATGCAGGATCGCCGTGATCATGTGTAAGAGAGCTCAAAGAAGGCCCGCAAGCTTGCTACTCACACGATCTCGAAAAGATTTTCGGACGGTTGTTGGTCCATGGAAAGTTGGCCTATGTGGAAGTCCATCTAAGGAAGGAAAGTTCTCTGAACACCATTCACTTGGGAATGGCCAGAAACAAGTCTTTTACATTTGGCTCAAGCAGCTAACGACTTCCGGTCTTCGACCAAGTATCTTCTGGATAGCCGAAATACATCCGTGTGAAGCCGTGTCCAAGTGCGAAGGCGAGTCATCGCTTCCAAAGGTTTTACGCTGGCGTTGGAACACCCCCAATGAAAAGGACACAACGGCCTCGGATGAGAGACCTTCCTTTTGAGAACGACCACTGCAAACGTATTAAGGATTACGATTTAAGGGCATGCACCTGAATTGTCCGATCCCTTAATTGGGAAGGTGCCGCTGTTCAGCTGCTTAATGTCCTCGGAAGAGCAAAGGCTGACATCACCACTATCCAAGAAGTGTGTTTGATACGGCAAGGACGAGGCCTGGTATTCACCCCGGTGGATGAGCGTCTAGCCACTATCCGCATCAAACCACTATCTTGTTGCAGCGAAGGTACGCACGGCGTTACGAGTTTCCTAGAGAAAGGTTCTGCGGAAGACTTATGGTCCTTTACGCATTGAAAACGGCGAATATCGCTTTCGATGGAACGATGAGCTGTATGAGATATACGATGACATTAACATAGTTCAGCGCACTGAGAGATAGAGGCTACGCTGGCTAGGTCATGTCGTCCGATTGGATAAAAACACTCCGGCTCTGAGAGTATTCGACGCAGCACTCGTCGGGGGATGTAGAGGATGAGAAAAATGTCCATTTCGACGGACCGCGGTGTCTACGCCAATAAAGAAGAAGAAGACGTGTATCTTTCGTCTTCGAAGACCTTCGTCGCTCGGTTTAAAATATTCATCTTCGAAAAAAACACTTTTAAAGTTGAATGTGATGCTATGACTGACACGTTGATCAGTGAATTATTTTCTTCACATTCGGGCAATTGAAATTTTTTGGAACCCTGAAGTGTACTTTTGGTAAAAAAGTAAGATAAAATTTGTTTCAAAATTCTAAAGCTAGATGCCAACCTAAATTGAACCCGTAAGGATCATTTTTGCGAGTTGTCTTAATTTAAATAATCAATATTTTATAGCAAAATTTTTAATTTTCCATTTCACAATTTAAATTTTCAATTCCAAAGCAATCGTTAAAGCCCGCTAAGCTCATTTTAATTACGAACTGATTAGCGCTCAGTATCAAAGTTTAACCGAAAATATTTCAATCAAGATTTATTGACTTTGCCACACATGCAAATTATACAAGCCGCGGCAAATATTATGATATACGCTTATGCAAGCGCCTAATTATTTGCATATTTGCTCATGTACACATACTATGCGTATTTGTTGGTGTGCCAGTGGGTGTGTGTTTGTGTTTGTACGCTGGCGGGAATTAGCAGTAATCAAGCGACAATCGCTGTGGTCCGAACTAACTAAGCAATTGCAGTTCATAAACCAAAACTGTGGCGCTACGCTGCGACAATTGCATATAATGGGTGCTGCTGTGGGGCGTTTGCTCTCACTGTTGCTTAAATTATTTAATTTAAATGAAAGGGAATTTCGGAAACGATTTACCGTTCACTCACAATACAATTTTCATTTAATGACCGTCCGAAATCGTCTTCGTTACTGACATGGTAAGGCGATGTTTTCGATCTCATCAAGAAGGACTTTATGTAGGTTAGGTTGGATAGCTGATTTAGAGATCGCAATTGGGCTAATATTCGATCTTTTAACTAAGTAAACCGCCAATAGAAATTTCTGTTCCCACCTATTCGGTGGAATATCTGAAGGTGTGGGTTGCCTCACAAGTGTTGAAGCGTTGATCTCGCAAACACGGAACAATCAAGAAGGAAGTATTGAGTTTTTTCTACGACTTCTTTCTCCATACAGCTTCTGCAACATCCGGTATCATCCGCCTTCCGGTAGAGTATAGACGAGAAAAAGGCCTATTAGAACTCTCACAACTAAAGAGAGTTCAGTTTACTCAGCAAATCTCTTACGATTGTTCTTCAGCTAAAAGCATCTGCAACAGCGGATTAACCCATGATGGCCCAGCTAACTTGTAGTTGAACACACGAGTGGTAGAAAACCCCATTCCATGCACATTCTACTGATAGCGGGGCTATAGTGCTTTTCTTTGTTTTACAGTTACCTGCAATTTCGCTGACACCCATACTAGTCTTATCACAAAGTGACGCGATACCATTTATAACCTTAATCAGCTCGGATCGCACGATTAGTGAGCTCAAAGCGAGTATCTCAGCCTTGCCATCAGAGTGTATAGTCACGTCCCTGAGACTTTCCGGAGCAGCAAATCTACCGCTACCTTAACGGCAGCAACCTCGGCTTGAAGTATACTACAATGGTTTGGAAGTCTGAAGCTGAAGTTGATAGAGAGTTCTATATGTTAAAGAACTTCGGGGTGAATGCCAGAGGACTTACTCGTCTCAGTTCTTGTTCCGTCCATAGCACTTCCTGGACCGCGATGATGTCAGCTTTTACTCTTACGAGGACATCAACCAAATGGGCAGCGGCACCTTTCAATTTAATGACCGGACATACCAGTTGCATGCTCTTAAATAGAAATCCTTAACGCGTTTGCTGTGGTCATCATAAAAAGGGGGGTGTCTCACCCGAGGCTGTTGTGACCATTTCATGGGGGGTATTTTTTACGTGGCGGGTCCCAAACCCAGTTCACAACCCTGGGGAGGGATGATTTGCCTTCTCACTTTGGCTTCCTTCAAACCGATGCTTTTTTGGCTACGCAGAGATACCAGAGATACAGATACCTGGTCTAAGCCTTCTTGAGCTATTTGAGCCATATGTAAAAGAATCGTTGCTGGCCCCTCCCAAGTGAATCACACTCACAGAACCTTCCTCACTTGCGTGAACTTCTACACATGACTCCATCCTCCAAGGTATGTAGGCGTAGAAAAAGCGGACTGACTTTGAAAGCGGTCAATTATTTCTGTGATCAAGTACCCACTATGGCTGAAAATCTTTATCTGGAATGTTTCGCTTTAATGTTTGCAGGTCTTTAATATTCAATAACTTACGAGCTTAATCTCCTTTTAGCGTCTAACCTAACAAATTTCCATCACATAACATATTTTTAATCTGTGTTAACAAAAACCCATTAAAAATAGTTAATATTTTATTAAATAAATTATATCCTGCCTTAATTTCAATCAGCTTGCGGTTACACCCTTCTCATCGCAACCCAGATAAGTTAATCAACAGTTTGCTGGCAAATTTCCTCATAATCAAAACGCAAACAAACAACTTGACTGTTATTCTGCAAGATATATGCAAAAATGTGTGTGTGTGTGCGCACAATTGTTTCTTCAAATTTGTGTTAGTCCAAAACTCTATTAATTCTGTTTGTCGGAATTTACGATGGCATAGCCTGGAAAATTATAGGCTCTCACCGTATTAAACCCATAAGTGCAATCAATCCCCTTATCTGTTAACCCAAAGCAGCTTTAAGGCACACCAATACAGTATACAGACACAAGTGTCCAACGGTGTATTTATTTACAAGCACACGTGTAAACTGCTTGTGCAGCTAACTAATCTTGTGTGTGTGTGTGTGTGTGACTGTATACAAGCACAGCTTAATCCCTGGAGTCGGTCGCAAGCGGAGAATGGAGAGTTAAAAGTTAATTACACACCAGCAATAACATCCACAAGATATTTTGAGGTAACTAAACATGTTAGTTGTGGGTGTATGTATAGGGATTTGTGTATATAGGGTTACTCTTTTGAGATATGAGATCATACTTGTGCTATATCTGCTACATTATTGGATTGTTATTTTCATCCGATTAGTCATTTTCATCCGCACTGAGCTATTTTTTCAAAATCAGCATAAAGCTCTCTTTTGATCGCTCCCAGCGGACACTGTACTAACTCCGCTTCGGATACATCTAAATCGGCTTCTCGTTTGGCCAACTCGTCTGCATTTTCGTTACCGAAAATTATCATGTGACCGGGAACCAAAATGAAGGACAAGTGGAGTTGACCCGTCAGTTAGCGAATGCCTTTCTGCAATTCGTTAACTGCGATGGAATTAATAAGTGGCGTCGACAAAGCCTTCAGAGCTGCTTAGCTATCCATGAAAATGGTTGCTTGATGTATGCTCCTGTTGTTTTTTAATAGACCACCACAGTCCCTCTCTATACCTAGTACTGCCGCTTGAAAAAATGCTCGCTGAGTTTGGTAGGCGGTATTGGAAAATACAACCGCCTCTACTTCGTCGTCTATTTTGGACCCGTCGGTATAGATAGAGTTGGTGTTGGATTCGCTTTCTAAACCTGTTCTCCATTCACGCCTAAAGGGTATCCTAACCCGGAAGTGGCTATTGAAATCTATCCATGAGAGAATATAGTCTGATTTCCTAATACTTAGCTAATTTGGGAAGGCGCTTTGTGCATAAAGTATCGGAAATTCTTCATTTAAATCTATCTATCTATCTAATATGGAAGACAGATAAATTTATATTTGGTCTGAGGCTTCAGTATCCGCTAAGTATTCTTTCAGCTTGGTGTCGATTTAAAAATCCTGACATTTAGCTTTGGGAAACAGAGAAATTGTTGTATCACCGAGTGGATGCAGATTAAATTGAGGTATTTTATTCATTCGTGAAGAGCATCGGTTTCGTTTTACTAGGACTAACACCAAGTCCATTTTTCGCGGCCCATAGGTGCAATCTTAGTAGAGCTCATTCGATAATCTCACCGATTTTGGAAGGAAAGATCCCTGATACCTACTGCTTTAACCCTTTCTGCATTGAGTTGAAGTAGCGTTTCATTCAGTGCTACCACCAAAAAAGGGGGAGAAAGAACACCTTCTTGACGGCTGCTTCTACTTACGTAGCTTTGTCGTGTCACTGAACCATTTGATATAATGATCATTATGTTCATAAGCATCAAATGTGTCCATTTGCACGCCATGTCGTCTGTGCCGCCATATGACAGTGAGTCAATAGTCGTGCATATTTCTATATAAAGATCTTTATATGTTAAGAGAGAGGCCGACATTGTGCTTAAGTTTCATAATTCTTTTAGCTGTCCATTTCTGTAGTACCCTTTCCCTAATACATAGCTGGGATTATTTCGCAAAAAACGTGAGATCCAACTATTTACTCATATCTTGTTTATCTGCATGGACCTTTTCATCTTAACTTACTCCCACAAAAAGTTATCTTACGAAGTTAAATTCTGTAGTGTAGATCTTTGACTGAAACTTGATTGAGTTTTCAGTCATTATATTACAAAGTACAGACCAATAATACCTTCGACACGCAGGCATCTATAGACGGTAACATTTTCTGAAAGCAAGAGAGTCTGCATAGTCTCTTGCACCCGAGAAATCTAAATCATCGTTGACGTGAAACAAATTTTAACGAGTTTTAGCGCTATTCCGTTGTAAGTCTTTATATTGTAATCTGTCATAGTCAACTGCACATAAATGTCAAAGATTTGTTTATTTTGACAGCTGATATGACAGCTCTCCTGCTACAAAATTCAGTACACTTTAAAGCACCCTCTATAATCAAGCATGTTCAATATAAGTTGGAAGATATTACAAAAAATATTTTATGTTATACCTAAAGACACCCAACTTTGCTGTCAACGTCCTCGACTGTTTAGCCATATTGTTGTTATTATCGTCAATGAAGGCTCTACATCAAAGGTGAACGCACTTGCTCTACGTGCCGACATAAAAACTTGCTGTGCTTTCATCAGTTATATATCCATATGTAGATGCTTGTGTGTTTGCCTATGTGCGACAGACGTACATATATCTGTCACTGTGTTGTTGTGTATTCGCCTCACTGCTGATTTTGCGATAATTGTCAATCTAGTGGCTCCTGTGGCTTATTGCCGCCTGTCTGATTGGCTGCCATCGGCGGCAATTTCTGGTTTAACTGTTATTCAAGCAGCTGAGGTGCGAAATCACGTACACAGCCAAGGGTGTATTGCGACACCTTTATCTCTATATTTCTTTAGCTGCTTCATCAACTGGATGTACCATGCGTATTTGTATACATATCTATTTATATTTCTATATATAGCATTCGATTAACTGTATTTTTATATATATAAATATATATGTAAACCTTGATGAAAAGTCGTGTTGACCTTAATTCTGTTGCTGCTAACTTCCGCTTTTGCACTTTGATCTTATGAAGATGGCTGTGCTATGCTTATAACGGATTTGGCGCTTCGTTGATTCTAATTGGGTTTAAAAAAGTTCGGTTGGCATTTTCTGCTAATGCTTTCTTCGAAGTGCTCAGTTGAATGTATTAAAACATTAGTTGTTTAATTAGATTTTTAACGAGGTAGTTCAAAGACTAGTGCTTTTCATCTGCTGAGGAGTTTGCGAGTTAAAAATAAATCATATTAACGGTTTTTAAGAGCTGGCAGCATACTGGCGCCACACGGAGATTGCATCGATTCATATAGAAAATACTAGACAATTTTAAATGCTTTCCAAGTTCTGCTTTAAAGTGTTTTTTTAGTTCTGATTCGTTTTTAGTGTTCCATTCTTTCGCTTGCTGTAAAACATTATTCGAAACGGACGCTTTAAAAAATTAATAATGAACTAGAATTGTATGTTCAAATTCGAACACCACCAACTCTCGCAGTGCACAATCAATTATGTAGTGGGTAGTCGAAAAAGTCTTTTCGTATTTCTAATCAAACTTTAACTTATTGTTATTAATAAATGCAGAATCGATCGTTCGGGCAGGCTGGAACAGCCCATATTGGTTGATTTGATTCCAATCCCATCAAACACTCGGCATAACGTTTTGAGGCGTCAATCCTGGCTTTGCGATCATTTGTTGAGCTTCACCACGCTTGGACCGTGATCTCTTTCGCCCATTATTGTCGTATTTGATCCACCTTTCGTCTGTTATTACCATTCGCTTCATAAATGGTTCGATTTCATTTCGGTTCAGCAAAGAATCGCAAATATTCATTCGACCCATTAAATTTTTCACAAACAACTTATGTAGTATCCAAACATCGAGCTTATTTTTGTAGCCAGCCTTTTTTTTAAATTGTTCATGATGGTTTGATGATGGTTGTTAAGTTCCTTAGCGATGTCATGGCTGCTTATGTGACGGTCCTGGTCAATCTTTTCCATAATTTCATCGACTTTTTCAACGATAGACTAGAGTGAGGTGCATCTTTCACAATGACCACAGAAAGGTTTGGTTTGTGCTGAAACACCACTGGCTCTTTTCTCGAAAGAAATCAGTCGATGATTAGATATCAACCTTCAAAACAACTATTACAATGCAAGTAACGCCTTACTTAGCGATAGTCAAGCGGCACTTATGGCGATGTCAGTTTATGAGACTAAATCGCAATTGGTGCAGGAGTACATAAAACGTATGAGCAACTAAGTGCTTCTTATCAGGGTGCCAGGTCACGAGGCTATAGCCAGGAGTGAACTGGCTGACAAGCTTGCCCGGTCTGGATTTGAAGCAGTGATGTTACCGGAACCTTGCTTTGCAGTTGGTTCGCATACTATAAAGGAACTGCTTCGCTAAGAGGAGAAAGTAGGTTGGAAAAAGTATTGGTAATAACTCACAGGCGTGCCCCAGGAAAGTGATTACAACTGCACTAGATTTAAAAGTGTGATCAATCTCTCGCGAGATATTCCGTATGCTTACCGCATTATACAATGGCCATTGCAAGCAGAAGCACATACTTATTATCTACCTTCCGGTTATCTGTCATGGAGCCGTAGACTCCTGAGCACCTGATGCTAAACTGCATGACAATTTAGAAGCCTTGGGTATATGTATCTGAATAAGGATCACATCACATGCTGCGTCTATATGAGTTATTGTGACGGAGGGAATGTGGGCACATTGGACCTTAGGTCGCAGTGAAACCTCTATTTGTTTCTAGCTATCTATCTGATATGATCGATTTTAGCAATAGATCTTATTGTTAAGCGTCACGACTATGAGTTAGCGTTGCCACGCCCACTGTTAAATTTTTTCCCCAACGCAAAGCATCGCCTTCTTAATGCGTAGTCGTGATGTCCATTAGACCGAATCCTGTTCAAACATTAACTGCTTAAACCTATGATTTATTATAATCTATTCTTACATAAATATATTTATATATTTTTCTATGTTTCAATGCATCGAAGTAATTTTTTATGTATATACGCTCTACTTTATACATTTTTTCATTTCTATTTTTATGTATTATTTTTTATTTTACGAGTATATCAATAAATTTTTCTTCCTTCTTTCGTTTCAGGTAATTACGCTTTATAAATATCGCTTGATTTAAGGAGGCAGTCAACACATTGCGATAGTGCCCAAAGGAGGCGATTAATTTTGTATACATATGAGTACATATATACAAATACCTACGCAAGTAGGTCAGGGAGGGTAAAGAGTGTGGGAGCAACCAAACATTCGATAATGTAATATGTTGACGCTAATAACGTGGCAATATTTTCGGTTTCCACTAAAACTTTATCATAGAAATATGGCAGACGAAATCAGCGTTATTAGGTAAAAAGTTATTTTGAACTCAATAACTTATAAACATAAGATATACTATAGCTAAAGAAAAATAAATAAGTAAATTTTGGAAAGATAGTTGCCATGGCGATATCTTAAATTAATTTTGCCTACAGAATTTTTCTTTATAATAATTTTAGGTATATCATAACTAGCTCTATAAGGGAAGGAAACGCAGGAGCCTAACACATTTTTTATAGCTGCCAGTTAATTATAGATGTTGCATGAGTATCTTCGAGCAAAAATGGCATATATTCGCTATTTTTTCATATAAAATAAAATTAAATATTTTATTCAGACTTTATATTTTTGAAAAGATACATATTTTACAAAAATTTTGTGAAGTTTTCAAAGTAAAATACTCAAAACTCGGTCACTGGACGTAATTTCTGGCAGACCTTCGAAAAGAGTGCCTCCACAGTATATAAAGAAAAAACAATTGCTTTAGTTAGGCAATATTCTAGTCTAGCCTTTTTTCAGCTTCTTTTCTCACATCAAAAATAAATTATTGTTAACCCTACACTATTAGCAAAGAAATTCTGAAATTTTCGGAAAAAAATATTTTAAACTCGGCCATGGCGACGCCATTTCTGGTGACCCCTCGGAAAGGTTAACTTCTAAAATGAAAAAAATGTGTTTTAGTTAAAATCTTAACATAAAACTTGGATGGAGGAAAAACAACTGAAAATTGGATATTTGGCGGACAGTTTTACAAAAAAATAAAAATTTCAGTGCAAATTTCGCGACTTTTTTCCAATATTTGTGATCGAAAAAATCCTTCATCCAAGTCTTCAAGAATTGTATCTCAAAGATCTGTGTAAAACTTCATGAAGATCGGTTAAGTAGTTTTCCAGAAATCTTCCCAACCGACTTCAAGAACACAGTTTCGAAAAAAGTGCGTTTAAAGATGGTCCACTTCTTAGTCTAGCTAGACTCGAGCGCACAAGTTCTCAAGTCTGTATCTCCGAAACAATTACTCGGATCAACTTGAAAATCTGGGATAATATTCTAGAAGTTTCGAAGAATTTATTAAGCAATAGAAAACTTCGATTTTTTGAGACCCGTTAGCCCATGTAACCCCTTAACAACATAAACTAGATACTAGACGAAGTTAAGGTAACTAAAAATTTAATTTTTGGCAGACGTTTTTACAAAAAAAATCAAATTTCAATGAATATTTCTAGATTTTTTTGTTGAAGCTTAACTTTTCAAGTTGGTATTCCCAGATCTATTACCCGACTTGATCATTTGGGGCAATATGCTAAAAGTGTTATGAAATTAGATAAGACTATTGTCTTATAAACGATTTTTGAAGCCTTGAAACCCACATATCTTAAAATGTATAAAGTTCCATACTCGCTTTCGCTTGAGTTCGTCCGAGCTTCAGCTTGTTGCATAATGTGAAGCAGTGCCATATTCATACTAAGTGGTTGAGATTGTTGCACTAGTTTAGGAGTTTTAAATTTTTTAGAAATAGAGCCACGCCCACTTTTTAGAAACATAAAATCACTTTCCTCTACAACTATTTTAAAATCGGTTGCTTGCAGCTCTGCTTTCATAGCTTTTACTTCAAGATATCCCGGTTTCCATAAAAAACGGAAGGTCTAATATACCGATATATATCTCCGGAGTTCAATTCAACCTATATTTATGTTTATTCTAATACGTATGTATATACGCCAATTCGAAGCTATTAGCGCTACAAGCAATCGTTAGGTGAACAAAAAATGTATACTCCTATCAAATGTTGCGTGGGTATAAACGTGTGGTGCATGATAAATGTTTGTATTGTCAAGAGACAAAGTTCATTTTATTTGTCGCATTGAACGAAAGCGCCTCGAGGGCTGCATACACTTCACAAGCCAATTTTCTAAACACACCCTTTCAAGAATTTTCACACGTCCGCTCAATGCCAACTGACACGCGTGTTATTTCGTATATCTATATTTATATATTTCACTTGTGTCTGTGTGTGCACGCGTATTTATGTGCGTGCCGTGCGTGCGTCTGTTGTGTCTTAGATAAGCATAAATTTAGCATATTCTTGTGGGGTTTCTAACATAAATAAAATTTGCCAATGTCTTTATTCCAGTGATATATCTTCACTCTTAGTTGTTTTTGCTTTTGTTTTTTTTTTCTTTTTGTTTTGCCGTAGAGGCAGTTGTTTGCGTTGATTAAGATTCTGTGTCAATAACTGCTTTCTTTTGCTTTTACTTTCACCATTTATTTACACGCTTTTCCCACCTCACCTTGAGGTGCTGTCAATGTGTTGGCGTGTGCCTGCGAGCGTCTTGGCTGCGTGTGTGTGTTTACGTAGCCGAAATAAGGCAATTTACTGCGATAATATGCGCATAATTTATCGACTTCTCTTCTAGCGCGCTTAACGTAATATGAAAAGGTCGCCTTTTCTTTATATCTGAATTATGAGCTGGCAGATAATGTCGTTGAAAATAAAGAATCGAACGAAAAATATGATTCCCCGAAATTTATTACAAAGATAAATCTCAAATTTAAGTAGACAAATATTAGTCAAGCGCTTTGTTTCAATTAAATTTTATGTACCATCAATGTTTATACATTAATTTATGATAGGTTGTGTAGTGGCAGTTGGCCCAAATGACACAGTAGCTGGCTGTCACGTTCACACGCACACACACATACACAAAATGCTTCACAATTATGGCACACAAAATTCTAATCAACTTGCATACACGCCATAAACCCAACAGCAATATTAAACACGTTGCGTTTTGTAGCAGTAAACTAAGTCCTTTTGATTTAGTTTGCGTCGCCATGGCGTATGAGTAACGCAGTTTTTGATACATGCTCGCTTTGACTTTTGAATGCAGTCAAAACTGAAATTATTATGTGTAGTCAGCGAGTATTGAAAGCCGTGCATAATTACGAGTGCGCGACATGGCAAATTACGTACAGTGTGTTGTAATTGCTGATTGTGAGATAAAGCATGTATTGACTATCCGTTCGAAAGGATTAGGTATAGAGTGTATGAGCTTTAAAATATTAGTTGTTAAGCTTTTAAATCAAAATTTTGATTTTTTTTTAATGTAGTAATACATATTCTTCTAATCTGTCCCTGGTGAGATCAGTTTTTATTAGCGCAGCGGTATTTTGTGTTGGTGCGTGCAACTCAGAATAAGAATGGAATCCGCAGACAGTTAGTGGAAGCTGAAATACAAATTTTTGAACCATTCATTTCGTATCTGTTTAGTATGTTGCCTTTTGTCAAGGGTTCGGAGTAAAGTATAAAGTTTAAAGTAGGTCTAATAGATTAACTAGGTCAGCTAATTAAGGCGTTAATTGACTTGTCGTGTATAAAGTCGCAAATCGCTCTCTAGATCATATTTCGACAAACTAAAAAATCTACAATAAGTATTCGCTTATACTTGTTAACTGAGGTCCAGGCACGTCCAATACCATATTCTTAGAGATAAATTAGATATAGTCCAAGGTTGATAATTTTTGAAGGCAAAAAAAAAAAACTATAGGTAAGATGAAGCCCATTGGAAATGAAAGATAAAATAACAAATATGAAAAGAGAAACATTTTACCGGCATTCTGAGAGCGTGAAGAGGAAGGAGCGTGATTGAATTTTAAGTGGAATCTTTTTTTTCAATTTGTTGCAAAACTACGAGTTCTATAGAAAAATTGTGAAAAAAAGTTATGTGACAAAGTTGTTGGTAATGAAAAGGTCTACCACTTTCGTATCCAAGCCTTTTGGACATAACCTCAAAATGTATGTAAAAAATTCAAAAAAACAAGTTTTTGGGGTTTTCTACTCTTGCAACATGTTTCTACAGATTATAATAGTTATGTTGACCTAACGATTGTATGTATCCCCTAAAACTAAGCGAGGTAGATTTGGGGTTGTGTATATTTATATGACGATATTTTCTGAATCTTTTATAGTAGGGGGAACTTTAAGCCGCTATACCTAACCAACTCCCAACTCAGGACTCTCCCACCGAACCACGGATTAAGCATTACTTCGTCAAAGGGAATACAGAACATTTAGGTCTGCGGACTGACAGACGCCTAATCGCTTGAAAAAGTTTTAGTTTCAACATTATGAAAACAAACATTTCGTTAACAGCTTTCCATTTCTCAGTCGGCTGACACATGAGTGACGTTAAAGTATCTCTACCGTAAAACTACCACCGAGAGTGGTTTTAAGTTTTTCTCTTGTATTTATAAAACGTATAAAGTAAAAGAGGTTCAGAGCCTTCCATATCCTCTGTACACGTCGGACAGTTCGAACTAATGTCATTGTGAGATCTGAAAAGGTAGCTTCTAAAACACCCATGTCCACTAAGTAGTTGGGTTAGATGAAAATCCAAGTTCCGATGTCGTCTGTCTATCCACGAGTGGATGTCGGAATAAGTCTGTGAGTCCACCACCCTTTGAATGAGTATTGCCACCGCTGTTGTCACATTTTGATGTCCGTGTTCCTCTCCTCTGTCTTTGCGGATACTATTTGAGGCGCCGATAAATATGTTTGTGAGTGCAGCGCCCTTTAAATGATCATAATGATGAGACGAGTTGAAATGCGGGAGACTTTATGTCTGCCCGTTCATCCATCCGCGCAAGCTATAGCTTCAGTATAAATGAAGATATCAGGATAAAACTTTGTACAGGTGTTCCTTGGTAAAAAAGTAAGAGGTACACATAAGTAAGTAGGTACATTGTAGATGGGCGTAATCGGGCTACTACCATGCCCACAAAACGCTATTAACCGAAAACATATAAATATCATAACTATGCACTATACTCCAGTTTGACACAGAGAGTCGCTGTAACAAGGGCGTCGGTGGACAAAAATTTAAAGAAGTGGGCGGGGCCTCAATCTCTAATAAGTTTAATCTATATATCTTCTGAACCACTAAATTGGACGATGGGCGTGGAACTGCCCACTTTTAAGTGAAAACACATACATAACTCAAGATCCGCCTGACCAATTTCAACCAAATTTTGTTTGTGAAATTCATCTAATATTTTTATTTTATTCTGTGAAAATGGGGGAAATCGGACGACAACCACACCTACTTTTCATATGACACAATTTTAGATTTCATTTTATTATTTCCTGCCGCGTGTACAAATCAAGTAGCAATTGATATTGTGTAGTCGAGAAGTCTTTTCGTATTTCTAATCAAACTTCAACTAATTTTTTTTTTGTATTTATACCCAATATAATGAAATACAACTATGTATGAATAATGCTTTTAGAGTAAGCCACCTTATGGGCAAAAATTGTCAAAATCGGGCAAAACTGTTCAGGACCTTAGGTATCGAATATATAGACCCCAGTACCTATAGCTCACTATTGACGGAAAATATCGGACAGTGCGAGAGATATACAATTTAAAAGGAGAGACTTTCCTGACAATGGTATGTCAGTGTATTACAAATGGGTTCAATGGGGTCAATACTTCTCCTAGCTCCGATATAGCTAATATAAAGACCGAGTGACTTCATCGGCCAATATGTGAGTTATCTTAATAAAATTGAGACCGCGTGTTCTTCTTATAACGGAGCAAATTTGTGCTGAGAATGAATAAAATCGGGTCAAAACTTACCGTAGACCTCATATAACTTATAGGCTTTATGTACCAGAGGGTAGTTCTCTGCCTTTAATCCTTTAGGGCAAGTTGCAAGAGTATGAAATGTTCGGTTATACCCGAGCTCTGCTCTTCCTTATTTGCTATTTCTAAGGTAACCTATAAACAGGTTATGTGAATCTCATCTACATCCATTCATCTTAAACTGTTAGATGCTACTATGGAAATTTATAGTCAATTAAATACTAATTGAACAATTATTTAATTGCTTTCTATTATGATAAACTGAGCGCAATTAGCGGTTTAACGGCAAGAATCAGTTAAAAATAGCTTGGTCTTGCTAAAATATAACCGTACCATTATTTTTTTGTTGTAAAGAATAGCACTCCCGAAACACTGCCTCCACCACACGCACACACTTACACGCCGTTGTAATGAATAACTGCCGCGCTGCAGTCGCTGCGAGGGCGCAATATTGAGTGGAAACAAATTTGTTTCGCCATAAAACTGTTTAATAAACATGCAGAGCAATACTTAACACACACACATACACACTTACAGCTGCACAGCGCGACAGCAGCTGCAACTGCAACAGCGGATAAAGCACGTCAAGTGGCTGAGAAGTAGTCAAATAAATATTAGAGCGTAAGCGAAAAGGCAAAAAGCAAGAGCTTTGCATATTTCTGTATACGTAAGCATGTCAGTGTGTTTGTGCGGCCATAAAACAGCGCAGCAATATGCAGCCGCACGCGCAGCGCTTTGTGCAGCCAGGCACCGTTTTAAGCTTGCTGCCTGCCACTGACAGCTGTTGACGCTGTTTATGCCATTTGCCGCCCGTTGGAGCCATGCTCACACACACGCACACACACTGTTACGCGCCCACACACAAATACTTGTAATAAACATAAACTGCATAAGCGTTGCATGAACAGTGGTGTTGCCGCCATTGCTGCCTTTCAAATGATTTGTATGCTCGTGCGCTGGTGTGAGTCCGTGTTGTGTGTGTATATGTGTGCATTCGCTTGATTTCTTTCTTTGTGCGGCAGTGTTTTGTATTTTAAATTTGAACGGCATTTGCATTTTGTTAGCGCGAAACCAGTATGAAATTCAATTTGCCAGCAGCATAGCGTGCCAGCGTGTCTAACATTAATCAAAGTCAAAGTGGCCACCATCACCACCGCTGCCTGGGGGTGTGTGCAGCATAAGGCCAGAACGCGGGGCAGCAGTTGTGTGGCACTGCACGTGCTTGTGTTTGTGTTTACTGCCTGCGCTGTGCCTCAGCTGGGTGAGCTCTGGGGCACGTGTGGGGCCTTCAGCGAGTGCGCGTCGTTGAAGTAATAAACATAGTTTATTATAAACAGATGCTTAGCGCTGTCAGCGTGTCGGCAGAAGTGGGCTAACGTTCACTTGGCACAGTCGGAGATCATTTAAATGCAAACAAATGTATACATATATATATACACACTAATAGACGTGAGTGGATGCAATCAGTTATTTGTACTGACAAAGCATTGTGTATGAATTGCACAAGTTATTTAATACTGCGAGGCTTCGGTATGGTGCATTTGTACTTCAAAATTTTAAACTTTCAGATTGTCTTACCAACGATTTTTCCATGTATTCGAAACATTTTTCATAAGCACTTTTTGTATGTCCTTCAGCGAATTTTGTGTTATCTCTTCGATCGACTAAAAACGGGTTCCACGGAGCGGCAATTTCATTTTGGGGAACAAGAAAAAACCACACGGATCCAAATCTAATGAGTATGGTGGTTAATCAATGTAGTTTAGGCCTTAGATTCGGTCCCAATCGTGCATCGATGCGATGTTACATTACCATCGTGTAAAATCTATGAATTGTTCTTTCACAATTCTGGAAGTTTTCGACGGATGTTTTCACGCAAACGCCTCAATACAGTCAAATAGAATTCCTTATTGACCGTTTGTTCCTCCGGAACAAATTTTTGATGAACCAAACCACCGATATCGATAAAAACAATGAGCATCAACCACGATTTTTGAGCGACTTTTGCGTGTTTTTTTTTTGGCTTCGGCTCGTTTTTTTTCCTCCATTCCGATTACTGTTGACTTGTTTGCAAAATCAAATCCATGTTTCATCGGCATTTGCTCTCCATGAATATGAGATCAGAATTCGCACGCTCAAACATGTTCAAAGATCCTGTATACATGCGTTTCATTCATACCCAAAATATCCACCAAAATCATTCGAACGGACTCCCGAAAAATGTCGAGCTCTCTTGCCATCTCCCAACACTTTCATGACGATTTTAAGCAGCGTATCCTTCAATTCTTTAATATCATCAGTTGAAGAGGTCGAATATCGTCCAAAACGAGGCATGTCTTCAACAATATCTCCAGCGTCTATGAAGGCTTTGTATCACTCGTGGGCTTGCGTGTTTGAGTCACTGTAACCCTTTTCCAACACTCGTAACGATTTCTCGCACGAAATTTTGTCAGAAATACACAATTTGAGATGAATTCTTTGTTCGGTATTTTTATCCATTGTAAGAATCGCAACACACTATTGGGGTGTACCGACTTAAGCTGCTGTTGTAAGCAAACTGGTTGATGGATCGCACTGATATTTGGCATAGTAATTAAGGACAGTCCTACCAACTTAACGAAATACACTTCTTTGAAATATCATTTACCCTGGGAGTTTGATTACAATTTCTGAATGTCCTTTTGTCCCAATGTATATTACTTTTGTCTAATTATGAGGTTGATCCTAACAGGAATCTCATTTGGGAAGCGTTGAATGCTCGTCCGAAGTGTTTTTAAAATCCTGTATATCAAATGTCTAATGGACCCTTACAAATTATCCTTGACATTTTTTGATACTGACGGTTCTGGCGACAAATGTAAGACTGCCGAGCTGCTTCAACCTCAATTTTGCAATGGCTGGACAGTATAAAAGAAAGTGCCTGCCTCCTCCATACAATTTTGACAGCTAGCCATCCCTGCATTAAGATTTTTAGCCAATAAAAGTCCTTTGGACAATATTCTACTGGATCACTACGATTGCGGTAAGATGAACTTTGCTAAGGGAAGTTGGTTCACAAGGCTTTCTATTTTCTACTTTTGGCCAAAAGAACGTTGATCAGTGAGGTCAATGATACGTGGTAGAACGTAAGATGTCAATGGAGATTCAAATCCGTCCCATTTCATTGTGACTGAGGCAGGGCTGTCCCCTTTGGCTAAGCTTTGCAATTGTCAGCGTTTCCGCCAGGTCCTAAGCATTCACACAAGTCTGATGATGAAGTACTTTAAGCTATTTCTAGTGAGAACAGGCACTCCTTGATTTGCTTTGACGGCACAAATAGCGAGCTCAAAGCTATTATTTCCGCTCTGCCCTCGGATCCAATGGTTAACTCACTGAAGCATGCTGCACTTCATAGCAACGTTAGCGCATCTCAACAGCAGCCACATCTGCTTAAAAGCCAATACACTGTGGCTCGACAGTTTAAAGCTGAGATTGACTGAGAGCTCCTTACAAAAACTCTTTCTTCAACTTTTCTCTCTTAACTTCCACCAATCCGTAAAAAAGCAGCTCACTGCACCTTTTTTCCAACAACTTCTCACCATTCGCATATCTCTCGTCCGTATGTGAGCAGAGAAAAGGCCACCACTCGTAGCCTCTGCATCGCAGTGACTTATGTTTTCAGGAATGCAGTTAAAGTAATAGAGAATTTCGGCGCGTCCTTGTTGAGAGACCTTCGCATACCCAGCTTGCCTGAGCCACAGAGTGCACTTCGCTGCAATGCACTTGCCGGCAATATCCATGGGTACTATTTGTAAAATGAATATGTTGTTGTAGTCCACAGAGTAGCAGTGAGTCCTATGAGAGTTGCTCTTTGTAAACTTTCAATTTTTTTACCAAGTGTAGTCTTTGTGAGCGTCCTCCATCATACGCCATATAAGATAATTGTCTTGACTACGGTTTTGTAGAGCCAAACCACCAGCTTTGGTGCGAGTCCCCAACTTTTTCGCTTTGACTTCACTACTACACTAATATTAAGCAATCGATGTTTTCTTAACTCTCACCTCAGTATTCGGCCTCCAAGGAAGCTTTCTATCAAGGACAAGCTCTTAGTATTTCAACTTACTGTTAGCGAAGATTATCTGATCTTCCATACAGTCGCCTTCAAACTTTATTTTTCTCAAGTTTTAGCATAATTTCTACGAAAAAATGCGGCGGCTTACAGAAGGTTTCAAGACCGGAGCATACTCTTGTAGAATCCCCAAAGTTGATCTAGTCATCGATGCCCAGAGCATACTTAAAATATGGAGGGAACACTTCTCCAGCCTGCTGAATGGCAGTGAACGTATCACGCCAGGAGAAGGCGAACCCGATTCCCCAATCCATGACGATGGAGCAGACGTTCCATTGCCCGACCATGAGGAAGTTCGAATAGCAATTACCCGTCTAAAGACCAATAAAACGGCGGGGGCCGATGGGTCTGGAAGGGCAAGACGAAATATTTCCTGTCATCAAACAAACAGTCGTCGCACTCGCGACTTGGCTCTCACGTCACTGTTAACAGCACTGAACCAGCATAAACACCACCAACAATGTCAGCCTGGAAATCCATCCAGGATAACTCTTGCCAACAGGTGCTACTTCGGACTGAGTAGGCAATTGAAGCAAGTATTCTCTCGACGAACAAAAACAAAACTCTATAAGTCGCTCATAATTCCCGTCCTGCTATATAATGCAGAGGCTTGGACGATGACAACAACTGATGAGTCGACGTTGCGAGTTTTCGAGAGAAAGGTGCTGCGAAAGATTTATGGTCCTTTGCCTTTGGCCGCGGCGAATATAGCATTCAATGGACTGATGAGCTGTACTAGATATACGACGACATTGACATACATAGTTCAGCGAATTAAAAGACAGCGGCTACGCTGGCTAGATCAAGTGGATCGAATGGATGAAAATACTCCAGCTCTGTATTCGACACGGTACCCGCCGGTTGAAGAAGAGGGAGAGGAAGACATACGCTTCATTAGAAAGACCAGGTGGAGCAGGACCTGGCTTTCCTTGGAATCTCCAATTGGCGCCACCTTGCAAAAAGAAGAAACGACTAGCGCGCTGTTGGCAACTCGGCTATAATCGCGTAAGCGGTGTCTACGCCAGTAAAGAAGAGAAGAATTATCGGTTCTTGCTTTCGATCATAATTTATTTAAAGCAAGTTTTTCAAAAAGCTGTATTTTTTTCATATTAACCTTTTTAGTTTTCGCATTACTTTTTTTGAATTCAGTATTTAGTGTTTATGTGATAACGCAGTCTCAATCACGTTTAAAAAATTTGCACAGCTTTTCGTTTTAGAGCCCCAATCTTACTCAGTTCTATTAGAGGGTCTCAAGATATTAAAGTATGTATGTATGTATGTATGTATGTATGTATGTATTGTGCTTTGTTTTGATATATGCATAACTAACATGCTACAAAACAACTTTTCTTTGTGTAAGCATACAGACGCACGTTGTTTGTTCACGCCAATGTACTTATGTACATACATATATACTTATACTGTTGTCATACATACTAACATACATATATGTACATATGTATATTGATCGCGCTCGAGAGGCAGCAGCTGCTTGCGAACGTGCAAATTACAGTCGAATCTCTTGCCGTTCCGACTTTCCCGACGGCATTAGTGCGCTTTGCAACCAGCACACCCGCTTCCAAACCCCTCTTCGACCTACAAACAGCTTGTATTTTCCGGAAATTTGAATTATGCAGCTTGGCAAATTTCGTAATGTTTTTCTTTGGTCCCCTCTCCGCCGTGCATCAGCTTACGCTTTCGCCTAACTTAACTGTTTGGCAAGATGCAAGTCGCTTACACTCCACAACGTCGCTGTAGGCTGCTTGTACTTGAGCGCACGACAATGCGCGCTCGTCACAACCGCTGCGCTCGTTTGCCGCGTTGCTTGGGCGACAATTTAATAAATGCTTTGCTGATAGCGGCGTGACAAACAGCTTGGCGTCAAATTGAATTCGGCGCAACAAAGCCGAAAGTGGAAACAACCAGGAATGCAACAACAACAGAAAATGCAAAATGGAATAATACGACAAAATAACTGCATTCCTGCAACGTAGCGCACTGCCGACACAAAGCGAAAGCATATCGGCACGGCGGCGACGGCGCAGCGCGCATTCTCACAATATGACGCGTAGCGGGTTTAGCGCTTTTCTTATTGTGGCGGTTTTGTGGCAAGCGGGAATTTCAAAATTGTGCGCTGGCAATGCCAGTAAATGAAAGTAAATATGCCTTGAGTGTGGTGGCGTTGCTTTGGCTTTGGCGAATTCAGTTGGAAATTAATTTTGATATTGCCGTCTATTGCAATGTGCAAATAATAATGTGTAGGTACTGTTGATAATGCGTATGTGTGTGTGTGTGTGTAGAAGCGTGTCTTAAGTGTGATTAAAGCTTGCCTTTCACTTTCAGTTTCCTAGTTTTCGCCTTGAAGAGTTTGGGGGAGTGGTCTAATACCTCACGGTTGGAATTTGGATTAAGCTGTAACCGAAAGGAATTTTGCAGATTTCAGTTAAATTAATTGGATTACGTTAAAATATATGACGTACACAGACTTCAGGTAAAAGATCAATTTTCTAAACCTGACTTATGTTATGTCGGTCACAAAAAAACGTATTTTCAAAGTTACGCCTTCGCTCAAGTTCCGTTACTTATTTAAATATCAAACAATCTGTATGTAACTGGTGACTCCATTGCTCTAAAGCTAGACATTGAGAATGTAATAGCGAGCGGTAGTCGTTTGCATAGATATACAAAATGGAATTATGGAAGATCAAGGAAGCAGATTTCTGTAAAATCCTTTCAGGTGTTTTGAGATTGGAAAACAAAACCAAAATCAGGAGGACAGCTTAAAAAAAAAAAAATTCTCCATTAAGATCTGTACACTTTCAAATGCGTTTGAATCAATTGTTTAAACACTAATTCCATTCTGATTGAGGCATCTCCAAAGCAAGCGTTGTGGACGCATCAACCACATTTTCAGGTGTAGAAGATCGTTTAACTCCTAGTTTATTTTTACGCTCGGGAATGAAAAGAAGCCTTTTGGTGCCAAGTCAGCACTATACGTTGGATCACCTAACAAATCGATATTGGTAATGCTCAAAATGCGATTGTTTTAGTCGTTTGAGAACTCAAATTCTCGAGCTGAAGAGTGATCCGTCTTCGGCGGTTGGTTTTTTCGATTTCTTGTACAACAAGGAGAAATGTCTACGTTGTTTTAGTGTTATGATTGCGTCAAGCTAGATTCGGCTGATCTTGGAGTGATTCACGATCTCGATTGGACTTATCATACCATCGATAAGCACTCGCAATTGATGGAGCCTTATCGCCAAAAATTGAATTAAGTGCATCGATACATTGTTGCTGAGATAATCCACATCGAAACCTGTAAATAATCGCGCGAAAAATTGCATTTTTGGCCGAGATAAATATTTTAAGTTACTCTAAACGACGCAGTGAAAACGTTGTGAGTATGTACAAGGTGGGTTCCAAAGTAAACAGGACTTAAAAACAAACAGAACAAATGGTTTTTTCGCCAGTATGCCGGTGCAAGCCTTTTGAATGGTCTCTACGTCTGCATAACGCTTTCCTTTCATGGGCAAATGCATTTTTCCGAAAAAGAAGAAGTCGCACGGTGCCATATAAGGTGAATACGGGGAGTGGTTAATGGTTAGAATGTGATTTTTTGGTTAAATAATCGTTCGATTCTGAGAATTGTTGGTCGTCAGTCAATTTGTGCGGAACAAACCGTGCACACACCTTTCGTAAGCCCAAATGTTCGGTAAAAATACGATAAATCGATGTTTGGGAGATGTTCAATTCCATTTCCATGAATTTCAATGATGATTTCGGCTGATTTTTGATGAATTCACGCACAATTTCGATGTAATTTTCGGTGATCACGGATTTTGATTGGCCGACATGTTGATCGTCATTTATGCCCTCACGACCACTTTAAAAACGTTGAAACCACTCTGTTACGGGATAGACAATCATCGCCGTAAACTTATTTCATCAATTGAAACGTTTCGGTAAAAGTTTAACCAATTTTAAAACAAAATTTAATGTTGGCTCTTTGTTCGAAGCTCATTTTCGCACCGATAACACAAACATACTGACACTTAGAACGCAATAAGTTCACTTCCAATCAATGAAATGTCATGAAATTCTCACTGGACAGTTGACAAATATAGCAGATTTTAAAGCACCAGTCGGACGTATAGAAAGCGCCACCAGGAGGCGCTAGTTTCAAAAAGTCCTGTTTACTTTGGAAAGCACCTTGCAGCGAGGTCCTTCTCCACTTGGTCTTTCCAAAGGTTGAGGTCTTCCTCTTCTTCTGCTTCCCTCATCGGGTACTGCGACGAATACTATCAGAGCTGGATTGTTTTCATCCGTTCGGTTGACAAGACCTAGCCAGCGCAGCCGATGTGTCTTAATTCGCTGAACTATGTCAATGTCGTCGTATATCTCGTAAAGCTCATTGTTCCATTGAATGCGATATTCGCCGTGGCCAAAGCGCAAAGAACCATAAATCTTCCGCAGAACCTTTATTTTGAAAACTCGTAACGCCGACTCATCAGATGTTGTCATCGTTCAAGTCTCTTCACTGTTTAGCAGAAAGAGGTTGATAAGTGACTTGTAGAATTTGGTCTTTGTTCATCGAGAGCGGACTTCACTTCTCAATTGCCCACTCAGTCCAAAGTAGTATCTGTTGGCAAGATACTTGTATATTCTGCGTTGGATTTCCAAGCTGACATTGGTGGTGGTGTTGATACTGGTAGCCAAATCCCGAAAATTTTAAAGCAATCTGTAGAGATAATACTTTATGGGAAATTATTCGTTCGTTTATCGTCTGATGTTCCAACAACAGTTAGGCTTACAATTTACTTGTATGTAGCCGGAAAGGACCGAGTTTTTATTCGCCCAAGAAGTGTCACCTTGCCAGCATATCCCCTATTTTTTTCAGGGTTGCTTTCTGTCGCTACAACAACAACAATAATTTATAGGTCTTTTGTTTATTGTTGGAAAAACTGATACAATTTAATTTGACACGATGCATTGGGTGTTTGACAATGGAGAGTTTTTAGTCATCTCTGACTTGAAACTACTCTCGTGATTTAATTGACTGATTATATACCGAGCTTGTTACTTCTCTCCGCACTTGATGCCACAATTATGATCTTAATTGCATGAAACACTCTCTCAACTTGTAGGCAGCAGAGAGAGAGTTGCGTGCTACGCCGAAGAGCAAAAGGGTTTTCATCATTATCATTAGAGTGTTAAAAGTGGCTAATGAAGAACGTTAAACTCCATAAGATGACGTCCTAAATTAAATGGGTGGAGCCAAAACTTTTATAACTACAATAAAAATAATAGCAACAACAGCAGTTCGCGTAAACCGCTAACCACTTCATTGCCAAGTAAATAAAGTTTTCTCTTGTTACATGGTGCACTTGGAAATATGTTTGCTTATAAGTGTGCTCTGGTGTGTATCTATATACGTATATGTTTATGTAAGGCTTGTGCAAATAAATTGAATTAAAAGCAACAGCAATTAAGGCTTAAAATGAGGTGCGGCTAGGATAAAAGCAAAGTTTAAGGGTGTTAGGCGAAAAAACGCGTTATACGAGCTAAGATGTATGGAACATAAATTAACAAGAGCGAAAGTAATCGGAGAGTAGAATATAAATTAACAAGAGCGGGGTAAACGGAGAGTAGTCGAAGGAAACCCACCCATAAATAGGCCAAATAGGAGTCAGACGTCTTTTGGTAAGAAGTATGAGGATCAGATAGGTGTCAGAAGATTAAAGACTAAAGCCGATAGCTCACGTGCACGAAGAGCGGGCAATAGCAGAACCGCCAACTTCTTATATGAAACGCTCTTATCGCAAGCTATAACCCAACTATATAGTGTTGCTTTGAACTTCTCCTGCATTATGGACTCTGATACGTTTTTTAATACAATATCCTTTTAGTTTTTGCTGCCTTCGTGCGTTTCCTCCTTCGGCAGACCTAGCATGACGCGCCACAAAGTACACATTTTACACTTTTAAGCGATTAACAACAAAAATAACAGAAGTTACTGTAAGAATAATGCGCCTGCAGCGTATACTCGGGTAGTGTCGAAGCGCCGTGCCCTCCCTTGAGCCTTACTCTCTACTTATGTACATACATATGTATACGAATATAAACTCACACGGAACGCATCACGGTAGGCACAGCATTGTGGAGAGGAAATGAAGAGCAGTCAGCTTGTAACTAGTTCAGATTTGATGAAATTTTGGTGAAATGTCTGCTACTTCATAAAAAAAGTTATGAACCGTTTAAAAAAGTCTGGCTACAAAAAGAAGCTCGATGTTTGAGTACCACATGAATTGTCTGTGAAAAATTTAATGGACCGAATTAACATCTGCGATTCTTAGCTGAAACGAAACGAAATCGAACTATTTCTGAAGCGAATGGCAACAGAATACGAAAGTGGATCAAATATGACAATAATGTGCGAAAGAGATCATGGTCCAAGCGTGGTGAAGCTCAACAAATGGTCGCAAAGCCAGGATTGACGCCTCGAAAGGTTATGCTGAGTGTTTGGTGGGATTGGAAAGGAATCATCAGCTATGAGCTGCTCCAGCCTGGTCGAACGATTGATTCTACGTTTTGGTGTCAACAACTAATGAGAATTTGCACTGGTGGAATAATGTCTCTAGCAGAAAAATGGAAAAAATTGGTTGACGAAAATGGTACATATTTCGTTAATTACATTTCGTTATAAATATAAAAAAATAAGTTGAAGTTTGATTAGAAATACGAAAAGACTTTTTCGGCTACCCAATATTTCTGTTACTAATTTTCGAATGTCGTATGTTTGACTACTTTTTACTAGTCCGTAAATTCCGAAATTCAATCAATTCTCTCTGCCGCCTCAATGAAGCATTGAATGAAAACGAGCGATTTATGTCCCTTAATGCACTCAAACCGAACCAGTTTCAGTCCCTTATATTTTACTTGCTGGTTAACATTTACTCTCTGTAGCACCTAGCAATAAATATACTGCATAAAATGGCGCCGCGTTGGAGCAGCCATACTGCCAGGCAGTGTGTGAGTTAAGCGTGTGTTGTTGGCGTTCAATGTGAGTGTTGCTCTCGTGGCTGCCAGTATTGCCATAAGATAAAGCAACAATATGCGCTTTCGAACAACACAGCGCCGTACCGTAGATTAACTGCTTTGAGCGTCTAATTGAAATTAGTTTTTTAAGCTGGTTAGCGTTTGGGTATGAGTATTAAGGGTGGCAGCGGCTGTGTGTGTGTACGAAATGTATGCACTTCCGGCGCTTTTACTACAGTCAGCCATTTTATGCTATGGTAGCTATTATCCCAGCGCCGTGTCAACGTAACGTGAAGCGCTCGTGAGTTAAATAAACGGTTGTGTGTGAGCAATTATGCATATCGAGGTGAACTATAATTCTGTAATGTCGCTTGGCTTCAAATTACTTCGCTAGTGCACTTTCTTAGAAACATATACTTATATATACTTCACTTCATATTTGCCTCGTAATTGAATATATTTTGCATTCATGCATAGGAATATTTGGTTTTTTCGGATGTAGCCAACATTTGAGATACTTAAAGAAGTAAAAAAACTTGGTCTTTGATTTCGAATATATGTAACAATGTAGAGAAGTCATAGGAAAAAGCAGCAAATAACATCTAATGTCGAAGTACCTTGATGCTATTTTTAGCGAGGACAGACACTACTTATTTAGCTTGGAGCGCACTGGTAGAAAGTTCAGCGCAAGTATTGCCGCTCTGCTGTCGGAGTGAATGCTCACGTGTCTGAAATAGGCTGTTCTTCGTGACAGTAAGTCTCCCGCCACTTTTGCCTGAAAAACAATACTGTGATCTAATGCTTCTCCTTTCGTTCTAGCATGGACCCATCCGTGAATAAGGTTACTACGTTTCTTCTCCAGCGACTTCTCTCCATTCACATATACATATATCTCTCGGCGGTATGTCAGCAAGAAAAAGGCGGCACTAGTGGCCTTTGTAACAAAGTGATGCAAATTTTCAAGGATGAAGTTGAAGAAGGAGAGAATTTTGGCGTGCCCTTGTCCTCTTCATTTACCCAGCTTCTTCGATTCTTAGAGCATACTATGCAGCCAAACACCTGTTGGCAATGTCCACACAGCTGCTATATTTAAAATGGCATTAAGTGTCAGTAATGGTGTAGTCCGTAGTGCATACCAATAAGTATCACTTTGAACGGCTCAAACTTTTTAGCAAACGTAGCCTTTTCGAGCGTCCTTCATCAGACGGATACACCATAGAACATTATTGACTTGACTGCGGCTTCGTAGAGTCAAAACACCAGCTTAGGTACAATTCACCACAGTTTTTCAATAGCTCCTCTACAGCAATATTAGACAATCGATGGCTTTTTAACTGTCTCTTTAATATTTGGCCTCCATGAAAGCTTTCCGTCAGGGATAAGCCTTAGGTAATTCACCTTATCAACAGGTTGAAGACGTGAATACTCGAAAGTGGAGAGAGGCACTTTTGGGATCTTACACCCTCTGTTAAATAAAACCATTTCAGTTTTACGTGGGTTGACGGTTACGACAGCAAGTGGATATCACGTTGAGGTACCAGTCGGTATTTAGAAATTTTCCTTTATTGATAAGAACAATATGATTAGCTATCAGCCGACAGCCTCGTATCTCCAAAGCGGTGTCTAAAGTAGCCCATCCCACGGGGTTCCTCAATAACCTTTCGTGATGTCTTAGCACTATCCAACTCCGCTACGAACTCTGTCGTAAATAAGACTAAAGTTTGAGGTGGAATCGAAACTCAATCAAGATCTAAAGATCAAAGTTTGGATACCACCAGAAACTTTACGAGAACTTTAACCATCGCCTCTGGTAGCGCGATGTTGAGAAAGGTGCCTCAGCAAATATATTGTGGGCTTCCTCCGGCCTTGACACTACATGTGCAAAGTAGTGACCGACCTGCCTTTGATATATGTAGACTAGCTGCCTTAATGCATGCTTTAATAGTTTATCCATCAGTATTCTGCTCCTTGTATACAGAGCTATGAGTCTCTTCAAGATTTTCAACAGAAACGAGGTCCAAGAGTTTCAAGTAGGCTATGCAACCCTTTCAAAGCTCCCCCACTGGCACTTTTTCATGGGAATGGTTCAAGGAAAAGTAAATTTCCAGGAGTAGTTCTAACGACTGCTTGCGGTCCAAACATTATCCTCTTTTCTCAGATACTCTTTTCTTCTTTTTAGAACTGCCTGAAAGTAATTTATTATTGGCTTTCTTTAATTCGGTCCATTTTGAGGTTCCCTACTGTTTTAAAGAAACATCATTTTAAGGGAATGTGTACCGATGATTCTATTGGCCCACAAAATACCAAACCGTTGTTGTGAAATGTCAGCTGTTGAATCTCTTCAGTTTGCTTTTCATCCCAAATGCGGCAATTTTGCTTGTTTACATATCCATTGAACCATAAATGCGCCTGACTGCTGGACAAAACTTGGTTTGAAAATGTCGGTTCTTCTTGGAACTTTTCGAGCGCCTATAAAACAAAGCGAGGTCGCTCGTTAAGATCGAGCGGCTTTAGTTCTTGCACATGCAGTATTTTGTACCCTTTCAAATTAGAATCTCGTAAACGGGGCCAAGTCGTTCCATACGTCAGTCGGAGTTGCTGTGAACGGCGCCGAATCGACTCTCCACGGTTTTCGCGGACACTCTCAGCTACGACTGCTATATTTGCTTCACTGCGTGCTGGACGTTGTCTGTTCGGTCGAATATTATGAAATAATGACTGCTAGGTCTCAAGATGGGTGATGGTTAAGTTGATCTGTTACTTATACGATAGGCTAGTTATGTAGCAAAGCAATCGCTTCCGACTTTTATAAACAGAACCTTCAACAATTCCAAAAACAACGCATATAGTATACATGCTTGTATAATTATAACACACAGGACCTTATCTAAATACGTGTATACATGCATATTCATATATATACATAAGTATGTAAATACTAGGCTTGTATATGCAACACGCATGAAAAATGCCACAGCCTACATTGAATGTACATTCATACAGTATATGTATGCCCCAAAGCCAAGTTGTTGCATGTGTGCTTATAGTGCTTTTTCCGCTCAGTATACTCCACTTATTAGCCGTAATGAAAATATGCAAAAGGGAAAATGGGTACGCATTTGCACATTTGCCTGCGCCTCCGGCAGTCATCTACAAATATGGGAGCACACTTCCACAAAAGTCGGTATGTTGCAGTTGAATGCGGATATGAGTGCTGAACAGCAAAGCGGGAAAAGTGAAATGAAATCTGTGGAGTCAAAGGGTAGAAAGCTCTAAAGCAAAAACTTTTTGTAGTCAAAACGAAAAAGCGAAAACAACTTTATTTTGCTTTAACACAGTAAATATAGAGTATATAGTATACTCTTTACTAGCGCTGCGGAAGGAGTGCGTAAGCGCGGAACATTTAGCATAAATTTATGCAAAGTAAATGTGTATATATAAAAATAAATGCGGAAATATTATCTTAATGCGTGTGCATTTTTCATGAATATTTTCAGTGAATTTTTATAATTTAATACAGTTAAGCTTGTGCTTAGTATGCGTACAGTTTATGGTAGATTTTTTGAGGTTAGGATTCGTTAATACATTTTTTTTATTGCGAAAGAATACATGAGCTTCTTTGAAAGTAAAAATTATACTAAGAAAGTTAGAATTAGTGGAGTTACAACTCTTTTTTTCGAGGATGAGAAAAACTTTGACTCTTAAACATAGGTCCTGTAGTAAGTTCCGGTATCGAGGGCAAGCAGAGGAATGTTAAATAATATGCCTTTTCTTAGAAATTCTGTTTTAGAATACTGACTTCTTTTGCTGGATATATGTGTATAACATTTGATTTTGTAGATTCCCGTGTAGTCTTACAAGGCACTACGCTTAGAAAAAATAATCACAGTTTAGGCAACTTACCGTTGAGGTGTTAATGGGTTGGTACCAACAGTTTAACCATTCGTGATGTCTTTGTGCTATCTCATGATGCTTGAAGTTCGATCCCGCCTCAAACTTTACGAGGGCTTTAACCATCGCATCCGACCGCACATTGTTGATGGCCCTCGATTTGCCTACAGTATATACCTTGTGAGCTCCCTCTAGCCTTGACACTACATTGTGCAAAGTAGTGACCGACCTGCTTTTATATAGACATGCTGTGTACCTTAATGTACGCGTTAATAGTTTATCCACCGGTATTCTGTTCGATGTTAATGGCTTGGTACCAACAGATCGATACCCATCACCTTTTTGACGATTTCAAAGCCGCTTTCGACAGTTCTAATAGGATATACCTGTTCGAATCCATGTCTAAATTTGGTAAACCTTCGAAACTCGTACAGTTATACAGTATGACGTAGAGCAGAACCATCAGCTCCATCGAAAGCATGAAGGACCTCTAAAAGTCAATGGATACCAGACAAGTTTTTAGGCAGGTTGATTTCTTCTCGTACGTCTTCTTCAATATAATGCTGGAAAAAAGTTTTACAAGTCGCTAATATGAACGGTAGTAGCACTGTCTACTCTACAAGTACAATGCTACTGGAGTACGCAGATGATATTGACATCGTAGGCCTTAACAACAGAGCCACCAACACAGCGTTTTTCAGTCTGGAAAAAGAGGCGAGAGTCGCTGGTCTTGTGGTAAACGTGGGCAAGTCAAAGTGCCTGGAGGTCTTTATCGCGTCTGGGGAGCTACATCTCTGGCAGTTACAAATTTGAAGAAAGGGCATTGTATATCTCGGGACCATCATAAATTCCACCAGTTGTCCTAGCCTAGAGTTCGAGCGCAGAATAACTCTTGCCAACAGGTGCTGCTTTGTGATCGGAAGGAGCACTGAGGAGCAGATCCCTCTTTCAACGAACAAAAATTATGCACCATAAGTCTCTTATTATTCGCGTCCTATTATACAGCGCCGAAACATGGTCGGGGTCGAACCGAAATGAGAAATCATTAGGAGTATTCGAAAGGACTGTTCTCCGCATGCTCTTTGGAGCCGTCCGTGTGCGTGCCGAATATCGAAGAAGATGAAATCACAAACTCTATGAGCTCTATGACTTTATGAATATAATTAAGTGTAAAAAAATCTAACGAATGAGCTAGTTGGGTCATGTCGTCCGAATGGAAAACGACGTCCCAGCGAAAAGCTCCTTCGGGCAAACAACGGAAGCAAGTACGCATCTAATGAAAGACCTAGACCTAGACCGACTCACAGTTGTAGTACCAAAGAAGAATAATTAGAAGAACTTACAGTGTTTATACTTCGGAAATTTTCGGAGATAATGTTGCTGTTTCGGATGAATGGAATATAACGGAGTTGCTATACGTAAAAATCTTGGAAGTACGGAAGGTTTCGTGATATGCTCATTCTATCCACACCCATTTGTAAAGAATTCGGCGGTTTTCGAGTTTGTAGCCTACTCTGCTCTAACATTTTGCGAATACAAACGACGAGGTCATTTTGTGAGCAAACTGCTTGTTCATTTTCAGCTCTGCTGAGATCCAAGAACTGTTTTAACTCTTAGGAACTTAGGTTTTTTCATTAATTTTAGGAGCAATGTATCTCAACGTCCTCATTAAATTGGTAAACAATGTGTACAGCCTTTTACACGGACACATAAATCTTCATATACCATACACACAAGATGATACGCCACTATATAACCACCCGATACACTTAACCACCATGTATGCTGCCACACGCATGTGGCATTGCAATTAACATAACAACAGTTTCAAGTAACAGATATGTCAAGAATGTAGCAGAGCTCACGCCTCAGCAGATAGGCTGACAGTTAGGCAGCACCAACATACAGACGCCTGGAACCACAGTGTGGCGCTTTGCAACATTTTCTCGCTTCAACTACCTCAACTGCCAACACTTTGCGCCCGACTGCCAAGACATTTCGTATGCGACCACTTGAGTCAGCTGACTGACGGACACATGCACAGACAGGCGGTCCAAAAAACCATTACGCCGAGTTTGTGTGACGGCGGCTGGAAAGTAAGAAATGTGCCAAACACAATGAAGACGAGACACATGCCTTGCTAAGTTGCCACATATACAAATAGCTGCTGTTATTGTTGTTTGTGTTTGTGTTTTTGTTACATTTTGCCTTACGTGTGAGTTGTTAATGATGGCAGTGATGCGTTGTGTTACTTACTGCAGCCATTGCCACAATTTTGCCGTGACTCTTGACGTTTGTTGCATGTGGCAGACATTACCAATGATGTTGCAAAATCCTATACATCAATGTGTGAGCACTCGGTGTCACTAGTTGTGTGCGCATGTGCTTGTTTGGCTGGCTTGTACGTGACTCTTGTGCGCATGTTTCGCATGTCTCGCATGTGCTACTTAACCTTTGTGGCATGCTTGTTGGCTAAAGTGGCCAGCTGGTTGCACATGATTGCTGACATCGACACAGCCAACCACATACTGCCACAAACATTTCGTGTGAGGTTATAAGTGTATGTGTGTGCCTGTCACGCGTGAGTTGCGCTCTGACATGAGACAGTCAAATACTTCCGAAACAAAACAAGGAGCCATGGCAAACGGAGGAAGTACTTAGATTTAGCAAGTTTATGTTGCGAGCTTGGTGGCACTTGCAGATGTCTTTGGTAGCAGTTACTTTAAGAAAAGGTAAACAGTGATAATTTTCATTTTTACTAGATCCATATTTAGGTTAAGTTAGGTTAAATAGCTGATCCTTCAAGATGGCAGGAATAATATTTAGAATGTTAAGTACAGTCCTTCGTGAAGCCAGATTCTATTGTTGGATTCCTGCAAACAGTTTGATCCGAGGGGTTGTAGCCTCGATTTGGCAGCGGTAAGAAGGAAGTGTTGTCATGTCTGTAAACAACTAAACAACTGTCATCCGGTAAAATGTTCAATATTATCGCATAAATCCCGATCGGAAAGTGTCTATTTAGAATTTCTACAACTATTGAAATATGGACTTTGCCGTAAACGAACAGCTCACTAGACCTCTTATGATTTAGTCTGTACCAGGGAAGATCTTCCGACTGCACAACGGCTGCTGGTTAACCAATGTTTGCTGAGCTGGTATGAGGCATAAAAATCCAGCATTAAACCGCAATAAGGCAACGATCGTCCTACCCGGTCCCATTCTGCAGTTAACGATACTCTTGTACCTGTCCTCATCAGCCTGACAGTTTCCTGCAATACTTCTGTGTTCAGGCACCCACACCAGCCTAATCATGTAGATAAGGAGTTTAGACATCCCTTCACTAGTCTTGAGCGTACAGTTAGTACTTACAATTGGGATGGATAGTCACCACTCTGAAACAGGCTGCGTTTCGAAGCAGTCAACCTACCGCTAATTTTATGACAACCACTTCCGTTTGGAAGACGCTGCAGTGGTCAGGCTGCCTGAAGCTGAGGCTGGTGGTTAGTTTCCGACAGTGTATGTCTCCATCAACCGTCTCTGTAAGCTTTGATATATCCGTTCAGAGAATTGACAGCCAGTGCTAGGTTTGATTGTCCTGGTAATTCGAGTACTTTGGAATGACGTTAAAGTTTGCAAGGTTTGCGGAGTGCCCAGATAAGCAGTTTTTAAGTTGCCAGTATCTCTGAGTACAGCTTCCGACTATGTCCACCGGTGCTATATGCAGCAAAGCAATGAGCGCCATAGTTGGTGTGGTGCGTAGTACACCATACATACTGGTTAGAAATGCACTCTGATTACTTGCTAATCTCTTCGAGAATGCGGATCTCTATTTAGTTAAGGGAATTCTTCCGAATTTATAATACAATGAATAGATTTCGTTATGCAGGCTGAATTGAATGGTTTATTATAAAGAAAAGGGTCTGCCGTTATGTTTTAAACATGATTCCGGGAAAGTAACCACCTCGTCTGGCTGAAGAAAATTCCGGCCGAGGAGCCCAATTTACGACCACTTGTTCTAGAAATTGGGGCCGTGTCTCAGCAATAATGTGGAAAATATTTTCCTCCAAGGCGTCAGTTTTCTCGCGCTTAAGTGCGAAGACAAGCGTCTTCATATAATTTCACAAAAAATAGTCCAGCGTTGTGAAATCGTACGATTTTTGGAGACAAAAGATCGTCCACATCAATATAGCATCATCAATAATATCAATTCAGGTACAAAAAAGTACTTAAAGACGGCTCGGTAGAGTTTTCTATACTCTGTAATATAATGGCCGATTTCAATTTTAAATAAATATGGACCAATGATTCCCTCTCCCATAAAGTACAGCAAACAGTGACCTATCCTTTAGAGTAAACGTGGTGCTAAACCGATTCACGGTTGTTCATGTTACTGACTCTGCTTGTTGGTTATGTCGACGGAATTTTGGACGCAGCGCGCGATACGTAGTGCGAATCGAACCATTTTACATTATGGCAATAAATTTTCACAATTTGCTGCGCTGTTCTGTAGTTAATCTGTTCCTGATGAAATGGAAAACCAAACTTAGTATAAATGTGTTGACAGCTGTCAAAACACCAACTCGGAAAAAAGTAATGCCTTATTGAAAACCATAAGTTTTGTGAAGATTATATCTGTCAAATGTTGAACGCGGCTACGTCTCAGATGGTCCATTCATCGAGATTAATTTTCGATGACTTGTCTGAGCATTTCGACTGATAACTGGCGACTGACACGCATTATGTTTTGCTTCAAGGCATGATGGAATCATTGCGCGATAACGGTCGCTATTAAAGGTTACGTTTTCGCCGACAACATTTTTGAAGAAAAATGGACCAATGATTCCACCAACCCACAAACCACACCAAACCGTTGTTTTTCTGCATGAAGTGGCAGCTCTTGAATCTTTTCAGGTTGATCTTCGTCTCAAAATTGGCAATTTTTATTGTTAACATACCGAATGAGCCAGAAATGGGCGTTATCGCTGACCAAAATTTACCTCGAAAACTTCGGATCTTCTTGGAACTTTTCAAGAGCTCATAGAGCGAAACGATTACGCTTGGGAAAGTCGAGTGACGTAAAATGCGCCAAGTCATCCAAGTCGACTCAAGCGTGATCTGTCAAAAAAAGGCGATTGAAAGTAGTAGCTCTACTTGGATATGCTAAATAAATGAATACTGATGTACTAGTTACCCTTTCCATAGCGAAATGTTAACCCACAAAGTGTTTATTAAAATAAAAATCTGTTAAAAATTCATTCAACATATTTTTATTGTCAAGCCGCTAATATGCTTGCTGAGCACCCTTACAAATACAACTTTAATAAGACAGACAGTTTTGCAGCAACGCACGCATTCGCGCATTCGTTAACTGACAACAGAATAACAACAAATCCGATTGCGTCGGTCAGCGCGGATAATAATTGCTGCATAGCTGCGGCGTCGTAACTCACGTCCTGCCAATCAATAAAAATCATTTGTAGCATTTCTGCGGTGGATATTTGTCATTGGATTTTGCGCTGCTGCCACCAAACGGAACGAACTGACAGTTGTGTGATTTTTCCCCACTTTCTTTTGTTGTTATTTTTTATACATTTTTCATTTGTAGTATTCATTAAATTTATGTTTGAAAAACTTCATGTCGCTTGCTGCGCTACTTGTCGCAAGTATACTTGTGGGCGGTTGAGGGTGTGTGTGAGTGTGTGTGGTTATTGTTGCTTACAACAAGTGTTGCCAACGAATTTATCGTGGCCACTGCAGTTGTGACGAGTGCTTGTTACTGGCAAGTGTTTACTTATTAATACCAAAATGAGAGGAAAATAAGGGTAAGCCAAATAGAAGCAAACTTTTCTGACAACGAGCGTGACAACATATTGTGACATGAGTGGATATTGCAGTTTTTCTCACATTTAATGAAAAAAATATGTATGTATGTATTTGGTGCAGTTGGTGGATTGCTATAATTTCGTATTTTATTGACAGTGGCGCAGTATAAGCAGGACATTCACAAAAAAATAGTATATTTTTCAAGCGTTAAAGAAAGATTTTTAATTGACACTCAATTAATAGACAGTTTGCTGTTGTTAATTGAGTCAATTACATTATTTTATTTGTAAATTGTTTCCTATGTAGAATCCTAGTTAAGAAAGTGGACATGTTTTGACAATTTAACGTCTAATTATTCTCAGTTTACTATAAAAAAAAAAATTGGTAAATATCTAAAAGAAAGCGTCAAAGCTCCCAAAAAGTTATCTGCAATAAGTTTAAAGCTTTCGTGATCATCTTTATTAAAATGCTTCAAAACTTTACACATTTAAAGAAGCCTTAAATATCTAAAAAAAAGTTTTAAAGCTCTGTAAAATTTATCCGAAAGCTTTAAAACTCTAAGACCCATAAACATTTAAAATAGCGTTAAACGTCGAATAAATGTTACACTTTAAAAAATCCTTGAAGCTTTGTAAAAGTTTTCCGAAATAAGTTTGAAGCTTTCGTGATCGTCGTTGGGAAAATGCTTTAAAAAAGTTTTAAAGGTCTAAGACCCATAAACATTTAAAAAAGCGTTAAACATCTAAAAAATCTTTAAAGCTGTGAAAAAGTTTGCCGAAATCAGTTTAAGGCTTTCGCAATCGTCGTTAGGAAAATGATTCAAAAAGCTTTAAGCCCTAAAACCCTTAATCATTCAAAAAGCCTTAAACATCTAAACAAAAGCGAAACGCATCTTCTTCTCACATCGACACTGATTATAGATCGTTGATCCACTAAAACATCAAAAGAAAAAGCTTGTCCAACAACCGTGTTTTATGTTCCAAGCAGGGAATGCTGTTATGATGGTAATTTGGAATTGTGAGTGGAGATCATGAAAGAAGAGAATACTGACTTTATGACCGTAAGCCGTGAAATGTCAGGGCTACCAAGATTTTTCTTTCGTACTCTTCTACCAATATACATACTTGTATTGATTGATAGATTTTGTTCGGTACATTTGTTTGGCAGCTATATGATATAGTGATCCGATCTGAACAATTTCTTCAGAGACTGTATCGTGGACTCCATGCCAAACTTCGTAAAGATATCTCATAAAATACCAAAATTTTCCATACAAAAACATAATTGTTATCATTCAGTTTGTATGGCAATTATATGATATAGTAATCCGATCTGAACAGTTTGTTTTAGAGATTATATCATTGCTTTAGACCATAATCCATGCCAATTTTCGTAAGAATAGCTTGTCAAATGCAAGAGCTTTGCTCACAAAAAGCACGTATATGATCGGTCAGTTTGTATGACAGCTATATGCTATAATGGTCTGATATCGACGGTTCTAGCAAATGAGTAGCTTCTTAGAGAGAATAGAACGTGTGCAAAATTTCAGCTCGATATCTCAAGTGAGAGACTAGTTCGCGTATATACAGTTATGAGGACTAAATCGACTCAACTCGTCTTGCTGATCATTTCTGTATATATTTTATAGAGTCCCTAACGTTTACTACTGTTCAGGGTATAAAATGGTACTACATTTCTTTTTCAGGTATTGCAAATGTTTGTTTATATCGCTCCAAAGTCAATTCTCTGGCTTGGTTTTAGATCTGTTTATACAATGAATATTTTCTACGACTTTATGGTATGAGTTCTCATGAGTTCAGGTTGGGGCATTGATTACATTGCCTTCAGAGTGGTTTGTCAGTGGTGTCTGACTTCTAAAAATATACAATGCTAGGATAACCATCAAAAATTGAAATCAGAATGCGAGATTTGGGTAGAGAATTCACTTATGTATTGAAATGAGGAATAAACATATCCTCAACATTTGCTTCCCTCTTATTCGCTATACAGACTTTACTTATGCTCATAGACAAGTCTTCCTGTTGCTTTTTGCGAAACTTCTGAATCCCACTTGACATTATATATCGGCATGCCTCGGAGCTTACCAAAGCTAGAAGAGTACATCTAACTGTACCAAAAGCACTTTCAAAAAATTAAGTATTATCTTTTCTTTTAGCCAAAAGCGTTATCTTGCCACATATTCCATTTTTTACCACTTTTAGTTCAAACATAACTGCTTGGTCTCCACTGCTGCAACACATACCGACCTATGTAGATATATAATGCAATTTTATTGGAAATTTGTCATGAGTGGTCTGTTGCTTGTTGAGATTACTGTCAACTCTGAAGCATATTGACAATAATTCAAGCAGCAAATGTGTCACAACAATGAGCTAAGTGCTTTCTAGAGCATGTTGACATAGTAATACTGTCACTCCAAGCACACACACACACCCATACTTAGTATATGTGTGGAGGGAAGTGGGGGATCAATTCGCAAGAAGCAACGGTATTGATGTGACAGCTGTTGATGCAACCAATAAATTAAAACAGTTTGCGAGCAATAATAAGCGTGATTTTCATTGGCGCTGCCATAAATGAGACAATAATCAAATGTTTTACAAAACTTGCAACACAATAAAAATCACAGCATGTCATGCAACGCCACAATGCGGCATTAAAAAAACTTTTAATTGCTTGTAAAGCATTTCATCAGCAATAAAGGGTGCACTTTTGTGGCGCTGGCGGTGGCCATGCCACATGCGGGACGTTGCGGCGGCAGCAGCAACTTAATGTCAACAGCAACAACAATATAACAACAATAACAATTGCATTTGATGATTGTCGCGTTGTTGCTGCTGTAGCCACCGGCGCTGCCGCATGTGGCAAGCATCAAAATTTATTTAACAACACTGTTGTTGATGCGGACTTGACAGCAAGATTGTGTAGAAGCTTTGCAATGCTGCAATGCAAGCAGTAAAATAATCGTGAAATGTAAAATAAACAAAAACAAGGCGGCGAACGGAGAAGCAGCGACAAGCCACAGCGCTGCGAGCGCGCTGAAAAAGTTGAAAAGTTAGCAAACTCAAAACAACTTTGACTGCTTTGGCCAAAAATGTGAAGTTAAATGTTGCCGCTATATGAGTGTATGTGTGTGTGTTATGTAGTAGCCATCATCAACACGCTGCCGCTATTGTTGCAGCAGTACTTGGTAGTTGCCGCCAAGTGTTGGCTGTGGTTGTTTAGTGTGCCCGACGTGTTGTTGCTGTGCGGCACTACAGCGGTTGACAAGGATGTTGAAGTTGTTGTTGCTATTGTTGTTTACAGGCCGTGGGCATTGCGTTTGCGGCACATAAAACTTGAACAATGAATTTAAGAAACTTCCTTGCCTTTGCCTTGCTTGTGCGGCATGTTTGCATTGAATGCAACTTGGCAGTGAATTTGGTGCTATGAGAATCAGGCCAGCGACTCCCAAATTCCTTTGTTTGTCTATTGGGCTCAAATAAATGTTTTCTTAATTAAAAAATTTTAACCACGGAAAGAGTATAAAAAGTTATTTTAAAGAGATGCTAGGACAAAATATTACATATGTAGCTGGAAGTGAGAGCGCTTTTTTTTAGGAATTTATAAAAAAATGTAAATATAGATGAATTTGGAATGAGAATCGATTATTTTTAATACAAGAAATCAATTGAAAATTAGTCTAAAAGTCGATTTTAACAGCCTTTGAGCTTTTAGTATTTAAAATTACAGTAAGTGGCTTATTTAGGTTGAGGCAATTTGTATATAAAAAAGCATTCTAAAGGTTAGGCTTGCTTAATCGAGTAGTAGGTTTAAACCATGAGGAGTTTCATTCTTAGGGATGCCTACGCATGACAGGAATTTCAAAATATTCTGAGGCCTCACTACCGATACACATCTCTTCCAGTGCTTCATACCAAGCACTGCTAAATTAAAGATGAGCTTTCGATTTAAAAGCAAGAAAAAGCTTTAGAATTGTTTTGAAAGTTCAAACTCGGTTATGTTTGCGAGCATCAATGCAATAGTTTTAAGCAAATATTTAAAGCTGCTTTAAGAAAATCTTTAAAGCTTTAAAAAAGTTTCGTAGGTGTTAAAATTATTTATAAAACAGATCTGGAACAGCTTAAATATTCCAAAACGCTTTAATCTGTAAAAAACTCTAAAGTCCTGATAAAGCTTCAAGACTCTTAAACATTTAAAAAGCCTCAAAAAAAAAAAGTTTTAAAGCTCTGAAAAACTTCTCTGAAATAAGTTTAAAGCTTTCGTGATGAAGTCTAAAAACTTTAATTATATAAAAAAGCTCGAAACATCTAAAAAACGCTTTAAAGCTCTGAAAAAGTTATACGAAATAAGTTGAAGGCTTAATGATCGTCATTAGCAAACTGCTTTAAAAATACTTTAAGGCTCTAATGCCCTCAAACATCGAAAAAATCCTTAAATATCTAAAAAAGCTTAAAGCTTAAAAAACTTTCGATATCGTCGTTGGGAAAATGATTCTAAAAAGCTTAAAGCTCTGAAAGCCTTAAACATTTAAAAAAAAGCTTAAACATTTAAAAAAAGCTTAAAAACTCTGAAAAAGTTCTCCGAAATAAGATTAAAACTTCAGTGGTCATCCTTAGCAAAGAGTTGCAGGCTCTGAAAGCTTTAGACATTTAAACAAACTTAAAAAAAGCTCTGTAAAAGTTATCCGAAATAGGTTTGATGCTTTTCTGGTCGTCGTTAGCAAAATGCTTTAAAAAGCTTTATGGCTTTAATACCCTTTCACACTTAAAACAAGCCTTAAAAGTTTAAAAAAGCTTTTAAGCTCTGTAAAAGCTCTCCAAAATAAGTTTAAAGCTTTCGGGATCGTCGTTATCAAAATGCACTACCACTTGAGCGATGAGTACAGCTTTTAACCATAAAATTAGGCGCCTGACTTGAAAAGAGTTTGTTCTCTTTCTTGTAAAAATATATTTACTTGTTTAATACTTCTGCTACAAACTTCGTATATACATAGTATATTGCTTAAAGTGACGAAACTTCTAAACGAACAAGAATGAGGAACACAAAGTTGCATTGTTTAAGAAGTTTTACCTTAGCACTTCGATTGCCGACCACTGCACTGGTAATTGAGTATGCAGAGTTAGATTCCTCAGCAGAGAATTCGCTGCAGCAATACTCGTATCTTGCAATGCCAACTAGTAAACAATGTTTGGCAACAATTGATCAAAAAGTCTTTAGCCGAGCAATAAAAGCGAATGGAAATGCCGAACAATAGAAAGAAAAGATGGACAAGAGTTTAAGAGCGAAAATATAAAGACAGAGTTGTTACAAATGTTACAATAGAAGTATTTTCAAGAGGAAGAAGAAAAAAACGAACTACTTTTGAAGTGAGCCAAAATTATTTTTTGCGCATATTTCTTCCAGAATTTGTATAAGCTTTCTATTTTTACAATTTTGGTGTAAACTTTTCGGCAAATCGAAAGAGTTTTATTGAGCGTGTGCTGTGGCCAGTATATTTGCAAACTGTTGTCAAATACAGGGTGCCTAAGTAACAGTTTTTTTGAGTAGTGGAAGCTGCTGTGTTTTCATGTTCTCAAATAATTTACGCTTTTATGATTTTTTTTATATCTAATCTATAATTTTTCACTCTACCATATATCCACATACATTGAAACCAGAAATCGAAGTCAGCTATTATGTAACCCTATACTCGTATATGTATGTCTGTATGAAGTTGTTGCACTATTATATATTTATGCTGTTTCGTTGCTTTAGCGCTTGTATTGGTTCGGTTGGCTTCGTTGAATGCAAAAGTTATGACGTCTAACGCCAGGGATCAAAAGGATATTGTTGAAAGTGTTGCTTAACCAACAACAGCAATAACAAAAGTAAATAGTAGCTGCTCTCCATGTGTATGTACATTATAAAAAATGCGAAAATATTGCATGCAACGAAAAGTTAACACGCCCGAAGGGTGCTTAGTTGGCGAACTTTTTGGTTATTGTGAGAACATGCTGTTAGCCAACTTTTAAATATTGCCAACTATTGATTTTCTTTTGCAAAAGAAACGCAAAATGATTTTTCTAAAGTCAAAATTATGAAATTGACTTTAAAAGTGGAAACTCAACTCCTTTTCGATACAAAGCTTGTATGTTGTAAGCAGGAAATTTGGCGTGTTGAGCGATTTTACAAATACATATACAGTAGAATAAAAACTTCAAAAATGGTTTGCTAACTTTTGCTTACGCAACTTTTATATAGCTCTGAAGCGTGTCTTGAAAAGCCATCGCAAAGCTTTCAAGTTTAAGTGATTATTTGCATAATAAATTCAAATAAAATATTTACTGTCATCAAGCTTACAATTTTAACAATTAACTAATGAAAATATTTTTCCTTTTCTTTCAGGTAAGCAACAAAGTTTCTGGTATCGTATAGAGTGGGTATTATCTTGGAAATTTCTTTGAAGTACACAGTAGTATTCAATCAAAACATCTTAAGCCAAATTTTCAGATTTTTTTTATTTGTGAGGAGGCCTAATGTCTACAGATATGTTTGCTTTCTGTTGGTATTAAAAATATGTATATACATACATCAGTATGGTAAATTTGCTCAGGAAACGCAAAAAAATGCCTCACTTTTGTTTCCGATCTACTATAAATTCCTTTTTTTATCGTTTTCGGAGGCTTCTGCTCTAGTCTAATAATGTTTTCATACGTGTATTTATTACTTAATGCCCCGAGTTTCTCGAAACCATTGAACTTATTTGTATGACTTGTATACTGAAACTTATAAGTACGAAAATCCGCCAGGTGGCGCTGCAATTACATGTTTTGCGAAATTTATGAATGAATGAACGTTTTGCATTGCATCAATAAAATTAAAGCCGCCAATATAACTATTTGCTTTCAACTGCCATTACTTCATAACAGTAATGCCAACTTTTTCACAAGAAAACGTCTGTCGTGTCTGCTAGTATTTTGCAACGTTCTAACTTGATTTGACCTTCACCTTTCCAGTATGCTCTTGTAGCATAAACTATAATTAATTTGCTGATTGCTTGAAAAGTTAATTTTGTGCAACTCAAAATAGTTTTGCTAAACTAAACGAACGAAATAAATTAAACTAAGGAAGGAAGCACTATGTGCGGTAGAAACCGAATATGCAATACTCTCGAAAACCAACAGCATTTAGCGGCTGTGAAATGAAATTAACCAGTGTAGTATATCTACGGATATCTCAACTAGTGTACATATATATTGTTTTGTTTCCGAAAAGGGAGTCTTCCAAAGATACTTCCATGGTGAACTGGCAGCATGCGCGATTCATATTGTCCGCTTAAGTACACCTCTTTCGGACAGACAATCTTAAATAACTGTACTGGACTTCCAGAACTATTTGCTTACGTACTAAACCCTTAACTTTGGCGATTGTAAGCACTTCTTTGCAGGGCCAAGCAGGACGATAAGTGCCTGTGCACATACTCCCTCCAAGGTTATTTCTAGTTCTTGAAGCGCTATTGCGGCCTACTCTTTCATTTTAGCCCACATCAGCTCTGATCGCAGCATGTCACTCACTATGTTGTCGGGCGTCATCCTTTCGTTTGTTAGTTCTTCTAAAGTGGTTCTCTCAACTACATACCTCAAGCAGGAGAAATACATGTGCTCTGCGTTTTCTGCGGTATTTCTACAGAAGGAACATTGTGTTTCGTCATCGTGGCCAAATGGGTGTAGGTGTTCCCTGAAACAGCCATGACCTGACAAGAACTGTATTAAATAGAAGTCTGTCTTCCTTTATCTACCGCATTCCATTGCTTTCGCCACTTATTGAGATCTAACATTCCTTTTTTTTGCGCTCGTCGGCTGTTAGGCGCTTATTCATGGATTTTATGTTAGGATAGACTCTACTTAAATCACAAGCCATTTTATCCGGTGGCATAAAACCAGATATGATAGCAATCGCATCAGGCGACACCGTTCTAAACGCACAGGTTACTAACTCTAAAAGGGCAAAACCTAGACGCGACCCTTGCCTTATTCCTTCATATCGAAGCTAAGTACATAAGCCTTGACTGGCTAATTTTAGCTGGCAGAGCTCTCTCTCTCCCTCTCTCTCTGAGGTGATGGGTGTAAATTATCAGATTTGGATCTGTACTGTCAACAATTGGAAGGTCTGAAGCGGACAATCGTCCAGACGCTAACAGCTTTGGCAAATGGGAACGGACTTTTATGACATCAGGACAATCCGGGTCACAAAAATCGATATTATATATATATATAATAGATTCCAGGAGCTTGTTTGGGAATTTCTTATGCTTCCACCTTATAGTGTGTAGCTGATTAACTAACTATTGCTCTGTTGCGAACGATTTTGCTGGTGAAAAAATCGCCTCAAGATAAGCTTATGAAAATCGACTCTTCTTGTGTATAAGGACAAGGGGGACGAGGTAATGACAAAATATGAGAAAAAATTAACCAAGCTATAATAAAAATATAGTGACTTAATCTGAATAATTTCTTACTACCTTTGATAATGATATGTGCCAAATTTGGGGAAGATATCTTGCCAAAAGAAAAAGTTTTCTGTATCAGAACTTGAATCCGATCTTCAGTTTGTATGGCAGCCTTACGTTAAAGTGGTCCAATATCGGCGATCCCGCTTCTTGAAAAAGAGGAAAGGACGTGTGCAAAATTTTAGATCGTTATTTCGAAACCTTAGTGATTAGTTCGCTCATATGCAGACAGACAGACATGGCTCAATCAACTGAGCTAGTCACGCTGATTATTTACAGGGCTTTTCTGGAAAGTAATAGCACTGAGTCGATTTAAAAAAATTTATTAAACCAATCGTTACAATTCTTCAAAAACTTTCAAAATAAGCTCCTTCTGCGTCGATGCAGCGCTGCCAGTGCGATTTCCAAACATTGAAGGCGTCACGGAAGGTATTCTCCGGAATAGCCTTTGAGAGCCAAGGTGCATGCTGCTTGGATCCCCTCTGTCGTCTCAAAATGCTTACCTTTCATTGGCCTTTTCAGGCAAAGGAACAAAAAAAGTCCGGGGGCCCACATCTGCGCTGTAAAACTGTTGCGGAAGCGGTGGGATGTCTGCGATGTCTTGTCGGACCCGATTGACCCTTCGTTTGAGTCTCTTGAGAACTTCCACGTAAAACTTGGCGTTGACGGTTTGTCCAGGAGGAACAAATTCATGGTGGACGATGCCTTTGATGTCAAAAAAGGCAATGAGCATCGTTTTCCTATTGGATTTTCTCATTCTTCCCTTTTTTGGGTGCCACCGAAACACACCTCGTACCTCTGCTCTAACGAACTCTGCATTTTCGGCTTGCACCACTCATAGAGACAAGTCGCGCGAAAATGTTTGTCCTGACGGAACAAATTCATGCTGACGATGCCTTTAATGTCAAAAAAGAAAATGAGCATCCTTTCCACTTTGAAGTTGCTCATTCTTCCGGTCTTTATCAGCGACCTCTTCCCGGCCCTCCAAAAAGACTTGGTGCCACCACGCCACTTCTTGCTAAAGCAACACCTGAGTAAGCTTGCTTGATCATATCAAACGTTTTTGTGCCAGATTTACCGAGTTCCACACAGAGTTTAATCGCGTACCTCTGTTCTGCTGCATTTTCGGCTGACTCTACAGGTGCTCGGAGACAACTGACTAGCCATTTGTTCAGGCTCCGAAGTACAGTCGCGCCGGAAGAAAATTAGTCCTATTACTTTCCGAACAAACCCTGTATACAGTGGTAATGTTGCTTATAGGGTATCTGAGAAGGATACCTGTGTGTTACAAATTTCATATAATCTGTTTATAATTTCTACTTACTAGACAAGTTTCAACTCAAGCTATAGCTGGCATGTGCAAACGCGGACTCATTGATCTTTTCTTACTTATTTAGGAATAATCCACAATTATTTTTAGATTTTACTATGCAACATGTTGCGAGGGTATAAAAAGTGGCGAAAAGTAAATCGGCGAGTGTTTTTTGGCACTTTTAAGTTTGTGCCAAATTAATTTGGGTGTAACTGTATACTTATATACAAGTATATCAACCCATATACACATGTGTAGGTGTATATGTGTATGTATGTATGTGTTGGTGAGATTGCAGTTTCGTTTTGATTTTCTGCTAATTGCAAATTTACACAAAACTTGTCTAATTGAGTTTGCTCGACTCGTGTTGCGGCATTGAGTTGAGTTGCCTTTGGTTTTTGCCAACAGTTATTGTTGTTGCTTTTCGTGCCTTTAATTTTTTATGTGATTTTTTAGAATGTTGCCAACGACGTACTCGACGTTTAATTGAAAATACTTACGAATCGACTGCGTAAACACATAATAGTGCGTTGGTGTGTGTGTGTGTGGGTAAATTTCTTTGCCGTTACGTTTTCTAAACTTTACTCGCTACACATGCAATCAACGTGATCACATGTGCGCTCTACAGTTATTTGCGTGTTTGTGTGTGTGTTTTGTTCGACTCAAAGCTTTCGCTTACTTTGGTGTAATTTAGAACTTTTACTGCAATACTTGCCAGTATTTTCTCGGCCATAATCACACACACGCACACACACATGTGAGTTTATGAAAGTGCTTGTGTGCGTGTGGCGGTGACTATGTGTGCGGCAGTTGTCGACTGACCAAGTCTTGGCGATCAGCTCGTAAAGTTTCAACTAATTTCCAATGGCACAGCACAAAGCACACACTTTATTTGTTGCACGTTGCACAAACTGAAATTATTTCCAACTTTTTCTGTGCGCCGCAGTGTGAGTGCGGGCGACCGTGTTACGAGAGCGCCGCTTTATTTTCGAAAAACTTGGCAACGACAAATGAAGCGCAGAAAAACTTACACTTATGGAGTATTTTTTTCATGAGTGTGTGTGTGCCGTGTGCCAAAGAGAAAAATAAAAATGCAAAACGTTCAACATGAAATTGAAAATAAATATGGGTATATACATATATTATTTATGTACAGTTGCGATTTTAACATATGCAACTAACGCTTTGTGTGTAGCGTATGGTGCCAGGAGATTTTTTTGACCCGTCAATATATATGTACATACATACATACATATATAAACTCTTAAGTAGTTACGTGTATTTTGATGACCGAAAAAATGTCTATTTCCACCAAAAAATTTCAATTTTCACCAACAACAAAGTCCTTCGACCAGTCGCGAGGTCATCCTATTTAAAAGAACGATGTTTCGAGAAAACCACGATCAAAGATTGAAGTAGCCGACCGGTCCTGCCTGATGGGCTGCTCTCGAAATGGTTCTTTTTCTTACACTCTTATTGCGATTTCCTTGAAATTGTGGAAAAATATTCTAGACATATTAAAACATTAAAAAAATAGAAAAACTATTTTTTGTTTTAAATTTTAAAACCCATGTAACATTTTAAAAGGTAACATATAAAAAAATTTCAGATTTATTTTATGTTTCCTTATAAATTCTAGATCATTCTTTTATCCTATCGGAGCTAATAAACTCTTGAAATTTTTTGCTTATTTCTCAAACTGATTTCGGGTTTCTTCAGAAGGCAATTGATAAATTTTATATTCCCAATATCACGGTTGGATTTTTTGGGTTATAAAAATGTCTCATTGCTAAAAGTGCATTTTTGTGTTGTTTCCGGTATAGATATGGTTTTGAGAGATTTGAGAGCAACGAAAGATAGTGAGATCTTATCAGTCTAACAGCGAATGAAAATTGAACTCAGCGAATATATAGTATAACATCATTTAAGTTTGCATTACAGGAAACCTTATTGTAAACCATTCCCCGAAAGAGATTCTTTCTGAATTTGACTCAGGTTCCTTACGTATTGACCAAGGTTAGAAGATATGTATTTATATTAGATATATGTAGGCTAGGCGAAGAATTGACCCAGTTTTACCCACATTTTGGCCCAAAAGGGCATACTATCATAACAAACATTTGCTACCCGAAATTCAATACTAAACATCACAGTTTGACCGATAGTTTAGGTAAAAAATTAGTCATATGAGGTCCACATATTTTGAGACTGTGTTTTTGAAAATTTATAGTCCGGTACCGAAAATTTTTGGGTGTAAGTTGAAATAGTTTGAGACTGCTATTCTTAGCATACCTCATACCAATAATTATATGTGCATAACTAGTTTTTTGTTTTTTCGCCATACTTTGATATGAAAAATTATCCGGTTTCTGAAATCGAGCAATTCTTTGGTAATATGTTGTTGTTATGAATTGACCAAAATTGCTGCTATCTTGTCTCATTCCTTGTGTCGTTACTTCAAAATGTTCCCGAGCTCTCGGTGTTACGTAGTTAATAATTGTTTGTGCCCATCAGCGCGAATTGATCGTTTCTGCTGATAATAGCGTTTTCAAAAGTTAAGTTGGAAAAATTAGTTTGAGATATTTATTGTAGGTATGTAATTGTTCAAAATAGTGCATTTAATTCAAATATTTAGCAAAAATGCCTCGTGGAACTAGTTTGATAGGCCATAATCAAGGGGTCATAAAATGTATGCATGATAGCAGTGTGAATTTCACTGATACTGCAAAAAATTAAATCGGAACCGGAATTGCATCTCTAATTATCTAAAAAATCCAAGAAAGTATGGTACAATTCGACGAAGTGGGCGAAAAACCAACATCGATTTGCGTTGCAAAAGGTAAATTCAACGACTTGCTGTGGTTAATTTGATGACACCTTAAAGCTCATATGGGTCTCCAAATAACCAACACTCGAATAGTGCAAAAAATCAAAGAAAATCCGTAACTGAAATATACCTCCATGGTGCCTAAACCCAAGTTTTCGCAGCGACAAATGAAGGCTGGCATGGAGTTTGCAAATAAGTACTGTTTTTGGTGCAAAATATGGCATAACGTCATTTTTAGTGATGAAAAGAAGTTGAATCTAGATGGCTCTGATAGTTGCAAAAGATATTGGAGAGATATGCGCCAGGATCGGCTGTCCTGTTTTAAGCGAGGGTTTGGCGGTGGCAGTTTTATTGCGTTTTGGCTTTAAATTCGGTCACATTCGTGGCTCGTTGCGATGATGCAGTATCATCGTGTGAAATCCATGAATTGTTCTTCCACAAACGCGCCCGTTTTCGGTGGATTATTTCACGCAAACGCCTCAATGCGGCCAAATAGAACTCCTTGTTGGCCGTCTGTCACTCCGGAACAAATTCAAGATGCACAAAGCTGTGAAATCGAAAAAACAATGAGCATGATCTTGATTTTTGAGCGGCTTTGGCGTTTTTTTCCTTCCACTCCAATGATTTTTGACTTGTTTGCACGTTAAGCTCATAAACCCATGTCTCATTGACCGTTATAATGCTCCCCATGAATGCGAACGGATCAACATATCCAAAGAGACTCTTTTTGAAAAAAAATTCAGCTTTACCGAGACGAGTCGAGCAAAAACTAGCTTCATACCCAAAATATTCACCAAAATCATTTGAACGGACTCGCGATAGACGTGGAGCTCTCTTGCCATTTCTTTAATACTTCCTGACGATTTTGAAGCATATCGTTCACTTTTTTAATCAGAACGATTCATTTATTCAATGATCTCTCGACATTGTAACATTCCGTAAGCCTTTGTCAACATTCACAACGATTCCGCACACGGAGTTTGGTTGCAAATACAAAATTTGAGACAAATTCTTTAATATTTTTATCCATTGTAAAAATCAAAACGCATTACTGAAGTGTACCGACCTAAGAATCTGCTATAAACAAGCTGTTTTACAGATCGCGCTCATATTTTACATAGTAATTAAGGACAGTCCTGCCAACTTAACAAAATACATTTTTTTTGAAATATCGTTTACCCAGGGAATATAAATTACAATTTCATATTTTTTGCCCACCACTGTTATTTTTCCATAACTTTAATTTTCTGCTTCCTGAGCGGGAGTCCTTTAACCCAGCAACAGTTTCCTAAATACTCACAGGACAGTCTAGTTTAAAGCGCATACATTTCTTTATGTGGGGATGTGTGTACTTGTTTAAGTTTTGCATGGGTGTGTGTGCTGGTGCAAGCCGGCGTATCGTGGCGAGCCTGAGCTGCCAACGACCAAAACTTTCAGTTAATTAAATTCATTAAAAATGTGATCACATAACAGTCTGTTAAACTACGCATTCGTTTAGGTGGATTCATATGTTGTAGTGGCGGTTCGTTGTTGTTATTGTGGTTCGCTGTTGTTGTTGCTGTGGCTGATGTGGTACTATTTCCGAACATTACTGCTGTCACTTCGGTATTAAGAGTTTAATTGAGTTTGTGCGCTGTGGCGATTACTTACACAGCCATACTACCACACACACACACACATACGTGGACGTATATAAAAGTACATATTTATATACATATACATACATATATATACTATATATATACACATGGATGAATATACCATATACATACATACACATGTATACAGTTTCCACCCGTTTTGGGCTTGTTTCATTCACCTTCACTTCACCTCTTTCTTTTTCATACCAAATATTCCGCTCACAGCTCACCCCTCTTTAAATACTGTCCGTTACGCTGTTGGCATGTCATAAACTCACACACACACTCGCTGTCGCACACATACGCGCGCATATAAATTGATATTTAGCCTTTGGTTTTTCGGTTTTGTCGGCCAAACCGTTTACTAACAAACTTTGCGGGTAATTGGCCGAGTGTTGCCACATTTTAGCAAAGGTTAAATGCGTTCTGCCATATGCATGAGTGCATGTGTGTGTGTGTGTTTGTGTTTATACTTTTTATTGCCTGCCTTTAATTCGTTGGCAATCTGGTTTGTGGCCGCTCGCATGGCACAGCACATTTACTCTTATTTTTTATGCATAATTTTAATTTTGATCCTCATTTTATTTTATTGTGTTTGTTATTGTTATTATTTTAAAAATAACTGCCAGCTTATAATAGTGTGCAACTCTGGCACTTAAATAAGTTAAATAAATGCCGAGTTATTTGTGTGCATAATGTGGAATATTTATGCAAATTGCCTAACTTTATTTGAAAACTTAATTATGTGTTACTTAATTATTATTATTGCTTTTAATAATTTAGAAATTTTTATTTGCTACGTTAAAATTCAAAGTGTATTATGGACTTGATGAAAATGTACTCATATAATGGGTCGATTACTAATATTTTCGTTTGATGACAACAGCTGATTTAAAAAAAAAAAAAAAATTCACAGCCAACTTCACACTTAATCGCTTTATCAGTATTTCAACAAGAGTGATATGATTTCTTAAAAAAATAACATACTAATTGTTAAGGAAATTCAAATGTTTTTTTATTTAATGTGAAGTATAATCGATAGAACTAAGTTCTGATGGGGTCCACCACTCATTTTGCAGGAACGAATTCGATGATCTCAATTTTCGTAGGCTTCTTTTACTAAATCAAGTCATGTTTTTATGGAAAGCACGTTCAATATTGACTTCTAAAGTACTTATTTCTTCAATTAAACCCATGTTAAATCACAACTACATGGAGGCTAATCAATGTCATAATTTCTTTAAATAATGAAATCTCCAAACTTTTCTCGCATTCATTCGGTTGTTGAACGTGCTGTGTGGCACGTGGCCCCGTCTGGTTGGAACCAGATGTTGTCAAGTTCAACTTCTTTCAATTGCGGAAATGAAAAGTTGGTTATCATCGATCTATACCGCTCTCCACTGACAGTAACAGTGTTTCCAGCTTCATTTCGAAAGAAGTACGAACCGATGATTCCACTAGAACAAAAACCACACCAAACAGTCAATTTAGGTGAATGTACTGATTGTTCGTGAAAAATATGTCATATTTCTTCTCACTAGAATCGAGTTTTTTTTTTGTTTTACCGCACCACTGAAAGTGAGCCTCAACGGAGAAGATGGGTTTCTTAAAAAACCGTTATCGTTTTCAAGTTGTTCCAAGAAAAAATCAGCAAATTCACGATATTTTCGGTAATCCAATTGCTTCAATCTTGAATGAGAACAATTTTATATGAATGCAAGCTTAAATCCTTTCTCAAAATCCCTCAGGTTCTGGTTTGAGACAGTCCCAATTCTTGAGAACTTCTAGGAATTGACAATTTGCGGTCTTCAGCAGCACTTGCCTGAACGGCGGCAATATTTTTATTACTTTGTGTGGTTCTTTGTCTTATTGGCACTTGAATTATGTAACGAATTATGTCTTTAAGAGGTGGATAGGGTGAAATACGTGAGCTTGTCCAGGAAAGGAAATTATCATTGAATGCCAAACATCGAGAAGGGAGTAAGGAAGATCTGGCTCACCTTATATTGTTGAAGAGGAGCAATTGTGAAGATTTGGGGCGTCTCACTAAAAGTAGTATTCTGGCTCTATGAAACCGTAGTTAAGCTTATAATATTCTATGGACTTGTTGTCTGGTGGAAAGCGCTCAAAAAGGCACAATAGCTAAGCAGATAGAGTGTGTAAGTGCTTTGAGGCGATGACTTAGGAAATCTTGGCTTATGAGAGGCCATGGGCATGAAAACACTGAAGTTCGCCACTTTTTCGATTACGTTCCTACAATTTAGATCACTGCATTGCGGGATATTCACCTGGCAGTTCCCTTTCTGCTCGTACACCTTTGTGGGCGCGACGAAGCTTCTGGATAAGACGTGCAGGGAGCTTTTTCACAGATGTATCAAAACAAAGAGAGAGAGAGAGAGAGAGCAAGTGGTGGCGTCTTTTATAGGTAGAGGTGTGCTTTTACTGTGATAACCGAGGGGCTATACTGACTTTGAGCTCGCTGACTGTGCTCTTAAAACTAGTCAAGTAGTGTATAAACTCATTGGCAATACCTTAAAGCTTTCATATCAGATTTTACGTGTGCCTAATTATAGCGTAAACATCGAAAACTGCTAAGTTAAGAAGATTGCTATGGAGGGCAGCCGTACTCCAATTTCATTTGATTCGAAACGAGTCGCTCCTCTATTGTCACCGTGCGGGCAAATGCTGGACTTATCGACCTACAGTGAACTCGGCAGGCGCTAGTCAAAAACCATAACTTGTGCGACTGCGGGATTCTTCCGGCTTAAAGTGAACCGTAAGAGGTCCTCCTGCAGCTACTGTAGGTGCTTTCACTGTACACAAACGGTATGAATAAATATTTTGAAAGTCGTTCTTTGCCCAAGTCGTTCTTTGTGGAACGAGGTGGAATCATCTTGTCACTTTCTGCTCTGTTGTACAGCTTTTGCTAGACTGAGATTGAAATATCGCAGTAGACACACCTTTGAAGAAGCATTATGCTTAAAAACTCACTATATGATATGATACAATGTGATTGGTAGCACTGGAGATATAAGTTAACACATGACTCCCACGTCATGACTTCCTAACATGCGACATCAGCAGTTTTGGATGATTCCCATCAACCTTGAAGTCATTATGCTCCCACACCAGTTGGCAGCGCTCGCAATCAGATGCTAGCTGCCAATAGACTAAACAAACAAAGTCGGCAATAAAAGGAACCACAACAAAACAGCTGCGGTTCCAGTTATCTTATTTTTTGTAATTCATAGACTAAAACATAGAATAATTTTTTTGTTTTATATTTATAATATAAATTTAAAACATAGGTAGCTGTTAGTTCAATTTTCCGCTAAGACATATTCCAAAAATTATATTTCAATAAAGCTAGTAAGTCTTTAGCAGCCAAGCAATCAAGTTTGATTTTGCAGTCAATATCCTTTTTATACAATTTCAAAATTTTTCTTCCAACATTCAACTCATTTTTGAACAGCTGGAACTATCCCAACTTAATTTTTTCTTGTGGTTAAATAAAGCTTCAAAACTCACTATGTGATATGACACAATGACAAACTGCGAAGAGACTTTTTCGACTACCCAATATTTTGCAGTTGGAATATCCTTTCCAATCGGATTTATTATCCGATTTAATTGGAGACCAATTAAGCTATTATATAAATATGGTTTTTGGTAATAGTACGAATGCAGCGCCAGAAATGTTGAGAATTTCGAGAGAATTTAAAATATATATTTGCCACCACTGCAGGTTGTGGCTAACCTTTTTAAGAGGGATGATCTAAATTTCACATCAATACAAGCGAATTGCAAAGCGTAAAATATAATAAATTAGAATTCGAAAGGATTAAATTCCGGCGTTCATTTTAACCGCGATATTTCATAATTAAGAACTTCCTTCGAGTTTAGCAAACAAACTCAGCACACACAATTAAAATATATTTTGTAAATATTTTCGCATTGTTGTTTTTGTTTTCTGTTTTATGTTTTTTTTCTACATTGCGGCCAAACTAAACAGCCACTGAGCATATTTGCGGTGCCGCATCCTCGCCACGAAGCCGGCGACCAAACAATTCGGGTTAGTTACAAAACTGGAAGCTGAAAGGCATTCCGCTGTGCATGCATTACTATTCATGCACAAACACACACTCACACCCACACGTACACACAAACAGGCATGCGTGAAATATGATAGAGCGAAAGCATATACTATATACGATTGTGTGTGTGAGTGTGCGTTGGCGCATGTTTTTGCATTCGTGTGGTTATTTAATGTCTGTCATTTTTTTACAATTTCACTTTGCGCTTATTGTCCGCCTTTGCTTCCGCCATTTTTTGGTTATGCCATTGCTCCGCATGTGTGTGTGTGTGTTTATGTAGTTTGCAGATTTTTCACGCATTCCGTGAACAAAAGTTCGAAATATATGATTATGTGAAGTGCACAATACCGTTGATGCTGGTGATGCTGCAAAAACAATAATAAAAAAATTAAACTCGCTTTAATTCCTGCAATTTGCGCATTTCGCTTCCACTCTCTGCAATTCGCATTTCTGCTTTTGTGTTTTCTTTCTCTTTTTATTTTTTTCTTTAGTTTTTTTGTTTGCCTTTGCTCTCGTTTTTTGCCATTTGAAAAGTTTTCGGGAGCTTTTGCTAATGCCAATTCCAACTATTTCAATTCATTTAGTTTCATATGCTTTCCGCTTTTTTATTGTTGTTGTTGTTGAAATTTTTCCTGCGTTTTTTATGCAGACATTTTTAATAGTTTTGTTTTCGTTTGGCGTCAATTTAATTTATTCAAATCTTATCTGGCATGCGCGAATGAGCTTTTGCTAGCCTGGATTCATGTGAGAGTTGTGGAAATATTTTAGACTCTTCTTTTTTTTTGTGTTTTTATTTGCTGACGTTGACAGTTGGTTTGGGTGTTTTGATAGGTATTTTTCAAATTAAATTTTACTTCATCTTTATAAAAGATTATGTACCGGTTACGAATAACCAATATACTCGCTACAGAATGGGTAACAATACTTGGAAACCAACATCAGCTAAAATTTCATTTTCAAGCTCGAGACACTTAAACTTTTGATAAAAATCTATATATTCGTTACATAAAATAACCGGTTATCGACATTTTTATTTCAATTAAGCCTTGCATGATTTCAATATTTCAAATATATTAACGATTGAACGAAAGATATATAATATAAGTATTCGTTACACGGGTAATCGGATGCAAATAACTGTTAAACAAATTTTGTGTGATTTATTTCGAAATATTTTAGTTAGCAAGTACTGATAACTTGTTTGCTAAAATTATCAAAAGTTTTTTACAAAGCACACTATAAATCTATACATTCGTTACATAAAAAAACTTAATATGAGTACCGAGTACCCACATTTTTATTATAGTTTAACGTTGTATGATTGGCACCTTTCATATAGAGATCTCACTGATTAATTGAATGAGATATGTATATATTCGTTACACGGGTAATCGAATACAAGAAACGATTACAAAAATTTCAGTCTGATTTATTTCGAAACATTTTAGTTATCAAGTACTTATTACCTTTTCCTAGCGTGTATTACAAAGCAAACTCTAATTTTTTATATTCGTTACATAAGAAATATCCAGATATGGGAACCGACTACCCAAATTTTTATTATAATTTAAAGTTGTATGAGTTAAATAAATTAAATTTGAGCTACCAAGTAGCGCCTGGCTACTTATGTATTTGCCCATATTGTCATAATGATTACCGATTACTTTTTTCGTAAATTTTTCGAACGGGCAATACATAGAAATTTTACTTTATAGAGGTCCATCGTCAGCCATATTTCCCTATATATATTCCTCCCACTTCAGTCGGGTCTACGTAAACGGAACGGACCCGGAATTTTTTTATCCGGTCAAGAACTGTCAACTCGACAGAATATTGCCGCTACAACCCTGAGACTATAATCCCCTCACTCCATTATGTTTTCTCTGCTTCTCATGAAGTCCATCAGTGTAAAAAGTTATGTCTGGCACATCTAAACCATCGTTAAGAAACCCATGTCCGTTAGTTGCAATTCTTTTCTATAAAAAGCTTTGTATTCGCATAGAAGGTATTCTACAGTCTACTGACAGCTTCTACAATAGTGGTTGTATGGTTATTTAGACAGTGTCAGTTGCATTCTACTAGAGTGCTTCTACTATCTGAACATATAAATATCATCTTTGTTGTTAGCACCTTCCTTGTCAGAACAAGAAGGCCCTCTTTAGTTGCTATGATCTCCATTTTGAAGATACTACAATGGTCTGGTAGTCGGAAGGCGATTCTGGTATGTAATTTTGCTCAAAAAGCACTCTCTACTCGATTACCTAGCTTCGACAGATCCATCCGTGTAAATGCTTATCTCTGCGTCTCTGTCCACCGCACCCTTTTCCCCACTTTTCCCTGGAATGAAAGCCAATATTGGGGACGGAATCAGGGTTCAATTCTATAGGATTACGAAAATCCGTTGTTTTGGGTAGAAACGGGAACTTACTAAGTGTTTTCGAGTGCCCCTTATTACAGGCGACTATTTTGGAGAATTCTATCTGTCTAATAGCTGACTTCGTTGACAGTTGCTTACAGAACAAGTCTGTTGGCAGTAAATGACAAATAGAGGCGAATTTTTAGCAAATGTTAAGCGAGATTTTATTTTTTGCATTAAAAAAAAAAAATAAATAAAAAATCCCCTCTTTCTCTAATGCTTAAAGCGTTTTACTTATTTCTATTGTGTTTTCTCTAACATAATAAAATACATATCTTGATAACTTTTTTTAAAAAAAAAACGCATAAAATTTGCAAAAATCCTTCCTTTATTTGAAACGTTTTTGGTTCATGACATTTTTTTTGAAGATAATTTCATCCGCGGCTTTGCGTCTTAGGTGGTCCATTCGGAAAGTCCAATTTTGGGCAACTTTTTCAATTTCGGCCGGAATAGCCCGAATTTCTTCGGAAATGTTGTCTTCCAAAGCTGGAATAGTTGCTGGCTTATTTCTGTAGACTTTAGACTTGACGTAGCCCCACAAAAAATAGTCTAAAGGCGTTAAATCGCATGATCTTGGTGGCCAACTTACGGGTCCATTTCTTGAGATGAATTGTTCTCCGAAGTTTTCCCTCAAAATGGCCATAGAATCGCGAGCTGTGTGGCATGTAGCGCCATCTTGTTGAAACCACATGTCAACCAAGTTCAGTTCTTCCATTTTTGGCAACAAAAGTTTGTTAGCATCGAACGATAGCGATCGCCATTCACCGTAACGTTGCGTCCAACAGCATCTTTGAAAGAAATTCGGTCCAATGATTCCACCAGCGTACAAACCACACCAAACAGTGCATTTTTCGGGATGCATGGGCAGTTGGCCACCAAGATCATGCGATTTAACGCCTTTAGACTATTTTTTGTGGGCTACGTCAAGTCTAAAGTCTACAGAAATAAGCCAGCAACTATTCCAGTTTGGAAGACAACATTTCCGAAGAAATTCGGGCTATTCCGGCCGAAATGCTCGAAAAAGTTGCCCAAAATTGGACTTTCCGAATGGACCACCTAAGACGCAGCCGCGGTCAACATTTAAATGAAATTATCTTCAAAAAGTAAATGTCATGAACCAATCTAACGTTTCAAATAAAGAACCGATGAGATTTGCAAATTTTATGTCTCCCACACTTATTAACTCAGGCACATCAATTCATTGGTATGCAACTCAACAAACAAATATCTGGCCTCTTTTTTATTATGATTTCGCACGTATTTGCATATTTGACGTGATTAAAATAAAATCCTAAAATTTCGTAGATATCTTTATTGTGTAAAATATTATATATTTACATATATTTACGGCTTGCTTGGCGCCATACTGGGCGTATACGTAACATCAGTGTATATGTGGGTTAGATGCATAATATTTAAATTTGTTGGTGTGAAAAGAGAATTTCAATTTATTTTTAGTTTCGCTTTTGAATTGTTGTTGTTGTTTATTACAAATAAATTTTACTCTTGGTTATAATATAAAAAGTAAGTGTATTTGTGTCACGAATTCCTCTGATAGTTTTGGGCTCATTTTTTTATACTGCTCTTACTATAATATTACTAAACGCTAAATTTATTATGGGAAGATATGCAATGAAAAGGGATTTTTGCAAGGCAAACTCTGAGCTATGGTTTAAGAAAAGTCATTCTCAAAAGTTGATGTCTCTAGAAGATGTTTTCTTTGAAAATAAATGCTTCACTGATATCTAGGACTTCTTTAGCTGAAGTATCTTTTACTTATGGTTCGATATAGTTCATGTGATTATTTTAGTGCGATCTAAAAAGCTCATTTTATTAACAGATTTAGCTATGTTTCTTAAAATTTGGATTTAAGCAGATCTCCATTTGGCATCTCACTCACTTTTGCTCTCTTAGATAGCAGAGATTTCACTCAATCGGGTGAGTGTGTTTACTCTGCTGGTGAATTGGGGTTTCAATTTAAAAATATCTGAGATTTAAGTTTCCTTATGAGATCTAATAATAATGCTTGAACTAGAAAATCGCTACAATTAATCGTAAATTTCGAATATATAAAAACACAAAATCCGCTCCTCAAAATAGTGTGGTAATAACTGTGAACTCTTTAGGAAAAGTATGAGGATAAATAGGATGAAGACATACATTCACTAACATATATACTCTCATAACTCGTAGAATAAAATCGACACTCACTCTAAAGTTTAACTAAAAACGCAAATCAGCGCCATTACTCAGCCTCTTTACTTCAGCAGTGAAAATAAACAAAAATGTGGAGTGTCAAAAAAAAATTCGCCGGAAGCGTTAAAGTGCCAGCTAAATTGTTCACTCAAATATTTACTTAAGCGCTGACCTCCGAAAATTAGGAAAAAAAATATTTTTTCTGTTCATTTCGTTGTCACAAGGCCGCATTGTGTTGCTGCTTAAGATGTGTTCACCGCCCTAAGTTGAAATGTGAAATGTTGTTTGCGTCAGCGGCAGACAAGTCAAGCGACAACAGTTTTTTGCCGTTGCCTACGCCAAACTTCGCTGATGAATCGCCACTTTTTTCGGGAACAATCAAACGCTAAAAACAACAACAACAACAAACAATGAACAATAGCTTTCGTCGAAGAACGTGAACGTCAACGCCTTCGTTGAGCTGCTGCTGCCACGTACACGAAATCCTTGCGCGTCTTTTTGTGCATAGAAGCAGCGAAAGTTGTTTTTTCTCCTCCCAAAAGCTGACGTATTTCTCGGAAAAACACAATGACTGACTGCCAATGGCGCGTGCTTTTTCAACAACACTGCCACTAATGATGTTTTTATAGGATTTTTTGTGAGCCTTGCCGTTAACCTCGACGAAGTGCGAAATCATGAAAATAAGTGGCACGCAAAAAGTAAAGTAAATAAAGTGGAATTATTGAAAAGTTGCATGCTTTATGCCACAATTTATACAGCTGATTTTGACACGGCTGCTGTTGTGAGCACTGAGGATTGATGTGAATGGAAAATTTCCCAAACAAATGGCCTCTAACTGCTCTTCATCTTTCTTTTCATGCGTATCACCTAGTCACCGAAGGACTTCATACCTTCTCTCCATGCCGTTATTGTCTCCTCGTGCCATTTATTAAGGATTATGTAAGCAATATTTGCCATACAATTATTATTGATTCATTGCGCCGGCACACAGCGACCCATGAGCGCCTGGCTACTTATGTATTTGCCCATATTGTCATAATGAATATTGTAATTACTTTAATGCTGTAGCAATTCCGTCTTCGCCGCGTGATTCGTTTGCATAATTAAGCTTTTGTAGGCGTCATAAATAATATGCATTTTGCATAAGATACATATAACTTATTTATGTAATCTAAAGGCAAAGCAAAGCATAATAAAGCTTGCCAGTTTCATTGTAAGCGTTTAATTAACAATCTTAGTGATGCAATAACAACAATTGATTTAATGTTGAATTCTGCGATAGAGGCTTAATGCTCCGATTTTGGGAGGCGCTTAGTTTCGAAATCCTGAGTGATGCGGGATTCTCACGAAATCGGTTGGCTTATAACCTCCTAAATATTGGGTAGTCGAAAAAATCTTTAGGTATTTCTAATCAAACTTCAATATAATGCCATGCGAAAGTTCAGTTCATAAAAGGAGTTTAAGAACTAAGAGTGGGGCTTTTATGCTTGATAAGGCTCTCGCACTACACAACGTAGAAGACACTACTGTTTCCATTATCACCATCAAGCACTCGCTTAGCACTACCAGAAACGTGGCAATTTTCTCGAGTTCACCATGATTCATCTTGCCCTTCACACGCTGGAGGGTGTAAACAAGGTATGACATATGCATTGGATCATCTGGCGGAGGCTGCAAGCTTAAAGTAGCCCCATCTACCACCACCAGGGACGTGGCAATCGCTCAAAAAGCACTTTGCAGTTTCATGTGTCAGAATTTAGCGGAAATTAGTGGCCAAACAAGGCGCACCAAATAATCAGAGCTGTCTTACTTATACAGATAGGCAGCAGTACTTTAATTAGAAATCTCAAGATAGATAGGCATCAGTACTTTAATTGAAGATCACAAGTCGTTCTTCCTTTTCACTTTTTGGCGCCAAATGGAGATTCCAAGTGTAGTCAGGTCCTTCTCCACCTGGTCTCTCCAACGATGGAGATCTTCCTCTTCCTCTGCTTCCTCCGGCGGTTTTTCCTTCGATTACTTTCTCAGCTGGAGTATTTACGTCCATACGTACGACAAGACCTAGCCAGCGCAGCCGCTGTCTCTTAATTCGCTGAACTATGTCAATGCCGTCGTATATCTCGTACAGCTCATCGTTCCATCGACTGTGGTATTCGCCGTTGTCAATGCGCAAAGGACCATAAATCTTCCAGAACTTTCTCTCGAAAACTCGTAACACCGACTCAGCCATCGCCCATGCTTTGCACCATATAGTATGACGAGGATGATCAGTAACTTTTATAATTTGTTTGTCGAGTGAAGACTCGGTCCGATGTAGCGCCTGTTGGCAAGAGTTATTCTGAGTTGGATTTCGAGGCTGACGTTGTTATTGGTGTTAATGCTACTTTCAAGATAGACGAAATTATCTACGACTTCGAAGTTATGACTATCAACAGTGACGAAGCACCCAGGTCGCGAATACGGCGACTGTTTGTTTGATAACAGAGGTTATTTCGTCTTGCTCTCGTTCACTGCCAGACGCATTTGCTTTGCTTCTTTGTCCAACCTGGAGAGCGCAAAACTAACGGCCCGAATGTTGAAGCCAATGATATCACACCAGCAACAGTGAACTCTTGTAGGAGATTGTAGCTTCCCACTTCAGATCTCCATTTCCATATTTTCTCCAGCAGCAGATTGAAATAGTCGCACGATGGGGAGTCTCCTTGTCTGAAACCTGGTTTGACATCGAACGGCTCGGAGAGGTCCTTCCTTTAGTTTTTCGGAGATGCCGAATTCAGACGTGGCGGTACTAAACACAGCTTCTTTTCGTGTTGTCAAAAGCAGCTTTGAAATCGACGAATAGTTTGTGCGTGTCGATTCTTTTTTCACGGGTCTTTTCCACGATTTGGTGCATGGTGAATATCTGGAAAGTTGTTGATTTTCCAGGCCTAAAGCCACACTGATAAGGTTGTTGACGGTAGGCTTTAATCTTTCACACAATACGCTCGATAGAACCTTTTCTGTTTAGGAGACTTATCGCACGGTAGTTGGCGCAGATTGTGGGGTCTCCCTTTTTGTGGATTGGGCAGAGTACACTTAAATTCCAATCGTTGGGCATGCTTTCGTCCGACCATATTTCACAAAGATGCATGCTGCTTATCAGTTCTTCGCCGCCGTGTTCGAATAGCTCGGCCTGCAATCCATCTGCACCCGCCGCTATGTTGTGCTTCAGACGGGTAATTACTTTTCGAACATCTTCATGGTCGGGCAAGGGAACGTCTGTTCCATCGTCATCGTTTGAGGTATAGGGTTCGCCTTCTTCTAGCGTTATGCTTTCACTGCCATTCAGCAAGCTGGAGAAGTGTTTTCTCCATAATTTTAGTATGCTCTGTGCATCGGTGACTAGATGCTAGATGCTGGGGATTCTAGAAGATAGCAAGGATTACAGCAACGTTTTTTAACGTGAAAAATTTTATCTACTAAGAAAATATCATAACACTATTGGGAATGCGCCAAAAGACAAGTCATCGCAGGGGTTCTCCACAAGTGTTGCCTGTTTGTTTGAGCATCTGGTATAGTCGATTATCTGAAGAGTGACGCTTGGTGAAACGAAATAATATTTAAGGAGTGTCTTACTTAGTTATTATATTTAGTTTATATGTACTTATATTTCTGTTCATTTTCTTCATTTTGTGATATCACGGGATCACCGGAACTGCTGATCACCGAAAGAGAAAAGAAATATCTGCTTTTTAGTAAAATACCACTTCCAAAGAGTTGAGTCGTCAGAAGGGTGCGCTGTCGCGACTTATGTTTAAAACACCTCTCCAGCAGAACATAAAAGTACCTTCACATCTCTCATATTGCAACTTCTTTTACTGCAATACTGTATTGCTTCAGACGCCACTATCTGTGCTAATGCATTACCAGACACTGCTCAATCACCTTTGAAATTCAATCTTAAATAACGTAAGATTATAGGAATAAAAAACTTATAAAAACACTGCCAACAATCGATCTAACTCTTCGCACTCCTTCACCCATTTATTACTCCCAAAGTTAGAATATTCGCCACGTTCACCAGAAACCCGTTTTTCCAAGAAATATCACTTTCATTTCGTTGTCGTTCTACTTCGTTCGCCACTTGGAAGCCATAAAATTCGTCTTAACAGTTATTTTTATACGCCATCAAATTAGATTTCAATTAACAGTGACAAATGTCAAAACATAATGAAGGCAGAAAAGAGGAAGAAGAAGCAAAGGCGATAAAATTGGCGAGTAGCGGCGTCCTCCAAAACCGTAAAGCAAATGACAATGGAAATACGGAGATACAAGTCTAATAAAATATTGTCGCCGGTAGGAGATTCAAGGCGCTTTGTAAAACAAACGGAGTGTTGGCACAGCTGTACGAAATCACTATGTGAAATGGCAATTTTGGCAGAGAAGAAGGATTAAATGCACAGCGACACGAAGCCAATAAAATGGAAATCACGCCAGACCCAGCAAACGAAAAGTATTGGAACGATTTGGGTGAAATAGCTTAGGTCGTGGCATGCACATTTTTGAGAGGTAAGGTGTGGAATTAGAAGGAGGCGATGAGTGGCATATGAATAAGAGGTGAGAGCTCGTCCAGAAAAAGTCGATATTGGGACTTTTTTGTTTAGATCCCATCGTTAAATTTAAACATACTTTCGTTGTCTACTCTTTTTACCGGGATCTTAGGTTCTAGGTTATCTTATATCGGTTCTGGGACCAGCTCACATCTTTGTTTTGTTTTTATTTGTGTACTTATCTACTTCCTTTGAGCTTTGAAAAAACTGAGAACTTTCTTCAATTGACCTTTAGAAATTTTAGACATTTCCTACCTTCTTAAATAACCTAAGTTCTAGCGACAACGCTCAATGATTTACTTGGCCTTAAGATTAGTGCGCTTTTTTCGCTGGTATTTATTCCCGTCTCCGTAATAAAATAGCTCGAAATAAATAGCTGAAATTGGAAAAGGCTGACAATAAAAGACAACAAATCCCATTTAACGATGCTTCGCGGTGGCGAAAGAGTTGGCCAGAGAGAAAGGGTGCGAAAGCGACCATTCACATATATAAGGATCAAAGAGCTGACGTCTGGCTAGAAAACTAAGGCGGCCAATAAAAAATTGAAAATCTCAGCAAGAGTGCGCAGGAAAGAAATTCCAAGGAGCGGAGCTTGTAACGGTAGCGAACGGAAAATAGTTTGACGATGTGTAGCTAAGAAATAAAAGAACGATTATGGGAGCGTAAGTTTATGGAAACCGGAAACTTGCGTACGAACATTAGTGTTGCTTTATTATATACTATATTTTTCATAATGGCCCCGTCGTGCATAGTTAACAGGCCGTGAAAGTATTCGTTGCAAGGACGGGCAGACGCGAGCGGAGAATATTTAGTAATTTAAGAAATTTCCTGCTGCTATTTAAGTGAAATCTGTCACCAAGATTTCTGCAGTTTTCGTACAAATGCGCATACATAAACATACATACCGTTATGTAGGTCAGTAAATATAGAGCGTTTCCGCACTATTAAGAAATTCCACAGCAATCACATGAAGCAGTGCAATCAACCACTTCGGTTGATGTCAGAATAATTAAAATTTTTTGTTATTTCAAATGAAATTTCGCAAAGAGAAAAGCACGTGCGGTAGTCAAGGACTCTAGAACTGTACTGCAAGTCATAAATTTTTAATACCTTCCCTTTTGCTTGCAAATTACTTTTTCCCCATAGTTATATATGGATAGATTTTTTATATTTACTCACACTTTTGCTTTATGTGCTCTAAAATAGCTTTTAAATATTTATTAGTTTATGGGAGTAGCAGAAGGAAGCCATGAAATAGATCAGCAAAGTGACTTAACCCTGAGCTATATGCTAGTGGGAGGCCACAAGGCATTGAAGGAGTTAAACATACGTTCTTGCAGTTTGCTTAGTATGCAATTAGTAGATTCTTAAAATAGACGCTAATCTTTAATATGTACTCGTAGTGATTTTGTGGAAATTATATGCTAATAGTGCTTGGGAATTTTGTGGATAGCCTTGACATTTTGCACTCAATATTAGTAAGCGTTTTTGAAAAATTTGTTCCAGGTAATTTCCCATTGAAACAACTGGACGTTATTTGAGATAAACGAAATTTGTTGAAATTTAGTGATTGAATGAATTAGTAATCACTAAATGCAAAATTCGAATGCAGCGGTTGGCAGGTAGTCAATAAAATGTTTTAAGACTTATTTTTTATAGATTTTCTTTTTTTTTTCTTGGTATTTTACTTTATTCGTTATAAAATTCTAACATATTTTACATATGTTTTCTAGACAGGACTTGGCTTCGGTATGACTCAATTAGGTGTGCGACCTAGCTAACATATCCCCAAATGTAGACTATACAAATGCCTTAACTATCACCTTGGACTTAACTATCACCGTGGCATGAAAAATATTGTGAAATGTTGCCTATCTTTAAGAGCTGGAATCATAATAGTGTAGTTAAGTAAATTTTTAATTTATACTTCGCGTGTTTTTTGAATCGGTAATTTTTTTTCTGTAAGTTGGTAGTAGTGTTAGAGACATCTATGCTAAATATCACGTCAAAATATTCATTATTATTTGAGATACGCGTCGTTTTGTGAGGCTCTAAAAGTGACTTCTTCGATTTTTACTATGTCTGGATTTATTGAACAAAGAATTTCGAATATGCACCTTCTCATACTGGATTGTTTATTCGTGATCATTTCGCCACATTTTCAAGTAATATCGTGCCGCAACCACCGCATTCGCCTGATTTTCCTTCGTGTAACCGTGTATTCAGCAAATTTATATGACCACTCCGAGGACACCATTTTGGCTCAATTGAGGATATAAAAGCTTCATCGAAGAAGGCTCTGATTGCCATCACGACTTTTTTCCAAGTGCTTTGATGACTGGAAAATTCGTTGGCATAAGTGTATTGCAGCGGGAGGAGATTGCTTTGAAGGAAATGAAATGGACAAAATTCACCTTTTAATTTGATCAAAGTAGTATATCGCAATTTGGTAAATGCTTTATCTACTACATTATGATTAAATTCAGCCTTCCGAAACTAAATCGGCCAGATTTTAATACCAAATTGGTACTTACTTGTAGTGTTGTGTCGCTCACCTCTACTGCTTTAAGAAACTCTATGATAGTACCTAAGGAGGCATAATCACTTATGACTTTGAAAAAATAAAAATTTTTTTGCGGATACAGCTGTCCAAAAAAGTGGCCACATAAGAAAAAACGACTATTTTGATTTTCTTTAACAAAAATGTTTTTATTTTTAAGGTTTTCACAATGTAATTTTGTAATTAAAAAACTAGTTCCTCAAAAAAATGGAAGTATTTTAGGTAATATGAGACCGTTCTAAAATTTTAACGTACAATGCTTCCAAAGTTTCACAGAATAATGAAATAATTGATATTTCGTTGAATAACCTCGGTTTTTTTTACACAGCATCACATCTCCGAGACATGGAGTTTATGAGATCTCGCCAACGCTTCATTGGTATTTCTTTCCAAGCCTGTTTAACTCTTTCACTACCTGCCATAAATCTCTCAAATTAGTTGGTTTCTCTTGAGCTACTCTTTCTTGGTATCCGTCAATAGGTTTTCTATGGTATTGAGGTCAGCAGACTGAGCAGGCCACCGCATAACGTCAACCCCGTTGACTCTAAACCATTCTTTTGCGCACTTGCTAGCATGTTTAGCGTCATTATCCTGTTGTTATACCCATATCAATATTGCATATTCCATTAAGCATATGGTAACATTACCACATCTAATATTTTGACATATGACCTTTGATCCCTCATACATTAAATTAAGTGAATTGGATCAACACCACTATGTAAAAACAACCCAATACCATGATTTTGGCGTCGTCATGTTTAACGTTTTTTGTTGTACAAGTATATTCTGTGTTAGGAGAATTCCTAGAACCTGTACTAACAAATAACTCAATTTTGGATTGGCCTGACCACAATATGTTTCGCCATTTAGCCACGGGCCAGGACCCATGCTCTTTTGCGAATTTTATGCGTGTTTCTTTTTGAATAGCGGCACTTTTCGTGGACTTCCGGTAAATAATTTATTCTGTGCCAAACGCCTACGAACAGTTTCAGTATTAACTGACAAATTTCAATATTATTTAGTTCATCACGGATGCTCCTGGCTGATACAAAAGGATTAATTTTGCAGTAGCGTATTATATTGCGATAGTCTGCGGTGCTTGTTTTGCACTTTCGTCCACGAGTTTCATTATTATTTCTATAATTTAAGGCATTTGCTACTAACGTTTGAGGAGAGCATTTTACGACTTGGATCTCTTTGTAAGTTTTTCGTAGTTTCCTCTTTTTTTTGTCGTTTCCCGCTTTACCTCTGTACGATGCTTTCTTCTACTAACTGGAGAAGCACCCAATGATTAAATAACTAATAAAAATTGCTGCTCGATTGAGGAACTATATTTACTTTTCTAATTTTGTGAATATTTTTATGCTATTTTTTCTCGAAGCACTGTTTTCAGAGTTGATGAGGAAAATTTCTCCAAAACGGCTGGACTGATCAACTTGAATATTTTCAATTAATGATGAAAGAAAGTACATATGATTTGCCAATAATTTCGATGTTTCTAAGCCAACGTGAAATGCGATTTTGTTTTACAAAAGCGATTTTTTCGGAAGGTGCCGTTTTACAAAAACCAAATTTTAACTCGTTTTTCGATTAATACTTGTATGCATGTATAGTGATAATACAATTTTTTGTTATTGGATTTGAAATGGTTTTAAGCAGAAAAGTCTTCCCCACTAAAATGTTAAATATAAAACTTCACGTTATTTTCTGAACACACCTCGTTAATACAAATTCCATGAATACCTTTTCTACCAATATTTATTGCATTGTTCTTACTTTTTCTCTACCGTGTTTTACTATACTTCAGCAAACGGATTAGTACATTTAAATAAGTAAGCTTATATATAAAATTTCATATTTAAAGCTTCTTTCCTTACATTGCCCTCTTACAGCCACTTTGAGTATTTTTAATCAGATTTCCCATCAAATTTAAGCATTCAACCAATTCCAATTCAGCGCTGCATTTAAAATCACTTTCCTTTGTACTTATGTGCTTGCAAGTACGTTTTTATAATTTAATAAACTTTCCAACACGCATTTACACTTACCCAACGGCACACGCACAAGAACATATGTGCACACATACATACATAAACCCCTGTTCCTGCTCTTGTCCTTACACAGCGCACATTAGCATAAGTGTAATATAGTATTTTTGCTCTTCATGCCATTCCCGCTTGTTACTCTGCTCATTTGCGTCCTCGACAACTCTCAAGTTGCTGCGCAGCTTCCACAGACGCCTCATTAATTGCACTTATGAGTATGCTTAAAATCATAAAAATTAATTTTCTACTCTTCAACACGTTGTCAGGTGGTGAGTGCATGAGCAGACTTTCGCAGTCATATGTATGCATGTATGTGTGTGTTTCATTACATGTGTGTGCGTCTTTCTTTATATTTGTGTGTTTGTGTGCCCGGCTTTAATTCTGGCTCAAACTCTCAGTCGCTGCCAGCTTTAAGCAGGCCACGGAGGTTACTTGGCTCCAGGGGCACACACACATGCATATGTATGTATTTGTACAACTTATAAGTATATTTGTATATAAGTTATGAACTCTTGTTATCACGTGTATGCGTATGTGTGCGTTAATGCTTTTAACACTTGATATCTTTGTGCTCATAAACGCGTTCTTTTTCACTGCTCCTGCCACGTAAATGGGTATAAAATTGAATCACCTCTTACACCATAATATTTTATATGTTTGTACATGCCTCCATTAATGTTATGTGTGTATTAAGGTCGCTGCTGTTTACCTGAAGAAGAATAATACCGTCGCCTTTTTTCGTCGAAATACTCGCTTACATCGGAACTTACTCGCAAAAGCAGATGAGTAACAATTTATCTGCTATTACGTAATTATCTGCATGCTTGGGTATTAGGGTGAGCCAAAAACTGAGCAAACGAACCTATGATTTCAAGTATTCTATATGCAGAGAAAAAATATACGTGAGAGGAAAATTTTTAGCTACATTCAAAGTTTCACTATCAATAAAATTTTAAAGGCACCCGACCGACCATAGTAAAACACATTGTTTTGGAAAGATTCGTTTTTTTTTATTCAACATTGTTCCCTTCGCGGGTGATACACTGATTATAGCGACCCTCCAACTGTTCGATACCATTTTTGTAGTAAGTATTGTCATTTGCTTTAAAATAGGCCTCAGTTTCGGCGATTACCTCTTCATTCGAAGAAAATTTCTTCCCAGCGAGCATCCTTTTGATAGTTGAAAACAAGAAACAGTCGCTGGTGTCAGATCTAAAGAATACGGTGGTTGAGGAAGCAATTCGAAGCCCAATTCATGGATTTTTGTCATCGTATTCACTGACTTGTGACACGGTGCATTGTCTTGGTGTAATAACATTTTCATTTTCTTCAAATGTGGCTGTTGTTCCGCGATTACGTCCTTCAAACGGTCCCATAACGCTATATAATAGTCGCTGTTGAGGATCCTTCGTTTTTCAAGTTAGTCAATAACCTTGCCAGCCGACTGCTGCGTTTTTCCACGCTTTGGAGCGGATTCATCCTGTACAGTCCACTGGGAAGACTGTCGATTGGACTTCGTAGTGAAATGATTGAGTCATGTTTCAGCCATTGTCACATATACACGCAAAAACACTGCTCCGAATGATTAACTCTTCGTTCTTTTTGGTTAAAAGTGAGCTCGTGCGGCACCCACTTTGCACAGAGCTTTCTCATAACCAAATATTCGTGAATGATATGATGCACACGCTCAGTTGATATCTTTAAAATGCCTTCAAGCTCGAACAACTTCACTTTACGTTCATCCAAAACTATTTTGTGAACTTCTTGCTGTTTTCTTCGGTAATAACATCTTTTGGGCGTCTACCGCGTTCATCGTCTTTGGTGCTCATTTCTCCACGTCTGCACTTAGGGCACTGGAGCAGTGTCTGAAAGCTCGTCATCAAGCCAAGTTTTTGCTTCAACTTTATTTTTGTTCTCCAAAAAATTCGAAATTCCTTTTTATCCATCTTTTACAATAACAAAAGCTGCTTCACTAGCAATGATATAATTCACACACATCATCCGACAGCCGTCAAATTTATATACTTGTCTTTTGAAGGTTAGGGCTAACTAAAAATCATGTGGATTTAATTCTAGTAGCGCCATCTTGTGTCAGGTCAGGAACTTTTCAATTTATCTGCTAAAAATTAGTTTTCAGTAAAAATGGCATAAGTTTAGGATAAATGTTTTTACAGAACATAAAATTTCCTAAAAAACTTCTTCTAAGTGGGATTTTTTCAAATTCTATAATACATATTTTTTCAAACTTTGAGCGCAAAAAAAAAAATGATGAACTCACCCTCGTACGCATGTATATACATACTTTTCACTTATATAATGTTGTATACAAGTCCTTACATACATACATAAGTATGTGTATGAGTTAAGGGCATACATATGTTTCACATAACCAAACATGTGTTGTACACTCTTGTAAACACATGTTCTTCCGCGTGACTTGATATTGCCGTCGTGACGGCCATTCGGACTTTTACGTGTTTACGTAATTGATTTGCGATTGAAATTTCAACTCGTGAATATTGTGCTTAACATAAACTTAACTTATGGGCTTGATATGACTCACAGGGCGATAGTAAAAAAAATAGCAAAGTTTCCTATAAAAAGATTGTTGTTGTTATAAAAATAAGAAACTGCAAAAATAAAAGTCGACTAAGGGCAAGTAAAGCTGTCTTCCTTTTCTCGAATTGGTTCAAATATTTACTAATCTCGAAATAATGTCATGTTTGTCTCTTTTACTACTCTCAACGAATATTTTCCAACTTCACGGTACCGAGATTATAGCATCTCATTAGTATGTCGGTTTGCTCTCGTATCCTTCGTATTTCTAAAGTTCTGCGCCTTCGCTTATATTGATTGTTCTGGCGTTGTCCTTGCTTCACTCAGCCAAGATTGGCGACCTCCCATGTCGCTTGATTTGTTATATCCAAGTTAGTCAAATCAAGTGCTATTTTCACACTTTTTTTGTCAGTTCTTATGTGGAATTTGATAGAAAGTATTGAATTCCAAGCTTTTGGTGAAGCAAATTAACTCTTGGCCGACTTCGACTGCTAATAACTTTACGAAATGCGCAAGCAGGTGTCACTAAAAACCTTAGATCATTAGTGAAACTTGATGTTAGAATAAGTTCCAATAACAAGGAAGGAAACTATGAGCAGTCGGAACTTTGAATAAATGTGCCAAAACCTATTTTGTCATCTTGTTTGTGGTTTTAAAGCTCTGAAATCTTAAAAGTATTTGGTTTTTTTCTTCTTCGTATAATAAAATCGTTGCGGATTCCAGTTTGATATTGCTCTTGTGATGTCGTCTTGGGGCTTATGTCAGCGCATGTCCGATCCAGGTAGCTTGATGAATTTTCTTTGGCTGGAATCTAGTACATCCTGGCGTTAAAGTCATTAAGCACGATTTTGACATCGTGGGCAGTTTCAAGCGCTCATAGAAGACTTCTTTAGTCGCATTGTTCTTTTGTTACGTTGGGGAGTGAACGCATATCAGCGATATGTTGAAGAACTTCGCTTTGATGCGGATTGTGGCTAGACATTCATCCACCGGGGTGAATGCCAGGACTCGGCGACGGAGTCTCTCTCCCATCAGGATTCCCACACCGAATTTGCGCTTCTTTATGTGAACACTGTAATAAATGCCACATTGACCTAGTCATTTCAGTCCTTTTCCCATCCATCACACTTCTTGGATGGCGGTGATGTTAGCCTTTACTTTTACATTTACCAGCTAGGCAGCGGCACCTTGCCAATTAAGGGACCGGACTCCAGGTGTATGCCTCCTTAATACGTTTGCATTAGTCGTCATCAAAAATGAACGTTTCTCATCCGAGGCTGTTTTGTTCTTTACATGAGAGGTGTTTTTTACGTGGCGTGTTCCAACCTTGTTGACGCCTTTTTAGTTCGCCTTGTTCTTAGGCTACCCAGAAGATACTTGATCAAAGACAAATCGTGAGCTCTTGAGCCATGTGTAAAAGAATCGTTTCTGGCCACTCCCAAGTGAGTGGCGCTCAGAGAACTGTCCTCACTTACGTGAACTTCTACACATGACTCCATCCTCCAATGCGTATGCATTGGAAATACACTCCATTAAAAATTATCAATTATTTAAAATAATTTATTAATATTAAAGAATTTTAACTGTTTACAAAACAAAAACAAAATTTCAATTGAACACTGCAGCAATATGAAAAGTATACGAGCATTTAGGGTATCCGCTTTATTAAAAATATATCAAAAATAATTCGATTTAAATAAATCCTGTTTTCTGAAAGCCCATCTGACTTTTTTTTTGTTTTTTCCAAGCAAATCCAGTATTAAAACTAACCATAAAAACAACTTATCGCTGCGGCGCTAATTTTTTAAAACATGAAATATTTTAAATGCAAAACAGCAGCAGTTCAGTAGCGACTGCATGGAAAAAGTTCTGGCCAAATATGCATAAATGAATCGTCCGAAATGCGTGTGTGAAGTATACATGAGCGCGATCTGCAAACAAAAAAGTAGATTAAAAAGTGGTAAAACAAAATATTGCCAAAAAAGTAGCAAAAACGGGATAATCTTACCACTTTTGGCCGCGCATATTTCGCAGACTCATTGCCCGAATTCGACTTGGCAAAAAGCGCCTTCAAAAAGCGACAGCAAATTAACTCAACTCTGATGAAATATAGCGCGAGTGTTTTACATGGAAATTGTATGTGGCACACAGCCTCACACACTCATCAAGATCACACTCACACGCACAATACACACCCACACACACATTTAAATATATTTAATCGAGATAAAAAGCACTTTTTCGACGAGTTGACAAATGCGAATAAAACATATTTTTACCTGGAAGCATCCTCGTTCAATTCGGCATTTCACACACACACTCACCCCCGCACAAACCTGCATTTTTATTCTGCATCTGACAGCCCATTTATGAATGCATTGATGTGAGCGCTGGAAAAACCGGTGTTGCCGGGCAATTTGTAAATTTATACATTCGCGTAACTCTATATTCTCCCTCAGGTTGTTGTGAATAGTTTATATTTTACCGTTCGCTGTTTTTTTGCCATAGCGTGGAACTATTAAAAGTTGAGGCCCAAACATTTATTATTTAAAACGTAGCATTTTTACAACGATTTAACGGCGTTTTCCCCGAAAACGACACTGATTGTGCTGATTGATATGAAATGGATGCCAAAGTGAGCAAAAACACTTAAAAAAATGAAATAAAATAAAGTTAGGTTCAATAAAAGAAACAAGCGTTAAAAGTACATACTTTCGTAGTGGAGATGATTTTTTTTAGTTTGGAAGTGCTTTTGAGTTGTGTCCCACTGTGTTACTAGCAATAATATTGAACAGTCGCAAATTTACATTACACAGTTATGTAACTTTGTAATAATTAAACAAAATATTTACGAAAAAATTTTCTCTTTGGTTGCACGGAAATCAAAGGGTGATCCATTTCGAGGTTTCCTATTTAAAAAAAAGCCAAAGACAGAAACTTCAGATTTATTATCATTCCAAAGAACATTCTTTAGCATTTATTTTTTGAAAATTATCTCTTTTAAACGTTGGCCGTGGCTACGTCTTAGATGGTCCATCACCGGACCCACAAACCACACTAAACCGTTGTTTTTTCTTGATGAAATGTCAGCTCATAAATCTTTTTATACTCTCGCAACAAAGTTGCTAAGGAGAGTATTATAGTTTTGTTCACATAACGGTTGTTTGTAAGTCCTAAAACTAAAAGAGTCAGATATAGGGTTATATATACCAAAGTGATCAGGGTGACGAGTAGAGTTGAAATCCGGATGTCTGTCTGTCCGTCCGTCCGTCCGTCCGTCCGTCCGTCCGTGCAAGCTGTAACTTGAGTAAAAATTGTGATATCGTGATGAAACTTGGTACACGTATTCCTTGGCTCCATAAGAAGGTTAAGTTCGAAGATGGGCAAAATCGGAAAACTGCCACGCCCACAAAATGGCGGAAACCGAAAACCTATAAAGTGTCATAACTAAGCCATAAATAAAGATATTAAATGAAAATTTGGCACGAAATTTGGACGTAATTTTTTTGGAAAAGTGGGCGTGGCCCCGCCCCCTACTAAAGTTTTCGTACATATCACGGAAACTACTATAACAATGTCAACCAAACTCTATAAAGTCGTTTCCTTTAAGGCATTTCCATATACAGTTCTAAAATGGAAGAAATCGGATAATAACCACGCTCACCTCCCATACAAAGGTTATGTTGAAAATCACTAAAGGTGCGTTAACCGACTAACAAGAAACATCAGAAACACTAAATTTTACGGAAGAAATGGAAGAAGGAAGCTGCAACCATGCTTTTTTAAAAAATTGAAAATGGGCGTGGCATCGCCCACTTATGGACCAAAAACCATATCTCGGGAACTACTCCACCGATTTCAATGAAATTCGGCATATAATATTTTCTTAACACCCTGATGACATGTACGAAATATGGGTGAAATCGGTTAATAACCACGCCTTTTTCCAATATAACGCTATTTTGAATTCTATCTGATGCCTTCTCTGAATAATATACTCGTATACATTAGGAACCAATGATGATAGCGGAATAAAACTTTACACAAATACGGTATTTGAAAAATATGTAAATGACGGATAATGAAATTTCGATTATCACTTTATCATGCGAGAGTATAAAATGTTCGGTGACACCCGAACTTATCCCTTCCTAACTTGTTATGTTGCTCTTTGTCCCAAATGTGGCAGTTTGGCTTGTTTACATACTCACTGAACCAGAAATGAACCTCATTGCAGGACAAAATTTGGCTCGAAAACGTCGGATTTTCTTAAAACTTTTCAAGTGCCCATAGAACGAAGCGGTGTCGATTGGTAAGATCGAGTGGCTTCAGCTCTTGCACAAGCTATTTTGTACGCTTCCGATTTAAGATCTCGACGAAAAAAAGCGCCCAGTCGTTCCATACGTCAATCCGATTTTCTGCGATTGGCGCCGGAGCGACTCTCACGGTCTTCGTGTGCATTCTCAGCTACTGCTATGACTATTGAAAAAATTACCTCTATTTTAGTCACCCGTTATATATATATTTTATGAGATCTCCGACGATTCCTTCATGGTTTTACGAACTTCGTAGCGAACTCAATTTGTCCTGCTCAAGATTTCGATAAATAGCTAACATATAACCATGTTAGCTTATTCTTCATGAAAGTATATAAATACGACTAATAAGCATTATTCTCAATATCCAACATTTAGAAAAAATACAGTTTTTAATGATCGCCATTTACAAACAAAAGAATTGCTCCTTTTCTTCCTCGGTCGGGTTCGAAGTCGATCTTAAACCTCTGCCGTGTTGTAGGTTCGGCATTCGGCTTCACACTGAACGGAACTTTCAATTCCATCTGCCGTTAGGTTTAAACCGCAGCCACCAAAAAACTCCCCAAAGGGCCAACCCCAATGAGCAGCTTGGAGCGACTTTCAAGGATTAACTTCTCCCTGTTGTACCAAATTTAAGTCTTCGGCCAGACCTTGTAGCTTTTGCTATTACCAGTTGAGCGCCCATCAAATTCAATGACAGCTGACATTTTTCGCTTGAATTTCAAATGCCTTTTCAAAAGAAGGAATCTCATTTAAAGTCTATAATATGAGTTCAAGCTGCGTATTATAGCATTACATCTGAAGCGACTATGATGAAATGCCTCCAAATTCAAAAATTCAAATCCAAACAACGGACATAATATTAGTCGCTTTTTGCGTATTGGATATTGTAGTTCAAATGTCTTGTCACTCCTACGTTATAATACTTAACCAGTGGTTATTTTGAGTTGTGAGAAGATTAAATTTATCGAATTAAAGTTCTGCACTCCGTCTTTGAATGCTTCCCCCTTCTACAAAAAGGCATTATGACGAAAATTAGTAAGATATTGCGTTTATCTTGTTGTGTGTTGATGATTCCAAAAATGAAAAAAAAAACCGAGAGAAAGAAACTCAAGCCAAGGACGGTGCCTTTTTCTGTTTAGCAGACATGTGTACCTTGTAGCTTCAATTTGGAAAAGTGATCCGAAAATTTGTTTAAAAAATGCAGATCGGAAGCACTGAGGCCCATAGAACAAGTGCCTGATGATCGGAGAACTACTGCTCGTTCCCATCCTAATAAGATTTGGTTAAAGGTGCCCTTTCTAGCGAATTTATTGGCTTTATCGTTTCCCACAATTCCACTAGGCAAGTACTGATAGCAAAATTTGATTGAATTGAGGTTTTCACTTAAAAAGCATTTGTCCTTCATTTTTTCAAGGTAAAACCCCTTGCTATTGTTTTTTGCTTTATTTTACTATAGTAATGTTTATATATCCGAGGCTTGTTAATTACTTTCATTGGGGGTGTTTTTTACGTGGCGGGCCCCAAACCCAGCGCACAACACTATGTAGGGAATGCTTCGCCTTCTCACTTTAGCTCGCCTGCAAACGGATGCTCTTAGACTACCCATAGAATACTTGGTCAAAGACCGGAAGTCGTGAGCTGCTTGAGTCATATGTAAAAGAATCGTTTCTGGCCACTCCCAAGTGAATGGCGATCAGAGAACTTTCCTCACTTGCGTGAACTTCTACACATGACCCCATCCTTACGGTCCTTTGCGCGTTGGCCACGGCGAATATCGCATTCGATGGAACGATGAGCTGTACGAGATATACGACGACATCGACATAGTTCAGCGAATTAAAAGACAGCGGCTGCGCTGGCTAGGTCATGTTGGACGAAAACACTCCAGTTCTGAAAGTATTCGACGTTGTACCCGCCGGGGGAAGCAGAGGAAGAGGAAGACCTCCACTCCGTTGGAAGGACCAGGTGGAGAAGGACCTGGCTACGCTTGGAATATCCAATTGGCGCCACGTAGCGAAGAGAAGAAACGACTGGCGCGCTGTTATTAACTCGGCTATAATCGCGTAAGCGGTGTCTACGCCAATTATGAAGAAGAATAATGTTTATATATTGGGTAGATTTCCATAAGATTTAAAAAAATACGCAAAATGTTGGAAAAAGTTATATTTAATCCGAACTAAGCCGCATTGCAAGTGTTGTACAGAGTTTATGTTAAATGTTGCCTACCTTTTAGCGCCGACTGAATAACCAGAACTCATATGTTAAAGTTTTGTTTGACTGATTTTTTTTTTTGATGATGTATAATTTTTTTTAAATTATTTATTAATTATAATTGTTGCTGGTTAATGCTATTATGCAAACAAATTATGTAATTATTCACGCAAAATTGGCAACACCTGAGGAGCACTCAAATTCACTTTTGGATATGACTAAGGGATTTTTTGAGTTGACAAATTCAATAAATGATGAATTTCTAATTAAATTTTAAATTTCCACCCGATTTCAGTTGCGTTACGCTTTATGCGCTTTCAGTTTCATTTGCGTGTTTTTCGCTCAAAATTTAATTTTGTCAAAGTAGAATGCAAATTCAGATTGAAAGTGGTGAATAAAATAGTGAGAAGGTCAGCATTGATTGCATAAATGGAATTCGGTAATGCAATCCACTGCCCTGGTTCACAGACACACAAAAGCCGACACGCAATCACGCAGAATGGAATTTTTATTGCACAAATTTTGGATCCTTTGCCCCACAAAGTGGTGGAAAAAATTGCTCAATAGAAATTCTCGAACGCTTTAAGTTGGCGGCGAAGGAGTGCTTTTCACTGCAGCTGGCTGGTTCAATACACATATTTATACAGCTTCATTGATTGTTTGTGGCTTTGTGTGGGTGTGTGTGTGACTATGGTGTAGAGTGGTTGCACGAGTCAGCTTGTCTGCTGCCATTTACAGGGCTTCTCTACGGTTGCCAAAACAGCAAACCAGATATCTATACAGATATAAGATAGTTAGTTGTTTCAGATATACATATATACATCGATATACACTTAAGCATTTATACACATGCATACCTATCATAATGCAATAATCTACCGATATATGTACGTATATGTGTGTATGTGCGATTGCTTATTGTTTGCGCTTTTCATGCGCTCAGACAAAGGCAGCGCTGTTGTTCTGCCAAAAATAGCACAAAAACTGCAAAAAATAACAAAAAATAACAAAAAATAAATATATATGCCAGCAAGCCAAAGCGATTTTTTTTGGAGGCCGGGAGGGAGTTGAAGCATGACCAGCAAACAATGCTTCTCACACTTCCGTTGGCGACGAAAGCTGGCAGCGGCGCCGTCTAGACTTGTTCAAATGGTGCGCACACAGTTAACCTTCCAGCAATTTAGTTCGCAATAAAAAATAAATACAAAAACAACGTTAACAACAACAAAACGAAAAAGGATAGCGAAGACTGTCAGTGGCGAATGCAAATAAAGAGAGAGAGAAAGAAAGCAAGCAAAGCAAAGCATTGTTGTCAGCATTGAAGAGTGTTTGTGAAAGAAGCTATAAAATGGCGCTAACAATAACAATAACAAATCGCTAAAGTCTTGTTTGGAGGCAGAAGCTTCGATATGCGCTAGTATTTATTGATAGACATCTGAATTTCCGCTTCCCATTCACTCTATTTGTCGCATAATTTGTTTGTTTCGCTTTTTGCTATTATTGTTGGTGCTTTAAATGCCTTAACAATTGATTCGCACATAAAGAGACTGATAGCGACTGGTTGAAAAGGAAGGAAAATTTATGCAAGGAGCTTTAACCCAACGGACAACTTTAAAAATTTGCTTAGAAAAAGGAACTGTTTTTTCAAATCCTATTTCAGGAAGCTTTTACAAACTTTGACTCACCGAGCCATTGTCCTCAACACTCTTTGCTTTCACTGCTGTAAAAAACCCTAGGAGTAGCTTTTCCATGGATCTTCTCAACGAATATTCACCTTAAGCCTTCATGATGACAGTTTTTATATAATATTCCGAACGTCAAATGGTGTATTGCGATTGATTATAGAAACTGTGATGTATACTTTCAGTTAGGTTGTACTACATTTGTATTGTATTTTACCTGCGAGTACTCATGATGCTACCATAGTTACTCCGACCAAATTAACTATTTGCGATGACTTCCAGTAATCACACTATTGTTATGAAATAACTATGAGACACAAGATTTATTTTCCATGTATGTCAACATTAACCCAGCTGCCGAAAATAAGGTTATGTCGTCAGACTTACCTTAATTAATAATAACCACAGACCAATATTTCTCCAGGTTTATGTTTTCAACGACTGTTTGTGCGAAGGAAAGTAGAAAAAATATATATTCTCTTAAGTTTACGAAAAGTTTAGTAGTGCTTTGAAATACTACTGCTCCGCTGGAATCTTACTAGTCTTCAGTCCTAAAACGCACATTGCTCTGGTAGAGAAATATTCAAAGTTATCATAGAAAATAAGGATTATCATCCACCTGCATCTTTTTCTTCTTATTTATAGGGTACTTACACGGTTATAGTTGAGTTTACAACAGCGCGTCAGTCGTTCTTCCTTTTCGCTTTTAACGGGCAATTGGAGATTCCAAGTGCAGCCAGGTCCTTCTCCACCTGGTCTTTCCAACGGAATGGAGGTCGTCCGCTTCGACCGGCGTGTACTGCGTCGAATACTTTCAGAGCTGGTTTTTCGTCTTTTCGGACGTCTCGTACAGCTCATCGTGCTATCAAATGCGATCTCGCCATTGCCCTAAGAGCCATAAATCTTATGCAGAACTTTTCTCTCAAAAACTCGTAACGTCGTTCAGACATAGTGGCATAGAGTCCTTATCGAGCTGTCAAAGGCGGCTTTGAAATCGACGAAGAGGTGGTGTGTGTCGATCCTCTTTTCTCGAGCATGGTGAATATCTGGTCAGTTGTGGATTCTCAAGGCCACAAATCCACACTGATGAGGTCTAATCAGTTTTTTGCCGGTGGGTTTTAATCTTTCACACAATTCGTTAAGTAGAACCTTATATGCAATATTTAGGAAGTTTATCCCATGGCTTACATGCTTCTTATCAGTTCTTCGCATTGCTTTAGTCGAATTCGAGTCTCGTCCTCACAATAGGCCAACATATGTATATGCGAATGCATATAAAGGTCATATTAGGATTGGTATCAACTTGCGACCCAGTCAGGCTGAATCCGGCAACATTCTTAATTGCCGCATGTACATTTTCGCTAGCACTTTTACTTCCGCATCCAATTAGATACCTAAGTCTACGGTCTCGACTTGACGTTCAGATTTGAGCCCGTCGCAAACTATTGTATATAGAGAGAAGATCGGCTCACAAACTTTACATTTTCATTAGAGAGGTTGTGGATAAATTGAGATTAGTAGTGAATAGAATAAACTAAAATTTGAAGAATGCACTGCGACTTGTGAGGTTTTGTGTCCTGTAATGTTATCACAATACTTCGTTTAACGCGGCCAAATAAAAGAGGCTTAATAAAGACTCTGTCTTAGGAGTCATACTGTGTTCTCTCACCGGACTGATTTGCCTAATAACGTGACTCCTTTTTTTTTGCTCTTCTGAGAACTATTTGCTCTGGTGTCTCTGCTTTTAAGTCCCAGAAGCGGCATAAATCCGACACCGTAGCTGACAATGTCCTACGTATATGAAATGTCACAAGCTGCCTTCATTTATTTCTGTGAAGAATGGCTAATTTCTGAAATCGTTTTATATCAAACTCTCCCCAAAATAGTATCGTTTGTTGAAGCCCAGGCACAGGTGTTCTCACTGGTCCTTTCCTCTTTTCGTAGCTTATCTCGCTTAGTGTGAGGGACTCACAGCAAAAAGCTGTTCCAGTCCTGTTAGCTGCCGCAGCTTCGTTCGCCAGGAGATCGCTTAATTTAGTTCTATCTTTTTTCTAAGCTTCTAGTAAAATGCTATTTTCTGTGACAACCGTGTTTTAAGCATTCTTAAGCACTCCAGTACCATTGTTGACTATCACTGAGAATAACAATCCGGTCTATGGGCGCTGACAGTTTGGTACGTAGTCCCACTATATCAGCCCCAATTCCAACTGCTGTTTTCGAGCCGTCGGTAGATTATTGCATTAGACTCCCTCGGAGGTACTCCACGCTAATGAAGTTCTTCCATCCACTTCTACTGCCAAGAGAAACTTTGAATCGCTTTTTAAAGTAAACCCTTTCGGATGCCGTCTATAGAAGAGAGTAACATCGGTAGAATCTCTCCAATGACACTGTGTTTCTGAGCGCTTATTGAGTAGCCTGAGGACAATTTGATCGTGCCTTCTTTTATCGTGAATATATTGAACGTGGGAGCGATTTTATCGAATTAAATAAAAAGAAGAAACTCGTCTCCGAATATAGTTCGAAAAATACTACACTGGCATATGTCTTATAGCTTGTCGTTTCGCAGATACCATTCTAGTCTCTTTTGGCCTAGTTTCAGTGGTCTTCTTCATGTACCCTGACTCGATATTCTCTGCACCGTTGTCTTGCGCTATGGAACAACCGTCTTCTCGCACGTTCACGATTTGGTATAAAATGAAAAATAGCTGTAAATCCACACATGACAACATAAATGTGGCATAAAGGATGCCCAACAAATTTGCCGCTAACGAATAAATGAAAGCCAGAGAAGTAGAAAGCACAACAAATGAGCAGATAAAGATGCATGTGGCAGAAAAAGCGCAAGCAATAACAATATAAGATAAATAGTATCTTAGTAAAGTGCAAAAAGGCTAACGAACAAACAACAATAACAAACAATAAAAGCTTTGGACTAAGAAGGCGAGAAGTATGCAACAACAAAATAGATGAAAACGAAATAAAAGACGACATAATAGCAATTGCAACATATTGTTAGTACCGTTGCTTTGTTGTCTCACACTGACAGCAACAACCAGTGTTGGTTGCTGCAACGGTGTAACAATAAGCATAGTGGCCAGCTGTTGTTATACACAATTCTACGTTTACTGTTATGTTTGTTGTTGCTATTTGTTTACTTTGTCGCTGTTGTTGTTGGCGTTGCAGGTCACAACAGAGCGCGATCCTGCAGCAATGTAATTGCAACAATGGACATTAGCAACAGCTGCACGCATAAGTATGTATATGTCTGCATATGTGTGTTTGTGTGTGTGCGGCAATAAAATGATATGTTCTACAATAAGTTTACTATATGATGACAGCAACAATAACAGCGTGTGGTGGCAGTGCAATTTTTAATGAGTTTAAGTGCTGCAGCTGAGAGCATTGAATGATGTCTGCACTGCAGGGCTTATCCACTGGAGTATAAATGCCGCAAAGTGGCATGTCCAACGTAAAATGAATTTTTAATCTTGTATGTGTATGTATGTACATATGTATATGTGTTTATATTAATATGACTTTGAGTTAACATGCGTGTTACCGTTGTAATCATCAAGCTGATTAATGACCACCGCAAGCATCAGCTGATAAGTCATGGCACTTTGTCTTGTTTTAAAGGCGCGGCCAGCTCCCAGATAACGGTATTGTCGAAAGGTTACAAAAGTGTGAAAACTGTGAATAATTATGCAAACGTGGGATCGGTGGTGGTGAAGGTGATAATGACCTGCCCATGGAATATATGAAGCATTGAGATAATTTAAACTAACTTTGTTACAGAATTACTTTTTGACGTTTTAAAAACTTTCAAATGGAATTAAGGTTAGGTTAAGATGTCGATTCTAGAGATCAGCTTAGAATGTCAGTCCGTTGTGTTACCTAAACCGCCTGTATAATAGATCATAAAACTCTTACGAAATCGACAAATCGCTTTGGGTTTATCATTTATTGAGGCGGCTAAAGTTAGTTTCAGCAATGTTTCCTGCTTCGCCAAAAGTAAAGCGGCCGAGATGCTTCATCCCCTTCCTTGTAGATTTTTAGCTTTACCGCATAAATGTCTATAGAGCAAAGTCCAGCTTGAACCCGTACGATTTTGACAAAATGATCTTTGCTAGGGACAAACAGAACAGAAGATCTGATGCCTTCCACTCTAGGCTAAATGAATCTCGCGAGGTTAATTAGTCTAGTGCTGGAACGTAAGATGTCAATGGAGAACCAACTCGGTTTCCATTCAAATGTGATCGAGAAAAGAGTGCTCTGCTGGCTGGTTAGTCGGTTTTGCAGTAACCAGCGATTCTGCTATGATCACCAAAACAGGTTTCTTGATGAAGAGCTGGATGCTATTTGTAGAGAGGATTAGCTTGGAGTGCACCTCGCACCTCGTAACAATGCACCTACGGTCCGCTATCGGCGGTACCGACAAATCAGCAGTTCCTTGGATGATAAAAGGGAGTGTGCAAAATTTGAGATGGATACCTCAGACGACACGGTTTACGCGGTTATAGCTGAGTTTCACCAAAGGTCTATCATCCGAGGCTGTTTTCTTCTTTCTATTGGTGGCGTTTTTTACGTGGTGGTTTCCAAACTCAGCGCACAGACCTGAAATGGGCTGTAAAAATGTAAAAAAAAAATCGTTTCTGGCCTCCATCAAGTGAATGGCGCTCAGAGATTTTTCCTCACTTGCGTCAACTTCTACACATGGCTCCGCGTGTATACAGACGAACAAACAGACAGACATTGCAAAATAGACTCTACTCGTCATATACGCCCCCCCAACTTTTTCTTCTGATGTAAAAAAACATCGGTTTTCTCTCGATGTTATGGATAATATCGTCATTAATGCTACTTGGCGTCACAGACTTATCTTCACTCAAAAATAGTTAGAATGCAATTTTAAATTTGATTTCCTATTACCACTTCCAGGGAACTGTAGATCAGAGTCAGAACTATATTGTGTAGATCGCTTGGCCATTCGCTTGAGTGCGGATCAATATTGCGTAGAGTCTTGAACTTAAAATGAGTCAAATAAAAGTTTTTTGTGACATAACCTCAAAAAGTTTGCAACATTTTTGACATGGTCTTATCATTGTTCATACTGTCAGCTAATTCAAAAAGTAAATCCTTAAAGTTATTAGAAGACATACTTGCATATCTATCTGTTACATAGTATTCTCATTTTCTTCCATTTCAACGTTTATCAAATTCGCACGTCATTTCACATATTGACAGTTACATTTGTGCGCTCCATTCTCATCGCATATTTTACTCCAAATTTTTCTCAATACTTCGACTTTTGCAAATCGTTTCGAGGTCTTCACCTGCCCGACAGCAGGCAATCAAATTGCTTGTCAGTACCGCTACAAGGGTTAACAAGCAGATTTATATCAAAAATATGGGTGCGACAATATGTCACGTCAGCAAAGTCAAAAGCGCCAATTTGTGTTGCTGTATCTATGTAAATGATCACAGATATAGATGTAAATACAAAGCTAAGTACAGGGTGGGACACAGGAATCATATCACAGTCATGGACATAGCTGAAGTCGGCTGGAAGCTGGTTACAAAGAACCAACCTGGCGTTTGCTTGAACACTGTCAAGATGAGAGCTAAAATGTATAAGATTTCATATCGTTTTCCAACTGGGAGTATTGTCTGGAGTCGAAAATAGCCGTCTTTACAGATTTGTGAAAGGCTCAAAGTGGTTTATCGATGCAGGGATGTACTGAATCATCTTTAGAAATTTTATGGTATCAAATGCGGTTGATAACCTTCTACGTGTAAACCCCGTGAACTTTGTCTCCAGGGTCAGCTTCAATTTCTAAATAACTTCAAAAAAAAATTCTTATAATGAAGTTTCCGGTCACCCTGTATTTGAAGTAAATATCATATACAAGTGTACGCAATACAAAAATAAATGAAAATTTGAGGTAAAATGTATCGCCAAGCAACGCATCTATCTTCATTTATAACTGTCAGCTGTTGCAAGCGGATAGGGTTAAACGACAAGAAGGCGAGCCAAGTAAAAGCTGCCAGAGAAAAAAAGAGGAAAAAAACATTGTAGCAAACTGTTGCTGTTGTGGGCGTCTACGTGTCCCGTTGGTGAGCAGCTCTACTACTCTGCGCTAAGAAGTAGATTTTCTTTAATATTTTCTGCAATGCGAAATAAGTAAATATCCTTCCTGCATGCTTTGCTCACCCACTCGCTGCGTTCTTGGCGCACTGGAAATTCAAATTCAAATGTTATTTTGTTTTGTTTAACATCATCCGCATTTTATTGCTAAATCAAGTGAGCTGCTGCTCCAACGAAGAGTGAAACCAACGCACAGCATGCAATGGCAGGCAGGGAGCAACAGAGTCCGGGATTTAGTTTAGAGTTTTGCATGTGTTGAGCACGTTGAGACGCTTATTTAAAATAAATCGACTGCTCATGCATAATAAATGAAGGTGAGCGCAGGCGGCGCTCGAGAGACAATATGCGAGTATTTGGATTAAATCTGCTTCCTGCGTTGCCTCCTTCTCAGTTGCTTCTTTTTGTCTTGCTTCATTCTGTGTAAGGAGCAACAGACTGGGAGAATATGAGGCTTCACTTGTACACGCATTTCAAATATAATGTGCACTAAGCTGCGCTCTTATGCCAGTTGCTGTTTAGTGATACGCTTACTTAAGCGCATACTTACACATAGATATATATCATCTTAAAACAGTATCTGATACTTTGTTGGGATACAGTGGAGTGGTGGAATATTGAAATAGTTTAGGTTGAATTTTACAACAAAGTTAAAGAAAATATGCATACAAAAATTCCTCCGATTTCTTAGAAGAAAGTGATGATATCACTTATAAAGAGTGATCAATTTCGATGTCCCCTACTTTTTCAAAGAAAAACATCAAACATAATGGGGAATGTTTATTATCATTCGAAAGAACATTCTTTGGCATTTATTTTTTGAAGATTATCTCTTTTAAATGTTGGCCGTGACTACATCTCTGATGGCCCATCCGTTGAGTCCAATTTTCGATGACTTGTTCGAGCATTTCGACTAGTAACTCGCGAATGATACGCGTGATGTTTTGCTCCAAGACCTGAATCGAAGCGGGATTTTTTGGGTGGCGTTCCATTTTTTCATTTTTACATCTGCACACCTGCGTCCAGGTCCCGTTTTTGTTGCGTAGCAAGAATTTCCTGTGAATTTCTGGTAAGGGGAATGATGGAAAATGCGGGTGGGTTGTGTAAAAATCTACTTCTCCGAATTTACGGCTTGTCCATAAGTCGATCTATTATTAGCCTAGCCGTCCATCTGCCGCGACTCTCGTTCTCCTATATTTGTTTCCATGTTGTCATTGTATCTTTCCTTATTTGTTGTATTGCGCTCTTGTTAATGCCGGATGATTTCTTTAACTCCCACAGCTATTTCCTTTCATATGCCAGAAGGACAACTGGGGCATTACCGCTTATAACTAATATTTGATCGCCTGATATTGTTCGGTAGGCTAATGCAACTCTGAGGGCTGCGGTGCGGTACTCTCTGGCCACTACCTTACGCCGGTTTTCCTTCTTAAGTGCGTCTGCCCAGATCTCGGCTCCGTATAATAAGACGCTGATTGTCGTCGACATTAGTAGCTTACTATTTTCTTGACTCCTATCGGCTCAGTTGAGAGGTGATCTTCGCTGCCTTTCCTGCGGCGTGCTGGATTTGTACGCAGGTTAGTCGGGGGTCCAGTCTTATGCCTAGGTAGTTTACTGCTTTTTGTGTCCTAAGTGTGCTTGTTTGTTAGCAGTAGTAACTCTGTTTTCTACGTAGCGAGCTGGAGGTTGTGCGAGTCGAGTCCTGCTTGCGTCCGTTCAGCTTTTTGCGCGCTTCTACTGTGTCCTTTGCTGTGATTACTGCTGCAGTGTCGTCCGCGTAGCCAATTAAATGCGATTCGTCTGGCATTTATAGTTTTAATATAGCGTCATAGCTAATGTTCCATAAGTCTGGGTCTGAAATGGATCCTTGTGCTGCTCCTGACGTGACTGCTGATGAAATTGCAGCTCTTCAATCTCTTCAAGTTGGTCTTCGTCCCAACTGTGGCAATTTTGCTTGTTCACATAGCCATTGAACCTGAAATGGGCCTAATCGCTGAAAAAAATTTGGTTCGAAAACGTCAGATTTTGTTGGATCTTTTCAAGAGTCAATACAGCGAAGCGAAATCAACGAGTCCCCAAACTTTGTTCGCGATGTGCTCATGTTTTGACGTGTAACATGAGGCAGCGCACCTCCACGTTAGAAATAGAGATAGCTCTCCTAGATTTCATCATATTCCGGGAATGGAAGTCTGTCAACATGATGTTATAATACTCATTATTGATGGTAGCGGCGTTTCTTGTCTCATTTCGATAGACTCGATGATGTCGCCATACCACAATCCGCACCAAACCACACGGGGATTTGACTCAACCCAACAGCGCCTAGTTTGTTTTCTGACGTTGCAATTAAGCCTAAAATAGGCCTTATCCGTGGTTTGCTTAAAGAATTTTGGTAATGATCTCGTACAGTGCCAAACGTTGTACCAAAAATGAAACATGACATGATGAAATGGCAAATCTTACTGATCACACTCACAACATTTGACAGCAATTTCCACGACAGTTGGGTTTACGTAACCAGAACGGACTTTTATCTGGTCAAGGATTGTGAACTCGGCAGAATTCTTCCTCTACATCAACAACAACAACAAAATTTGACAGTAATAAGTAAACTAACACGGCCGCCACAAGCTGTCAATATCACATCATCCCCATTGGTAGACGCTGTATATAAAACTCAATGTTTTAAATCAAATACTGCACTTTTTACCTGCACAACTGTATCTGTGAGTACGTGCATTCGTTCTTTTTCTACATACCATTGTGTGTTTGCGTGAGTGTTGCGCATATGTGTGTGTGGGCGTATTCAATAGTCAGTGCGTACGTGTCTCATATCAGCGCTGCACTTCATTTGCCAGTGCAATCATTCTTCTGCTTTTTCTACACCATTTTGTAATGCAAATTCTCAAATCGATTTGAGTTTTCCACAGGCAGTCAGTCACGCGGAGTCCGCGTTAAACGAGTGTGCACGGCAACCGCAGCCGCAGCCGCAATTTAAAATCCAACGCTTAGCAAATATTTGCGCCACTGTGCATCTAAATTAAATGTGCATAATGCGACAGTGGGAATATGTTGATTTACTACTACATGGCAACGCATAAATTTCCTGATTGCTAACGATATGCAGTTGGAGTTTGCATTCCAGCAACAACACACCAAATGGGTACGCGTACGGCTACAACAACGCATTGCTGCGTATGAAAGCGGAAAAAATTCAGCATTACAAAACATTGTCAGTGGCTTTCCAAAAAAAAAAAATGTTAAAAATCCCAAATATTAACACAAATAAAGTTGAGGTAAGCGGGAAAATCACGGCAACATTTTTCGTTTCATAAATGCACATCTACGCATTTTTGCGGAATTCTGTCAAAATAATGCCGCTGTCACAAATCTGGAACAATTTTCAACTTTTTTTCGCCCAAATTGCGTAAGTCAAACATTTCTGATATTTGCGCATTCGCGTATTTGCATTTTCGGTTATGAGCTTATCGTGTGTCACAAAGCAAATTCGGCGTACTAGATGTACGGACGCTTCCGAATAACTTCCACATATTTTTGTTTGTTATTTCAGCGCTTTTTTGGTGTAGTTGAATCGGCTTTAAGGTGCTTTTTGTTGCTTTGAAATGCGCGCTGTCTGTCAACGCCATTTCGTCAAAAAATTTTGATTAGCAAACATCAACGGGTAATACCAGAAGCGCTCGGGTATTTTTTTCTGTGGGCTGCATGTGGATTGTGTATTAAGTTGGCACCAAAAAATGTGAATATTTTTGGCTGAACAACTTTTCGTTATACTGTTTGTTGTTCGTGTGACTAAAGTGTAAAATTTAAGTTTAAATTTCCGATATATTTTTTGAGTTCATGACAGCAAAGGAAACTACAGTCTATCGGAGATCATCAACAATACGACTTCTTCTTTACTGGCGTAGACGCCGTCCGTTTTTTCTTTTCGTTATTTGGTGCCAATTCGAGATACCAAGTGCGCCCTGAGCCTCTCCTCCTGATCTCTCCAACGGAGTGGAGGTCTTCCTACTTTTCAATTGCCTACTCAGTTCACCACGAGAGTGATTCTACGTTGGATTTCAAGCTTGATATTGTTGTTGGTGTTGATGCTGGTTCTAAAATAGGTTTATTGATTTGGGAATCGGCTGCACTATCTCCTGCTGTTACGCTTTCATTGCCGTTCAGCAGGCTGAAGAAGTGTTCCCTTCATAACATCAGTATGCTCTGAATATTAGCCACTATATCACAATTTTGGATCCTGCAAGAGTATTACGATTATAGTATTTAATACTGACAAAAAAGGCAGAACGACTGCCAGAAAGTACTTGCTAAAGGGCTGAGGACAGCAGCCTTGAGAGTTGCCTCGGCGTACCGCACTACATCCAAATCCGTAGTGCTAGTGATAAACAGCGTCATTCCAATGGATCGACTCGCAAAGTAGAGAAAACCACTCCACTGATGGCAAAAAGAGTGTAAACATATGCACAAGTAGTGCAAAGACAATTAAGCTTAGAATCAAACACTTAAACTGTGACAAGATCGGTAAAGTAGTGAGTGCAAATGAAGATGGGCTGCTAAGCTAAACAACGATGTAGAGATATGCTACGGTAGGAAACACATAGAGATGAGCTACTAGATGCAACGATGCACTCCAGTCACTAATATTTCCGAAAATACTTGAGCAACATGGGAAAACAGAAATTCATGCATGAGTTTACGGAGACGAACCACTGGACATTGAAATTATACCTTTTTTAAGTGACGCCAATGGAAATATACACTTTAGATAACAAGCTTAGACGACTGAATTCCGAAATTTGAGTGGAAAAAACTGATTAACAGTTATGAAAACTGAGCACAAATTGTCTCGTATCTGAAATATATGCTGCTCTCTAAAGAAAAAGGGACATGTGCGCAGATGCCCTAGCTTTGTATAATTCGAGTCAACAGAAAGCGAGAAAACTAGTTTGATGCTAGCTATAGAATCGTAGTCATCTGTGGGCGCAAAGAGCGTAGAACTGAACTGCCTTAGGTTCACCTGGAAAACTTTGCTCTAAAGTAAAGCGAAAACTCGTAACGCCGACTCATTTGATGTTGTAATCGTCCAAGACTCTACAACATATAACACGACGCGGATGATGAGTAACTTATAGAGTTTGGTCTTTGTTCCTCGAGAGTGGACTTTATGAAAAGGGGTATGCCATTCGTTGCTGTTTTCTACTTTTCATTGGGGTTGTTTTTTTACATAGCGGGTTCCAAATCCAATGCACAACCCTGAGGAGGGATGTTTCGCTTTCTCACTTAAGTTTGCTTTCAAACGGTTGTTATTTCGCTACCCTGAGGGTAATTGGTCTAAGACCAGAAATTACAAGTTGAGTTGTTAATGAATCGTTTCTGGCCTCTCCCAAGTGAATGACGATCAGAGAAAAAAATAACGAAGCATTGTTATCACTATCATTATTATTACGATTACCATTACCGTTACCGTTATCGTAACCATTATCATTACAATTACTACTCAGTATTATAATGACTACCACTATGTATTATATATCTTTTCATTACCAGTATTATTATGATTACAACTTTCATTGCCACTTTCAATATCATTGCCATTGCCATTATCCCTATCATTGATTATTACACTTAGATTTCCATTATTACTGCCATTTGCATCTCTTTCGACGCTGTTGGAGTGTACAGTCTATATTAGATCGCAGATTATGTTTGCGGTTTGTATATCGTTCTCTGAAGTAATGTTAAGTAATGAAAAAAGCATTTCCTGGAAGAAACGGAAAAATAAATTTTTTTTTCTTATACCGTTTCGAAATCCACCTGTTTAATAATTTTAAGACTGATATTTAACCAGTACTTAGTATTTCGTTTCTTTCAAATATACAGATGCGTGCAACTAATTAACAACGACTTGTCCCTATAAATTAAATGACGATTTGTGAAAAAATTTTAAGGGTAAAAATATAATTTTATTTTGAATTATCTTCTATGAAAGTATGGTCAGATTTAGCTGACAATTTTTTTTGGAAAAAATCCCGTTATTCTAAAATAGTTGAGGACTTTTATGCAATAGTGAGTAAAATGGTCGTGCATATAATTAGCAACGCGTGTAGAATTCCTTAGAAATTAGTTATGTTCAGGTAACTAAAACTTTATATTTTTATTGAAATACGTTACTATTAAGAAATTAAATAATTTTAGTGAATAAAAAGGAGTAAGCACAAGTCTTGTGATAAGGACACTAGGGATGTTATTCGTACAGATGTACCAGGATGGGAAATCTTACGGAGACATTGAAAAAACCCTAAATTTCCCTAAGCGGTTGGTTTTAGTTAATACAGTTAGGTATTTCAACAAGAATAAAATGACAAAACAAGTTCCAAGAAAGAAAAGAGATCGAAAATCTACTGTTCGGAAGGACGAGTTAATTATTCGCTATTCTAAAAAGGATCCCCACAAGACGGCAAAACAAATTCAAGTGCAATTTCTGGTGAAAACTCAGATGCACTATCTGTAGTTACCGTAAAAAGACGATTACGCGAGGCAGGACTCTTTGAAAGAATTTCAAGGATGAAGCCGTTACTCTCTGAACGCAATCAAAGGAGTCGCTTAGAGTTTGCAAAGATATACCGCCATTGGACAGCAAAAGAGTGGAAAAGAGCATTATTTTTCGATGAAAGCAAGATAAATAGGATTTCTTCAGATGGAAAAGCTTATGCCCGCAGTCCTCGATGCAAGAAGTTGGACCCCAAATACACTAGGCTAACTTTAAAACATGGTGGTGGCTGCATAATGACTTGGGGTGCCATATCGTGGTTAGGTGTTGGGCCTATTTGTAAAATAAATGGGCGCATGGACCAGTTCAAATACGTTTCAATCATGGACAATGTAATGTTACCATATCCTGATGACAATATGCCCGAAACGTGAATTTACCAGTAAGATACCGACTTGAAAGATACTGCGCGTGGTACAACACAATGGTTTCAGGAAAACATGGTGCTTCTATTAGACTGGCTTTCATGCACCCCAGACTTAAACTTAATTGATAATCTTTGGGCACATTTGAAGAAAAAAATTTGTTCCCATAAAGTTGGAAATTTCCAGGAATTATACTAAAAGGTTAAACAATAGTGGAATAATACTCCAAGGACATCTTACCAAAATTTAGTAGAGTCAATGCCTCTTAGATATCAAGCCGTGATTGACAGTAATGGATTTGCAACCAAATATTAACTTTAAACCCGACAAAAAATAATTTTTCCAAAAAAAAAGAAAAACGTTGTTAATTAGTTGCACGACCTAGTTCTGGCTTTGAAGTCATAAAATGCCTTTATTTTATAAAAGCTCTTTTATAACAAAAAAAATGAGCTAATTTACAATAACTATATATGTACAATTTATCTTTAAGACATACAGTTGAAATTTTTTTTTCGAAAATGAAAATATCAACCGATTTGGATTTTTCCTACTAGCGTTGTTAATTAGTTGCACGCATCTGTATCTTACATAACCACAGGCTCTCTTATGGAAATTCCATTTACTCAAAAAGTCAAAGAATTGAATGTATTTTATAAAATATACAGGGGTGTTGTGGAATCTGGTAGTTGTCGGAATCAGAATTGAAACCGATCAAAAAAAGCAGTAGGTGTCATGAATTCAGACATTATTGGTTTGATATTCGAAACAAAATTTGTATCGGTTTTGGGTGTCACGGAAACCAATTTTATCGGTTTTGCTGTCAGAAACAAAGCAAGAAGATAATCGCACACAGATTTGAAATGCAAGTTAGGAAATCAAGTTATTTTATTGTTACGAATTAATTTATCTTTATTTCTATAAGAGAAAAAATAAAAATAAAACACGTAAAGTTTTAATTATTGAGTTTTGAAAAAAATGGGGATATTTAAGGAGGGAGCCTGCTTTAGAGGCTTAAAAAATCAATTTTTTTAGAATTTTTTTGGGAGGGAAAGAAATAATTGATTAAAGCGAAATTTCTAGGGTTTATAGTATATACATAGATATGTATTTAAAACATCATCCGAAAATTTTTTTTGGATACGAAATCTTTGATATTCTGCCTTAGGGAAGCAATTGCTCGATGCATCTCGCATGTGCATTTGTCGGACGGCGGGCAGTATGCAGGTTGCAATTTCTATCGGAAACAAAAAATTCAAAGAGATTCAAATTTGTTAATAACTTATGTTCAAGTTAAACTAGGAAAATTTCAAAAACAATTGTATAATTCTAAAAAAATTTTAAAATTAGAAAAAAGAGGCCAAAAAATTTTACTTTATGTTGTTTAAACATATGTTTAAACTTAATTTTTCTTAGTTTTTTTAGTTTAAATAGAAGATAATTTAATGCCGAAGATAATAAACTTTGCCCCAAAAATCGTAAAATTGAAAAACCGAGAAATCGCGCGTCAAAGTCTTCGCTTTCTTCCCTTAAAGAAGATTTACAAAACGTAATAAACGTAACTTAACACCCAAATACATCTTTATTCATTCGATATATGTTATCTCTTAAAATCTTTCTTTAATTCGGAACTCATTAAAAACTTTAATAGGATTGCTTCCAAATGTAATCATTTGCAAGTTTTGTCATATTAGTAAACAGCTGGTTCGAATATTGATTTTGCGTATGTTCGAAAAGACGAAAATCCAATCAGATTCTGTGACACCATTCATAATCAGAATTGGTTTGCAATTCTGACAGCTAAGCAATTCTGTCTTGGATTCCACAACACCCCTGATAATTTTTTTTGTGAAGTACATTGTGAATCCACAAAGGAACGCTTTAGATTAAGCTATTTGAAATTTCATTACAAAATTTCTGTTAAATCCAATTCCCATCTTATTCGCCTTGAATATAGTTTTGAAAGTCAAAAGTCTCTTTCACCGCCATAAATTGTGCACCTCTTTCAACTAATTACTGGCTTTCATGCGACAACAAAAGAAACTTTATGAATACCGTGAAAATTTAGCATAATTCAAAGACAGAAATTCCTAACTTAATTTTCTGCGCTTAACTTTGGGTTTGTGGGAATACAGCCGCGGGCGCCCCGTGCGCCGATTGCATATGCGTCCGTGCTGCGGCGCATAATCATAACACACCTGCGGCGATATGCATCTGGAGACGGAGGGGCCAGGCATTTGGTTGCAGTGTCACTGCGCTCACTGTTTGCTCGCTAAAGGAAGTTTACGCAACGACGAAAAGCAATTCAGTGAACCCAACAACGGCAGCATGAATGCCGTTATCAGCGTGTTCGACGCGCTTGGGTGTGTGCGCCTGTGCTTGGTTTGTTTGCTGCAAAAGTTACTTAAGATGCATGCACGGCAGGCAACTCAATTTCCGGCCAACCGCTAACGCAGCACGAACGCCTTCGCCCACAAACACAATACACACTGGCATATTCATATCGCTCACACACACACATGCATATTACTAAGCGCGGTTTACCTGCTGTAAGTGTATTTAGTTATTATTGGACGGTTGCCGCTCCCTACGGCTGTAACCGCAGCTGCTTCGTTGAGCTCATTCTGTCGGCGGTGTCGGTGGATGTTGGTGTTGGTGTCGGTGTCGCCGTGTACCGTTTGTCAACATAATTTATGCACGTCGACGCCTTGATTACCGGCAACTGTTAGGCGCATTCAAATGGAAATGTAATGCAGCTGCTTGAGGCGCATCGAGGTGCATATGCCACCATTACCAACACATGTGCGCGCAGGTGTCTTATGTAAACAGACAGTGGTGCGCGCAACTGATCTTAATATCACCTGGGGAAATTATGTGCTGATACTGCTAGTGATAATTATAAATGAAATGGTAATTCGTATTGATAATGATAATGATTAATATAAAAAAATGTAATATCGACAGTGGAAACGGTATTGGTAGTGGTAATGATAACCAATTGTAATTGTAACTGTAATCATAATTGTAATTGTGATTGTAATCATATTTGTAATTGTAATTCTAACCATAGAAATACTAAAAATAATCAGGTAGTGAATGTTTTATTTTTAGTGATAATAGTGATGGTGTTGGGAATCATACTTGTAATGGTAATGAAAACTTTATTATTTAGAATCATAATTCTAGTGATAGTTATAGTCATATTGATAATGGAAATGGTAATGACAATGATTACTTATAATGTTAATTAATCTTATATTGCTGGAATTGTAGTTGATATTGATATTCTATAATAATAATGGTACTGACACTTTATATTGAGTGGTAATGATAACGGTAATGGTAATCGTAATTGTATTGGTAATGAAAAGTTTACTATTTTAGGGTAGGGATAATGTGAATGATAGTGAAAATGATATTGAGATTGAGAACGATACTGGTAATCATCATTTTTGTGATAATTCTTCTTTAAACTGAAAATGATAACACACTTATTCTCCGTATTCGACCCTTCTTCAAGTATTTTCAATATCATTAGTGATATAATTACAGTTAATATTCATATTATATAATAATAATGGTAACTAGAGAGATAATATTGGTAATGATAATGATTATCACACTTATAACATAACAATGATAATAAGAATTAATGATAAATGGTAACCATAATTGCTATTGTAATGGTAATGATAAGTATTCATAAATGTAATGGTAATGCAAATTTTCTTTTAATTAGTATTTATAATGATAATCATAATGATGGTGATGATTTTATTTTTGAATAAGGTAAGGATATTGATAATTAGTATAACATTATTAGTAATGCAAAGACAGTAAATAGTAATGGTAATTGGTAATGGTAATGATAATTAATGATAATAGTAATTATAAAAGCACGTATAATTTAAAAAGTAGTGAAATTTTTATTTTTAATGGTAATTAGAATGGTAATGGTAATCATAATTGTAATGGTGGTAAATATTTTTATATTTAATGGTAATTATCTTGGTAAAGGTAAAAGTAGTTGTAATGAAAATGTTATATTTATGATAATGGTAATTGTAATCATAATTGTAATGGTAGTGAATTTTTTTATTTTTAATGGTATAATGGTAATTACGAATAATACAATATAATGGTACAGATATTGATATTTATACTGAAAATGGTATTTATATTGTTTGGTATTAACGAATTATAGCAACACTTTTCTCTCTAACAAGTGCTCAGCCTTTCGGCTTTAATAAACTCATTAATTTCTCAAAATCATATGAACAGTATTTTCGCACACTATTCAACTTCCAATTATTGCCCATTCACATCGCTGCGTTGCGTGCGAAACGTGTGATGAAAATTTACTGCGCTACTATTTAGATTGTTGTTGTTGTATGAAAACTGTATACTTATCGCTAAGCAAATGTTTGAATAAAATGTGCGCGCAATTTCGCCTGAATGCTAGCACAATCTTGCATTATTATGCAACCGCATTCATAAATGTATGATAGGCAACGAAATTATAACTCACGTTGTGGCAGTCACAAGCTGCAAGAGCGTAGCACCGACGCTGGGTATGTGTGCGCGATGCCAGTGGACGAAAAACAAGAACGGCAGCATTTCAAATAACCAAATACGTGTACGTTGATATGGAGAGCAGTGCAGCCAAGTAAATAATCATGCCGCCACAAGCAGCTCTGTTAGCGGCACTACAAACAATACCATCTTTGTATGTACATATATACTTGTATGTATGAGAGTACTGCATAGAAATGGCTATGAGGAAGCACACGGTAAATCTCTTGGCCAAATTCAGTTGCTATGTGTTAGTTCACAAACACTCATATAATATCACAAACACACATCGCTGCATAGTTATCTTGCCTGGCTGAGCGAGTTTATCAACATCAAGTAGAAATATTATTTTCTCATTTCATTACATTTTTTTTATGAATACGCTTACAATTTGGGTTATACGAAATAAATTGCACATTTTGTAGCAATGTTGTTGATAAGAACTCAACAACAATCACAGCGCTGTAAAAGAGGTATTCCGGTTGAGGCCCAGCCAGCGGCGGAAATGCCACACTAACATACTTTCACATGCTTACAGACACTCAGCCACACATCCACACATACATATGTGTGTGCGAGTGCTGTAAAAGATAAGCGTGGCAAAACTAGAAAAGGCGTAATTTGGTTTTCTGTGCGATTTACGATTACTGCAAATTGTGCTGGTGACAATTTGGTTTTCACACACACGCGATTCGCAACATTGTTTTTAGCCATAAATGACTTTAAAAGGGTTCTAAAACAACATTAACACATACATATAGACATATATATGTACATATGTACCTATGTATGTATATGCGTTATGCTTGCCAAATTTCATATAAGTGCACATGTTCACATATACAAATATATATGTTCGCCATATTCACATTTGATTTACACTTTTGTTCACTGCCGTCTGCGTAAGTCTGTTTTATGCACTTCTTCATTTGTTTATCGCAAGAGCTTAGTTGCTGAGCAGTGTGTACACTGTAGCCATAAAATGAAAATACTCTACATGGAAAATAGTTTATTGAGATATTTGCTCTTTTGTTGACATGAACAGTTTTATTACTGATAATGGTTTGGTTTTTCTGCAAGAAGCTTTACTTTGAAATCATTGAGCGTGCATTAAACATGATCCTTCAGATTAGTATGGAAAGTCTGCAACAGTTTTTAGGGGTCCACCTAGTGTGGATTTAAAAAAAAATTGGATTTTTATTTTTTTTTCGTATTTTGTTGGTCAATAGTCTTAAAAATAACATACTAAAATTATACATCAATTTTTCAAATATTTTTTTGATTAAGGCTTCTAAAGTGTAGTCGATCAGTTCAAACAGCTCCATCAGTCCTTTTTTTAATTTTGCTCAAAACTATATTTTTCAAATTAGCTTTAGTGATTACTCGGAGACAGTTGATTACAAAAATTTTTTCACTCATTAATATTCGAATTTTGGCAGGCCAAAACTGACCAAAATTTGTGTATATCGTCACCTAGAATGCAAAATAACGTTCTCAGATTTTGCTCTTAAGTTTTATGGCTACAGGTGTTACCAAATTCAAACTGCTTTTTTAATGAAGGAAAAACACCAATAACAAATCATTCCATTGTTTAAATAATAGATATCACTCATTCCTAGTCTAATTTGAGTTTTAGTTATAAAATTTTTTCATATTAGGTTTGACAGGAGAAAAGAGCGAAGGAGTACTGCAATTGTTTTTCTGATGACCAAAATTTGATGTAAGATCGTGTGAAACTCAATTTCATTAGGTGTTTTTTATTATTATATTTTGGACTTTTAAACAAAAGTATATAATTTATGTATATATAATTGATCAGCGTGACGAGCTGAGTCGATTAAGCCTTGTAGGTATAAGTCCGAGTTTCCTTCGGCATCTGCACCTATGCTAAAAAATCCCTCGTACCTTATCATTCGCAGTGGTTTCTATGTGGCGGGTCCCAAACTTAGCGAACAATCTCTTAACCTTTATGAACATTTATATAGTGAGTCGCTAGTTTCAAGACCGACGTCTGCTCGCAGCCGCACATCTAATGAACAGCACATCAGCAATTATACTTTAGCGAACCCTTAAACTGAATATGTCGGAGTGAGTCCGCTGAAGCTTCCTCCATTTTCGTCGTTATCTCAGACTCCACACGGGTTGGCTACCGCATGTTACACAAACGTTATCACGATTCCATCGCGCGCGGCGAGGACGCAAGAGTAGGAATTGGATATAGTCCTACATCTGTAACCGCTGACCCAATAGCATAACTATACCCCATCCTCGGCCATAACTTCAAAAGTGGTGTCTACGCTAGTAAGGAAGAAAAGATGACCCTAGTTGTTTTCTTCCAAAGAAGTGCTCATTGGTCGGAACCGCCGACATGGGATCACTATGGCATATATGTAGCTGTCATACAAAGAGAGTGACCGAAATGAAGTGCTTCTAAGTACAACTTTTTCATTTGAAAAAATTTTATCACAAATTTGGCGTCGGTTATTGCCTAAGTCACTGATGCAATCTCTTAAGGAATTGTTCAGATTGGACAACCAAAACATATAGCTGTTTTACTAAATAACCTGACCTATCGAACTCACGGTCTTGTGTGGAATCCTTTTTTATTTTACAAGATATGTGCAGGAAGTTTGCGCAGATAATAATTGAATAAATCGCTCCAAACTTCCAAGATTTTGCTCAGTACAAAAGGACAAAAGCCAAATGTGGGTATGCACACAACTTCAGATCGGACCACTATATCATATAGCTGCCATATTAACTGACCAATCAAATAAAAGGACAAAAATCTTTTTAGAACTTATGTGCTATAAAAAATGCAGCTGTGAAGGGTACTATGGTTTCAGTTTCTTCAAAACATCGCAGTGTGTTCTAAAAAATTTATAAAAATATAGATACTTTTTATTGTGTTTTTTCAAAATCTAAAAAATCTCCGGTTTTTAGTTGTGACCCTTAATAACCACGCTCTTGTTAGTCTTTTATATCCATCACATAGCTATCCGTCGTCTTTTGTTTACCTTCTCTTTTGACGCAAAAGCTGATTGACGGGTTTCGTTCAAAATTTGCGTTCCATTATTATGCTTCTATTTGAAAATGTTGTAAAATCAGACTGTAACTACACCTGATTCCTATATAATGCTATTTTATAGTTAGATTTATCTAAATTGGCTGAACAACAGATATCTCAGAAGTCATAAACCAAATTTATCTACATATAGTACCTTTAATATCACATAAATAATGCTTGAACGTGGTCAATATCTATATACCAGTATAGTTTCCGATCTTCAAGTGAAATTTATAACCAATATAACGGTGAATATGTTCAAACCTCAAAACATTTTTTATAGCCTCTCTGGTTGACTGTACGTTTCAACACTCATTCACAGAGCTTTTATCGTACCACTGGAAATTGACGCATACAAATTTAGTATATACAATTTTTTAAAATAACCAACATATTCTTTACATAGACCCTCCTTCCATTCAACTTCTACGTCCATGTATGTTTTATTTAAACATTGTTGATATGTATTCTAGTGATACTTCGAAGTTACGTCGCCCTTAGCTCTGTTTGCTTGGGTAATCAGTGGAGCGTGCCTTCTTGAGTTTTTCGGCGATTACAGTAACTTAATATCAGGCACGAGTTCTAAACTTGTTCGGATACACATACTCGTGTGTATTCTTGTACGTTCCTAGAAAAATGTTTTGTTCGCCTCACCTTTGTTCACTTCAATTTGATCAAAATGAATTTACATTGCATTACAGTAATGGAGCCAAGTCGATAAGTTCTGTTTGGTCAAAAATAGACGCAAAGTGGTCGGAAATATGTACGAATTCACTTGAAATTGAGCTAAAAGTGATTACAGTGGCATATATTAGTATATTTCTCACGCGCACTTTCTCTTGATGTCTTTTTATTTCTCTTTATTTATCTCATAATTTTTCGCTATATGTCTCAATATCTCTAATATCTAACTCATTCTCTCTATCTCTGTATCTCTGGATACCTAATCTCTATCTACCAATTTTTTCTCTCTTTATATCTTGCTCACTATCTCTCTCTTTTTTACTCTACCAAACTCAGTCATTCTCTGGCGTTATGAAACTTTCTCTCTCTATAGAAGTTTTCTCTCTCACAGGAGGTCGAAAAGTCTCTTGATGCTTTTTTGTTTCTCATTATCTATCTCAATATTTCTCTCTCTGTTTCTCTGGATACCTAATCTCTATCTACCAATATTTCTCTCTCTTTATATCTTACTCACTTTCTCTATTTTTTAGTCTACCAGATCGCTCTCTTCGCTTTCTCTCTCTGTAGAAGTATTGAGGAAGTCTTCTGATGTCCTTTAATTATCTTTATCTATCTCATTATCTCTCTCTCTGAAGACCTGATCTTTATATACCAATTTCTCTCTCTCTCTCTTATATTCTACTCTCTGGCGTTATGTCGTTTTCTCTTTCTGTAGAAGTTTTCACAATTTACTTGAAATATTCGTTTCTCCACAAAAGCAAACCATTCAAATCACTCATTTAACATTACGCCACAACTACAAGAGTACGACAACAATTACCGCAACAACAACTATCCCCAACAACTTAATTTCAATGCACACAAATGCGCTATTATACTGCAAATAAACAGCTGCATGCGGAAAATTTTGTTTGCTCCCCAAGTCCATAAGCGAGCCTCTACACAAATGTTGTTTCAACGACCGAGCCCCAGCCTGCCTAAAGACTTTAGCGGCAATTTCACAAGCGTCGACTTCACTTAATTTTCCCATCGCGACGTTTGCGTTGAAGCTGCTTGCCTTGATAACGGTACACACTCGACAGTCAAGTGAGCGGGTAAGTGGTGCATGGTGCCCACCGTACACGGCAAAGTCAACAAAACCAGGTGCGGTTTGCCAACTTTCACGCCAACACATTTACGCTCGCTTAACATAAACCAACGAGCAAACGGCGACTGCGGCGAGTGGCTCAGGCGGGTAGGCGAATGCTCGGCAGTGGCCGTAAATAGTTGGAGCATAACTAAATGTACCGGTGGTGTCTTTATTTATACAACTCCGGTAGGCAGGCGAACAGGGTTTTTCAATAGGATTGGCTCGAGGTATATTTTCGTGTCCGATATGCTTGTAGTTTCGGTAGCATTTATCTATTGATGTTTATGGCGGTAAAGTAGAGGCTGTTAGAATTAGACTTTCATGTTTTTAGGTAGCTAGCGGTCATCTTAATAGTTAAGCTCTATGAAACTTGTGCGAAAATCTCAAGCATACTATTCTTAGACTTTCTAAAACCCACGTCCAGTAAGACCAAAGTCTGGTAACTGGAAATTTTTTCCAATACATGTCTTTAGTAATCTGTAACTCGCGTTGTAAAAGTGAATTTGGGTTATGGAATTTTAAATTTTAAATTTTTCTTCGATAAAGGCGAAAATGCAAGCCAAGTCCGGGAACTGTGTGAGACTTTAGGACTTCCGGTAATTTGGGTGTCAAAGCGTACACGCTCTAGAAGACCTATTATAAAAAATATCGATAAAATAAATGAAATCTTCGGGTCGGACCTTCTTGTTAGCCGTTCCCACGATAGTCGGGTGTACATACGTAACCGGAACAGATCCGGATTTTTATCGGGCCAGGGACTGTCAACTGGCAGAATTCTGCTACTACAACAACAACAACCTTCTTTTTCGTCCTGCTTCGATTGCCCAGTAGCTAAGGAGGGCATAAAATAAAGTTTGGTGCTCTTTCAATAAGGCTGGATATAAAAAGAAAGTCGACGAAAAGATTTTACACGAGTTGGCGAAAAAAATCCATAGACCTATTGCCATCTGCGATTTTCTACGAAATCTCAACAAAATGGTAGGGGTCGCATTGCGGGATTGACTGTCAGGAAGAGTTTGTTGTGTGATTGGTAGATCGGAAGTACACAAAATTTTTATTGGCACTTGATAGAAGAGACTGTAGGAACATGATCGGAATACTAACTGGTCACTGTCTGGTGGCGACACACGCCCGCTGAACGGGGCTGACAGACCGAGAAGACTGCAGGAAATGTCTAGAGCAAGGCACCAAGGAAACAATGGAGCATCTCTTGTGCACTTGTCCCGCATTGGCAAGAATACGCTGTAAGCATTTGGGGTCCCCACGGCCACAGACTCTGTTCAAATTCGCATCAAGCGCACACATCCTAAAGGATGACTACTCCTCATGGACCTAGTTACTGAACTCCATCTGGTATCACAAAGGACCAAAACTGGTCTATACGTGACTCATTGGCCTACCAAATCAACCTAACCTAACCTAGCTTACTTTGCTATTACAATTGACGAACCCTTTATGTTCGCATTATACCTGCAGATGATTATACCCAATTATACATATTTATATATGTATGTGTGTGTTTTTGTGTGAGTGTAGCCTAATAAAATTTTCACTTTGACTTTTATGTTAGCAAAAACGCCACACGGCTGACAGGCAATGAAATAGCGCTCGCGTTTGTGCAGGTGGAGTGAGGACATAAGCGCGGCAAGGTACAAGCTATGGCCACAAATGTGACACGGCCAACGACTTTGTGTTGAGTTTAGCTTCGCTGACTTGTTGCTAATCGCACACACACACGGACACACACGCTATCATGACTTACCACGCTTATGAAGCGAATGTAGTCTGCTTTCAGGCGCCACAAACGCATTTGTTTATTTAACCAATATCCGCTCCACTTTTACCACACCGTCTGCTGTCGCTTTTCTATTTATTTTTTAGTGTGTTTATTTTATCTTTCGCGCATTGTTGCTGTTGTCTGGCTCACTTGCACGCTCGCCCACTCGAGTGCGACAGCTGTTGTGGCCGCGTTGCGTCGGTGGCTTAATGTGCAAAAAGCCAAAACTTTTGCGCTGAAATTTATCTGCGGCTACAGTAACAACAAATAGTGCTAACATTATCCTTAACCACCGCTGACAAAAACAATAACAATAACCATAGCAACTTAGCTGATACAACGCTTATGAAAAGTTATACATTGGCTGCGCTGAAGAGGCAACTTTGTGTTACACCAAGGCACCACGGTCGACTTTCGCGTCTGCCAACGACCATCAGCATAGTTGTTGTTATTGTGGTTGGCCGCCGCTGTTTGGCTGGCGCAAGTTTTGAGTGTTAAAAATTGTGCCCCGAATCGTTGAACTTTCACTGTTGGCTGCTGCTGCGCTTAGTAAATACAGCAGGCGCCAGTTGAACGCGCTTGAGCCGCTCGCCGCGCCGCTTCGTTCGATCAACGCTTGTTCAGATCGCCGCTAAAACGGGCTCAAGTAGCTGTGAGGCGCGAAAAGTGCGAAAACTATTTGCGCGTGAAAAGTTTTTGTATTTCATTTCATTGTTATTATTTTTTTGTTGTAGTTTTTTGATGTTATAGTTTGTGTACATGTTTTGGCGGCGTTTTTTTGTTTTTGGCCGCGCCAGCCGAGGTCACATCGCCCTACAGCGTACGTTTATTAGGTGCCCAGACAAGTATTATGCGAAAACTCTTGAAACTGTTTTGTTGTTGTTTTTATTGGCCGTATTATGAATATTGTTGAGCGGTTGAGTTTAACAGTAACTATTATGAAAGCAAACGTCAGACAATTTGGCTAACAAAATGCGCGGAAAAACAATGCCAAAACAGTGGCTAACAACCATAGTTTGTGTGTGCGTGTGTATTTAAGCATGTGATTTGCTCACAAACCAAATAATAATACGTGGCTGTCGGGGCAGCCATTTTGTTCGCTGTGTGTGGAGTGTTTATAGTTTACAAGTAGTTAGTTAAAAGTTAAAAGTTAAAATTAACCAAAAATTTGCAAGGGATGCTTTTCTTCCTTGATTTTGGACTCTGGAATTCGATATATGCTATTGTATTTACACTCGTGGCCACGCAAAGCTTACCACTCAAAATTTTCAAGAATTGTGAATATTTGACAGCACTTTATAGCGATACTTTTTGCGGTATAGAATTTTTTTGTTTAGAAATAAGTTAGTGACATGTTATTTATCAAAATATTAAAAATTAAAAGCAAAACTCATTCAGCTATAGACAAAATCATTTGAATGTTAGTGAGCTTTACAAAGTGAACTCGATATATAATAGACTGACATGCGATGAAAAAAGGATATTTTTTATTTTTTTAATTTAAGTTCTTTACACTATAATTGAAATTAATGTTTTACTTAATTTTTTTAAATTGAAACACGAAGTTTAGTAGCGGTATTACTTTAAAAACAATAAAATCGGTCGCTTTTGTATAAGCGCAGTAAACCTACTTCGTGTTTTACCCTCTTAAAGTAATAAATTAAAAACAATAATTATAATTATATAATATAAAGTTTACTTATGCTTACTAAAAACATAAAAAAACCAAATTGAAAAAAATCCCGAACGAACGAAAAAGATCTAAAAAAATTTAAGAAAGTATAGTGGTAAGGTTTGCTTGGCCACGAGTGTACATTATTGTTGGTAAAAAACGAATTTTCTTTTTTTTTCTTAGTACTCTGAAAAATAGGTTCTAATATACCTTTAATATAACGGGAATGCCCTCCGCCTAAAGTTTTCTAAATTTTTGTTACTATCAGAAAGACAAATTCATATCTCGCTTCCAACAAGTATCCGTTTCATGGATTTTCTGAATAGAAATCTTATAAGAACTTCTACCGACAGTGTGAAAATAGATGAAATCGGGGTCTAACTCCGCTCACTCCCCATATAAAGGTACTGTTAAAAACTACTAAAAGCGGGCTAAATCAATAACTAAATTCGCCAAGGGCATTTATTTTTAACACGGAGTTGGTATGAGAGAGCTTTATGGGACGCGAAGGGCGTGGCACCGCCCACTTTAAAAAAAAAGTGTTGCGATCCTCTGTAGCAAATTCCAGCCTTATATCTTAATTTAGTGTCTTTGGTGTGTGCCAACTCATGATCAAAAATTGTTTAAATCCAATAAAAACTGTTCAAGCCCCTAGGTACCGAATATATAGACCCCGGTACCTGTATGTCAAATACGGATTGATTCTGATATTTCCCTTAGCTCCCATATACCTAATATAAAATTTTTCGAACTTCCGGGTGACTTTGTAACGCATATATCGGCCAATTAATTGGGAAAGCGTGTTTTAATCATGACAGTTTATTTTTGTGCCCAAATTAGATAAATTTGAACGAGAACCTGACTCTATTCTGTTGGGGTTTACACCTTTTGAAGGCTCTATCTATAAAACCATACTCGGATGAATTTGAAAATTTAGGACACTATTCTAGAGATGTTGTAGAATTTAATAAGACAATAAAAAAAATCGATTTTTTGAAACTCGTAAACCCATGTAACCTCTTATATTGTTTGATATTAATTGGAGGCAAAACTTACATTTATAACAGACATCTTTCATATAATGTTCACAATCTAAAAATGTGCTTGCTGATGACACGCAATAGCGAACTCTCGAACATATTTTCGCTTTGGCATACATTTTTTTGTACCGAAGTCTGCTCAAAAATTTAAGTTATCTCACTGTCACTTGGCAAAGCGGCTTCTAGAAATATTGAAGCAATATACATTGTGTAATATGAATCGAAATTATATGTTAGTGAACTATAAATGGCTCTCTGTAAATGTTTTATCAACTACAATAAAAGTTTCGTTGTTATCATAATTTTTTTACCACGAGTTCAAAGAATGTTCATCGATTCATGAACTAAGAACTAAAGTAGGTTTTTTGTTTGTGGAAACATCTACTTTCTGTCTGATAAAATAAAATCTGTATACTACTTGCTTTATTTGCTCAAAGAAAGTGTTTTTTTTTCATCTCCCAATTATTTCGTAGTAACAGCTGTAAAAAAGTGGTTTTGAATCGTTTACTGGGGACATAAGTAAAGTTTACACAAAAATTCGTGGAAGAAAAAATCTTGGCAATATAAAAAAAATATATTGTGCAATAAAAAAAGTATTGTGCAATAAAAAAAAAATATTGTGCAATATAAAGAGAAAACCTTGGTTATTGGAAATTTTCACATAAATTTTAAGGTTATGTGAAAAAAGTCTGTATGCAAAAATTAGAGATATTTTCATTAACTACAACACTGCCTTTTTTCTACAGGGCTTGTAATTTAGTCGGAAATCGTGATAAACCAGTTTTAACTCTTAAAATTCTACCACGTCCCTCTCCTTCCTTTTTCAGACCGCCGTGACCCGTAAATTATTTTTTCTTTAATATTTGTCATTTTGTCTTTGGTTTCCGAAAGGTTTTATCCTACTATTAGTTTTTTTGTTTAAAAAATTATTTACGCGGATCTATAAAGAACTCATCGACAAATATTGCAAATTAAAACATTGTTTATTATAAATTAATTTTTTAATAATTTTAAATAATAAACTTCAATCGTGTTTTTCTTTTTTTCAGGTAAGTGCACTTTAGCTTCAATATGGTTCATATAAAACTATTTCGGAGTTATAAATCCACTCCTTGTTGGTAAGAATACGTTTTAAATATATTTATGTATATTCTTAAGTGAAAATTAAATTTAAAAAATTTCGTGGGATGGACTTTTCATCGAATTTATGATCCCTCTCGAGCTTCATGTCATTAAAATATATATCATTCCTCCGCTCTAATTAAGCCTACCTATGTACCTATCAATAAGAGAGACTTTTGAATTGACTTTGACAATGTTGAAACAGTTGATACTAAAGGTGTACAATGATCAAACTTTTTATGGTTAGGTTAAATCGAACCTATAACAAATGCCAGCAAGAAGCACACTTGGACAGTGTAGAACGTCGGTCCGATGTGACATCTAAAACTCATACGAATTCATAATAGAAACTCTGTTATATCGACAAAGCACTTTGAGTCTATCACAAAATTTGCAGAGGCGGTTAATATCAATTTCGAATATCTTCGCCAAAAGTATGACTATGAACTTGCACGGTCGCAAAAGCCTTCTGGCCCAAGATTGATCTCTTTGCCTTGAGTAAGGCTAGCCTCTCCCTAGTTGTGGGGCTTTCAACAGCTTAATGTTTTATTTGTGTACATGCTGTAAGGTTGGGAATTTTGGACAATGCAGGAGGAATGTTTGTCTCCATTTCTGCCACGTCACCTTGGCAATATGTATCCGATAAGAGTTTTAGCCTTAACGCCTGAATGTTTTGGTGAACGTTGCTAAGAGCTAGCGGTTCAGTGACCTTCTTCGCTCTACTTTAGGGCTGAAGGATCTCGCAGTCTCACAGGAGCTGGTCGCTAACTAATGACTGCTAAGCTCACGCGATGTCCATATGGCCAGCGCAATAACGCAAGACATCAAAGGAGTTCCGGCTGGTTCCCTAGCCGATGCAACTGGTTTAAGGGCGTCTCCACTTGCGAGCTCATCTTTAGCAGTATTCTGCGAGTCTGACGATGACATAACTTAGTGAGAATAGGCACTCCTTGACTAAATTTGAGCGCATAGTGAAGAAGCTCAATGCTAGTATTGCAGCTCTGCTGCACCGAACCTCTATATAGATTTAACAAAACAAACTATCAATCGTTCAGAGGCAGCCAACCGAGTGCTATGATAAATTGTGGTTTAAACGGCTCACATTTCGTAATTTCTGTCTTTTACTCAAAATTTATTATACACTGTTATAGAACCTACAATCGAGGGTTCTGATAATCGTAGAAACCACATTGTCTCGCCTTACGCTCTAAACTTCATTAAAAGCTTTTGTTGTTTTATAAAAGCGATCTTGCTAAGCTTGTAGGTTCTTCAGGTTAACGGATGTGTTTTGTAGGTAAATCTTTCATAAGCCTGAAAGCCAAGCAAAAAAAATTCTTGGGATCACTATTAAATTTTGAAACCCAAATCTCACGAAACATAATCCAGATTTAAGCGCTGTCCTGTAAGAACAAACCGACATTTGATATTCACTTTAAAGCAAAAGAAAAATGAACGATTGCCTTGCTTTGCTGGCGAATAGAGGAAAAGAAAAACAATAAGCGAAAATATTTTTGCAACTAAAAGGTCACATTGCTGGCAATTTGTTGCTGCAACACTGCCCCGACTGGTGGCGCTTTTGCTCGGTTAAATAGATGGTCGGTTGCTTGGTTGGCTGGTTCCTTAGCTTGACTGCTTGCCGCTCGACGGCTAAGCCAATTCACGTCAATTCAAGCCAATTCCGAGCGCGTTAACGTAATCACACAAAGTGAGAGACGCATTCTGAAAGCAATTTGCGCATAGCGCATTCAACACGCCAAGGCACGGCAGGGCAATGCGACAGAATTGCAGTGAAACATGAAAAACGTACAATAACATGAAGACGGCGAAAGAATAGCAAACAAAAGAAAATCGAAAAACCGAGATAAATTGCTTGGCGGCGGACGGACAGCAGGGCAGAGCAGAGCGGCCGAGCGGCAGAAAGTGTCAGCAGAGGTGTTGCAGAGAGCGCAGTTAGTGGCCAATAACAAAGCAGTGCGAGCACTCAAGCGCATTCCGCCACAAGCACACACGCATAGTCACCTATTCGCTCGGCTATGCGTCGCTGGGTAAATAGCAAATGCAAGCAAAATGCATAAAAGCAGTAAAACAAGGCACCGGCGGAGATACCAAAGCTTGCTAGCCGCTGCCTGCGCTGTACAAAGAGGCACCCTCCTGCTTCTTCTTCTTGTGTGTAACATTTTGCGGCAAACTCACTATGATAACACTGTTGTCAAGGCGCGTATGTGTGCGTGCTGGTGTATCAGCTTCAGCTTAAATCGAAGCAGCAAAATACTAAACAAAATTCTTCGAATCGCAGCACATACAAAGCAACAACAAAAGCAACGCGTGCTTTGACAGCATAAATGGATAAATGCTTGCACATTGTGCAGCACTCGCTAATGCATTGAAACAAGTGTCGAGTTAAAGGGACACTGTTGCTCAATCAGCTTTCAAGTGGCAAAGATTGCAAAAGAATCCAGCCATGTGTGAAAAGAACATAAATAGGGTACTTGTAGGGGTTAATACTCGTATATGTGTCCCTTGATGGAAAGATGGGTTCGTGTACTATGCAATAAGTTATGGTTTCCTTACCTTTCTCTTATTCACCTCCTCTTCTTCCAAACAGCTTCTGCAGACGGGGTCTGGGAAGAGTCCCAACCTTACAGCAGGGACGACAAGAGGTCAATGGCCTGTTAAAAACTCCACAACTAGGGCGCGATGCTAACCTTACTGAATGTAAAGAGCTGGCAAGATCTTCTCTGATCAATCTTGGGCCAGAAGGCTTTTGCGACTGCGCAAGTATCGGCCAAGTTTCCGCTATTCAGTAGTAGAATACAAGAGTATACGAAAACACCGAACCGCTCCCATTCTACCGATAGTGGTTCTAGGGTGCCTTTCCTTGCTAGCTCATCAGCTTTGCAATTACATGCGACACTCGGTGCTATTGATAGCGAGGTTAGGCACTCCTCGACCAACCCAGAACGCACTGCAAATGAGTTCAAGGCTCTGCTATCTGATTGAATGATCACTTCCCTAAAGAAGGCCGCACTCTGGAGCAGCAAATCTACTGCTACCTTCATGGGTGCAACCTCAGCTTGAAAGACACTGTAATAGTCAGGAAGTTGGACTGGTGTTGATAGAGAGTTCCTGACAGTAAACCCCTCCACCAAACTTTGACTACTCTGTAAAGAAGGTGACTGCCCCTCTCCTTTCAACGCCTTCTTCCCACCCATAGCTCTCTCGTCGGTATATGGGCAGAGAAGGAGCCGTCAGAGTTCGGTTTGTCGACTCCATGATCTAGACGATCCGGTTCTTTTAAGAACCCAATTTCTCAGAGTCTAATAGCCACTTTCGCGGCCTTACACCTTCCGGCGATATCCCGGGGCATTTTGTTCAAAATGGCGTTAAGTGCCATGGTTGGAGGGGACCTTAATGCACCACACATGCTGATAAGCGCCACCCGTTGAACGCTCTCTAATTTATTTACAAGTGTGGTCTTTTCTAGAACCCTCCACCAAATAAAGACTCCATAAAATAAAGTGGGCTTCACTATGGTGTCATATAGCCAAAAGACGACCTTTTGTGAAAGATCCCACCTCTTGCCAATGGCTCCACTTTATCAGTTTAGGGCAATCGATGTCTTTTTTCTCTCTCTGTGATATTCGGCTGCCATGAAAGCCTCCTATCCAGGATGAGCCCTAGATATTCCACTGTATACGCCGGTTGCAGGCGGATGTCTTCCATTAGCGGCAGCGGTGCCACCGAGATCTTATACCGAGACCACTTCCGACCGTCCAGTTTGAAAAAGCTAAAGAGCGTCGATTCTTTCATAATTTAACTATTTAAACTCTTAAAGAACAGAATCGGTGTTTAATCGGAGTATTTAAAAACTTTCAAGATTTGTTTTAGCTTTCGGATTAACTTTAAAGATTTAGCCAAGACACACACCACAAGTATAAACTTTTTCAGTAGCTTTGTAATAATTTAAAGAGTTTTTTATAGGTCGAAATGAATTTCACCACTGATGTTGTACACCTTCTTTCGAATAAACAGTAAAAATTAGTCTAGATTTGCTGAAAACCTGTTAGAAAGTAACTAAGTTTGATTGTAACCGAACAGTGAAATCCAACAAATTACAGACACAATAAGCATGGAACAGGAAACAAACAAAAATTAGAATCACAACAAGGTTAGGTTAGGTCTGACTATCTTTTTGAAGTCTTTTTCTTTACAAAACGCCCAGTGCGAGTCACTTGTACCTAAAGTAAAACAGACGACGTATTTTTTTTTTCATCAGAACAAGGAAGCATTTTCCTCTTGTTTAAATTTGAAAGCGCAACGCTGGATTCATTTAACCGCTTTAACTCTGGTTGTTAACCCCTTCTCATTGGAATTTCATTGCAAACAGACACAGCTTCAAATATATCTGTCTATTTTATTGCTATACGCATATATATACGACTGTATGTGTATATATTTGATATACATATATGCCTGACTTTATATATATACGTGAGGGCACATCCGTAGCTCCGGTTGCAGAGTCAGCTACGGTCAGCATGCAACATATTTTTCCAATGCAACGGAAATTCTTACGGTTCACAAAGCTTTAAGGACACGGGCACTGTAATGAAAAGGCAAAAACAACAACAGTAATACTGTATCATGCCGCAAAACAACTGCGAGCAATGAGTACAACAAAGCAACATTCCGTCGTGTTAACGGCCTGGAAAGATAGTCGGAGTGCATACTTGTGCCAATATATATACTCGTACAGATAGGCGGGGTCATTATATATACGATTGCTTGCAATATATATATGTATATGTATATATATGTACGTATAAATAAACTGTGAAATAAATGCGCAAACAAACGCTGTTGCGTAGTTAAAATGTCGCACACACTCATACACAATATAGTGCTACAGTACGTATACGCCGTGTTGGACCTGCTGCCGCTTTCAGCTAAGCGTCCACCGGACGTGTAAAGCAGCCGTTTGTCGCTCCCTTTGTGCCAATTGTAATTCCTTCTAACGCTTTTGTCTCATCGCCTGACATGTCCTTTGACCACTGAGCGCGCACAGCTCGCTCTTGCCTCCTCGGCCATTTTCACGCACATCGTCCGTCCATTGCGCATTGCTGACGCGTTTGGCATTAGAATTCGTTCAATTTTAAACAGCCATTTGATGTGGTTTTTACACATCACATAAGAATCACATACACAAGCGATTTGCTGCAACGGCCAGTGCTGCGGAGTAACCTCATTCAAATGTGTGTGTGTGTGTGTACATTGAGACGCTAAGCCGCGGGGTCTTTAAGTTTTACTGTTTGATGTGGTTTTAGTGCCACTTTGACACAGCACAATTACGAGAAAGCAATATCAGAATTCTTATTTAACACGCTTGTTTGGTTGCTGTTAACGGGTATACTTGCTTTGGTCGTCGTTGACTGGTGAAAATTAAGGAAAATATGTGCTCAAAATTTTTTTGTAACTTGGAAATAGTAAACATGGGTTTGATAAAGTAAATTTTGTTTTAAGATTTTCAAAGCTTTAGTTTCTAATAGTGTAACCGATGGTTGGTGGTATATGAGATATCGTTCTTCGATACATGGGTTTACGGATTTCAAAATATCAAATTTTTTTATTGCCTTATTGAATTTTACAACACATCTAGAATATTCTCTTAAATTTTCAAGTTGATCCGAGTAATAGTTTCGGAGATACAGCTATAAGTACTTGTGCGCTCGAGGCTAGTTAGGATAAGTGCGCCGTCTTTAAAAGCGCTTTCCTCGAAACTTTGCTTTGAAGTCGGTTGGCAAGATTTCTCGAAAACTTCTCAACCGATTTTCATGAAGTTTTACACATATCTTTGAGATACAATTTTTAAAAACTTGGACGAAGTATTTTTTTCGATTATAATTTTTTGAAAAAAAATCTCTGCCGAAAATCCAATTTTCAGTTTTTTTCTTTCAACCAAGTTCTAAGTTAAGGTTTAACTAAAACACATATTTTTTTACTTTCGATGACCTGTAAGGAGTTATCCTGCCAACACGTGCTCACCTTATTTCCGAGGGTCAGCGGAAATGACGTCGCAATGACCGAGTTTAAAGTATTGTTTTTCAACAATTTTAGAATTTCTTTGTTTGTAACAATAAAAAATTCTAATTAAATATTTCATTTTTTGTATGAGAAAAAATTGTTGAAAAACAGTTGTTTTTTATCCGAGAAATCCCATGTAACCCCTTAAAGAAACATGCTTAATACCGGAGGAGGTTGTGGTCTTAACTATGTTATCCGATAATTGCAGCCTTGAAGCAAGAAATTCTGTCTTACTTCCGAAATGCTGATTCTATTGGCCAAAATTTTAACCTACGACCCATTGATTCAACCAATCGATATTTCGGACTTTGATTGGTGTTTAAAGAAGATACACTTAATAACGGAGACGGTTTTGGTCTTAACTATATTATCTTATGAATGGAGGCTCGAATTAACAAACTCTATCTTACCTCCGAAATGCTGACTCTATTGTTTATGATTCGAACCTACGACCCATTGAATCTAGCCACTTAATAATACAATCGGATAATACTTAGAGGATAAAATTTTCACCTCTCTTTGTGTCTTGTAAAAAAAGTTGTTGATACTAAAATTTAAAAAAAAATACTTTGAATATCTGAGGGTCCAGGGGTTAAGGGTCTATTAGGAAATAAAAATTTAAAACATTCAACTACATAAAAATATTTTTTTAAAGTTGAGCACCTAATTCAATAAAAGAAAATTGTGTTAGCCTCTTATGCAATGATGGATCTTCTCATAAGTCTGAGCCGAAGAAGAAAAGTCATTTTGGTACTATTTAGGGAAGGTGTTGGTAACTTCAAGCTGCGATGGAGCGTCGAGGAAGTTATCCTAGCCAGCTTTTGAATGGGTGTTTCTATGTCACAGCGCCAACAGCGACAAAATATTGTATTTTTAAGGCGAATCCGTTGCTACTTCCATGAAATCCAACGGACCCTACAATTCATTTAACTCCGGAAAGAAAATAACAATAAGGTTAGAATGTGAGGGAAAATATCAGATTGGGCAAGAGGTTGACATAGTGTTAAATGGGCATACGGATGAGATTATTTCGAATTCGAGGATAGTTGAAGAGCTGTATCGTCTTATAAATGCAGTGTAGATTGGTTCCATAACAAAGTTTGCTTCACAGGAAATTTACAACAATCTGACAAGGAAATTTGCAAGCCCTCCAAAGAACTGCAATGACTTCTGCTATCTATTAGTATTGCTTTTTTCCACTTCTCTTAGTTAAATTTACAATTTTCATATGCTCTCATACAAACACACTCGCACATGCAACAGCTTAGCGAATATTACACAACTGTTGCTCGCATTTTTCACACGATAGTTGCTGTAAAAGAAAAAACAAACACACTACGTGCAAATAGTGTTATAGTTACAACAACAAAACACTAGCAACCAGTTACTATAGAAATATATTTATTGTTTTCTCTCCATCGCGTGCTAAACAGATTGTATTGGCAAGTTAACCGGATTATGTGGTTCCATATCGCAATATTGTATGTGTGTTTGCCTTTGTACATATGTATATAGCATATGGTATATATGAAAATATGCTCGAAAGTATTTGCGGTAAACCACATAATATCGCCACGGTAACGAGCTGTGGCATGTGCGTAAGAGATAGCGTGAAATCAGTGAAGAAGAATGGTTGCCAACCGCAACTGCAATTCTCTATATGTACATATATAATTATGGATTAATGCATATGTTTACAAGAAAGTGGTGCATTGTGTGTAAGCATTAAATCGTATTATCGCTGACAAATGACGCATAGTGTAAAAATTATTGAAACATTTGCGTGTTTACCAACGCTGGCATCAATGAGGATGTAGGGTATGTAGGGATATTAATGGAGAATTAGTTCGAGCAGCTAGAAATAGTGTTAGTGTGTTTTGGAGATATTTGCGTATTTTATGTTTTCAAGCCTTGGAACACCTTTTTGACACCACCGCATACATATAAATTCTATAGTTGAGTTGGCTGAAGTTATAAATTGGAGCCTAGAATCTCCATATCTCATTATTTCTCTCTCTCTCTCTTTCTCTCTAGCTTCCATTATCTCGTGTTTTTCGGTCTTTCATATACTTTGATATTTCAATTTCTCCAGCATATGCTTGTCAACAACTGTTCCAAATTCTCCGAAAAATTCTTTGTCTATTTCTAGTTTTCCTACTGGGTAATTGACATGATCTTTCTTTTTCATTCTATCTCTCTCTTATTCCATTTTTACTTTCTCTCTCGCATTGTCCTGCTTTTTTCACTAGCTTTCTAACACTCTCTGCCATATCATGATATTTTACATTCTTCCACTATCTCAATATCACTCTCTCACTCTATTTTGGTTCAAATTTCGCATATTTTTCGGTCTCTTCCAACTCTCTCTTTATCTATCTCGTGTATCGTTATCTCTTTCACTCTTTTTTGTTTCTAATTTATATATTTTTGGTATCCTGCGACTCCCTCTTCTTCGCTCTCATTATCTCTCTCAATCTATATCGTTATCGCTCTCTCAATCTATTTTGGTTATAATTTGGTATATTTTTCGGTCTCTTCCGGCTCTCTCACATTCACTCTCCCTATCTATTTATTTTCTTGTTATCTCTTTCTCACTCTTTTGGTTCTTATTCGGCAGTTTTTTTGGTCTCCGACTCTGTTTTATATTTGCTATTTCAATCTCTCTATCTAGCATATTTTCGTTCATCAACAACCGTTCCGAATTCTTAGAACTAAACTTTTTTTAATTCCTGTGTCCCTACTGGGTAGTTACCACTAACTCCTTACTCCTTACTATTTTCTAGTAAATCGTTCACACCTTGCACTTTTTATTTCGCTTGCTCCGCTTCAGGTTCCTCATACTGGTATAGCAGTGCCACAGTGCATCCCTACAAGCAGCATTGCTATCGCTTCGCCAGCTTTTCAAGTATTACTTGTCAAATGCGTTTAGATTACAATAAATTGGATTCGCCATTTCATTTATCTTCGAGTCTTGTGCGCATTTCGCTGAGTGCAGTTAACTTTCAATTCGCTATAATTTTCCTCTCTGCGCGTAATTAAAAGTGTAAGGCGTGTTCCATTACTTCCATTACAAGAACACACATCCCAGTGCATCAAGATATGTTCACACATACACGTGTACAAATACATACACATATTTATACACATGCATATAAAATTACTAGTTTTCTTAGTTTTTGTTTTTGTAATTATTCGTTGTTCCTTCTATATTTACGCTGTTCAGTTAGTTGCACCGTTGTAGCTGCTGTTGTTGCCTCGTTGCTTTTAATTATTTTAACGAGTTCGCGATGGAGTTGTCGACGTTAGTGAAGTTATTACTTTTTAATTGCGATAACTCGTAGCGATTTCTCTCTTAAGCTTGCGGATTGAAATATTATTGAATAGAAATGTTTGTAGCTGATGTCTAATTTGCGGGGAAATATTATTGGTTATTATGTTTCATTAAATCTTGATTTTTTTTTATCAATTAGTTAGAGTTTTGCTATTAAAGTTCATGGATTGATTTTGGTATTAAATATTTAAGTATCATATGAGTACTCTACAAAAAATTGTAACCGTTTAGAGTAAAGTAATCTTTCTTCTTCTTCTTTATTGGCGTAAACACCGCTTAAACTCACCTGTCATTGAATACGTATCGAGAGGGTAAGTGTTTCCTCTTCGGTCCAAACGAATTTTGTTGCGACAGACTTCATATAAGGTGCTATAGAACAAATTTATTGGAGTCTTTAAGAGTGGTTAAGGCCACTGCTATAAATCGAAGGTTTTATTAAGCAGATATGTATAGGTTGGGTTAGGTTAGGTGGCTGATCCCTCAACAAGACGGGAGGATCAGACTTTGTGTTAGTGTTATACTATTATGTACAGTATTTTGTGAAGCAATTCGCAAACTTCCTGTAGTTTGTAAATACTCTAGTACCTAACCTAGCAAGCTTATCAGCCATTAAGTTTCCCACAATTGTGACGAGACTAAATTTCATTTGTGGGGAGGCAAAAAAATCGTTGCTCTATTCATATTCTAGGGATCAAAATAAGAAACTTTGCCAAAGGAACCATCTCTGAAACGAATTCGATGTCCCCCAATTTGGGTCGAACTTTTAGGGTAGTTTTGAAATAAGCGTTAAATTACCATTTCATTCTTATTACCTTAAAGTGAGAGAACTAAAGCAATAACCACTATGGTGCATCAAAATAATAAGTGAAGTGATCACACACAAAAAGTTTACAATGATCCACCATCCTCTACACAAGATGAAGCAACTACATCAACAACTATTGAAACTGAGTCATATCCCAAGCATGATGTTACTGTGTTTTGTGTCTTGATTTGACTGATCTTAATTTACCAACCCATCTGGATATCTTGAGATATTATTTTTACCAACTGCTTCCACAGAACAAAAGTTTTCCCATAAATCATTCACGTTTCAAGTACAAGATGTTGATTGGAATTTGGGAAAAAACTCGGTATGCTGAAAAAGTTTGTAATAATTGAATAAATTGATTGACAAGTATCAAGAGCAAAATCAAGAGAAGAAACAACGAACAATTTACAGAAGTTATTCTGGAAACTTTTTACATTGGAACATGTAAATGCGATTTGAGGGCAGCTCCATGTGCATGCGGCTGGGTTCTCGCCTCAAAGCTTCATGCACGATCAACATAATCAGAAATACTAACAATGAATGCATTTGTGATGAAACTGAAGAGCAAAGGAGCAACGTCTATGTCAATAAATATGGTTCCGGTGGATCTATTTAACATCAAACCAAGGAAAATTGTACATTCTCGGTCACTCACCAAGTTAGATTATTGCTATTAAACGGAAAATCCAGATGAAATTTAAGATTTGGTTGAATTTATAATTAAATCATATGTGCCAATGTTCTTCAATATTAAGTATTGTAGCTCTGTTTAGAGTAAAGTTCATTGGTTGGTCACTTTTCTTCTTTATTGGCGTAAATCAAGTAATCGCTTAATTCATATTGTCGCATTCGAAAATATCTTGTTATCAATGGATGATAGGAAAGAAAAAGTGTTTCCATCTTCGGTACCATCGAACCGATTTGACGACTGGAACTTGGTTTCATAAAAAAACCAGATAAGGTACTATAGAACAAATGATCAATTTGAATAATTAAGATCGTATTTGAACCACCATTCAAGACCACTGCTATAAATCAAGGTTTTGATTTTCCATCACATATATAGGTTAACGGAACGACATGTTCAATGGCTAGCGATTTTCCCTCAACAAGGTTACGGAAAATGTAGAGGATCAGACTTTGTGTTAGTGTTATACTATTAAAAAGTAAACAATAATTTTTTGTTTCTTTTCTAAGCACTTACATTAATTTTTTCTTTAGTATGTTCTGTAAATCATCTATCTTATAGAGCAAATAGATATTATTATAAATAAATAATTAAAAATAAAGAAAAAAACATAGCTCATACGATTTTCTCTGTAAAGGCCAAAAATGGGATTTTAAATGATTGCGGAGCTGTTGGTAATTCAGGGGTGTGTGCCACTGGCATGGGTGGTTTGAGGCCAAGCAGTCCAGTAGTGAGCCTCGAGTCGCCAATGAAGTTTCTAAATGGGTTGCCTTTTTCAATTATTGATACTCAAAAGTTCGACCTAAATTGGGGACATCAAAATTCGTTTTAAGCTTGGTTCAGCCAAAGTTTCCTATTTTTGCAGAATATGATTTTCATGAGCAATGAAATTTAGATCGACCTGCCCTAAAATATCCTACCAGAGAAAATGAGTCTAGACATCCCTTCACTAGTCTTGAGCGCAAAGTCAGCGAGCTAATATCGCTTTCCATATATCGAAGCAAATAGTCGCCAGATTTACTGCTGCCTTTAATGTACTCATCCACCAACCGTTCCCGCAAGCTTTGATCCATCCGTAAAAAAAATTCAACTGCGAGACTTTGCACCCATGCCCCCTCGAAAGTACGTGAGCAGAGAAGCGATAGCCAAGCTTGGATTCGGCGATTTGGTAATGCAAGTGTTTTGGTATGAAGTCAAAACTGTGCGAATATAACAAGAGTACCCAGGCTCACATTCATCTAAGTACCTAGATTCTCTGAGTCAGAGGACAGCTTCACCGGTGTTATATATAGTAACATTCAATGCCATTGTTGATGTGGTTCGTAGTTCACCACAAATAATGATGACAGCAACTTGCTGAACACTCGCCAAGTTTATGGTTTATGGTTCCATCCAACCTCAAGCTTATCTAAAATTCTACTAACCGCTTCCGGCAGACGTTGTTAAATGCTCCCTCGATAACGAAGAAGATTCCCAATGCAACCTCCTTATGATTTATTTTCCCCTGAGCCAGAAGAGAAGAGTTTTCAAGACAGTGTCCACTGACCTTCCTTTGCAATAGGCATGCTGTCTCTTAATAGTCGACTGATCCGATTTAGGTCAGTTTTATTTGAGCACTTAAAAATATGTATAATGCCACACCCTTAAAATCCTCCATTCTTATTAGCAAAAAATTGGGTTAGCCGAAAATTATTCGCCGTATATAGAAACAGGTAGTAATCAATTGATTCCAGGTCCGGTCTAAAAAGTGATTGTTAAGAACCAAGAACCTCCGAACCTGTTTTGGCAAGTCACTATTGATGTGTGTGAGGTGGCTTTTGAGTTGTACCAAGTACAATTTACGAAGGGTTCATGATATTTTTTCTTTACCTACTATATTTTTTACTATTAAATTAAGAAATGTGTACGATCTCTATTAAGATGCCGAGTTAATTCGGTATATAAAACATATTAGCAATGCTGGCGCCATTACGTTTTTAAAAATATTCCAATGCTACGGTTCGGAAAGTATTCTACGCTTGGCTGATAGAGGCAGAGGCCTTGCCTTCATTCATTTTTCGCCACTGTGGCAACTATGAGTGCTGAAGAAGCTATTGGCTCCTCAAAATCGGTTATGAAGATCAAAAATACTACTAACATACATCTTGCCATAGGTATTCAATTTTGTTTTAGGTTTTTTTTTTCAAAGACTAAAAAGGGTTGTGAAAAAGTACCTGATCACAAAATATAAATTTCAGTTAGAGCTACACAGCTATTAAAATCACAATAAATTCTCCAAAAGCTTATCAATACTTCGTGGCTTTATGACTCTGTTTGATTAGTGGACGATCACATAACCTAATCGAACTCAACACAGGATGTAACAATGAGAGAGAGTACCACTTTCATATTATTGCTGAAACCACTCGTGGAAAAGCTAATTTCAATGAATAACATTCACGAGCAGATATCATTTCATGTCATATCTGTGTTATATTTTGTTGATTTCCAGTAAAAGTTTTGCAAAATATTATTCATGTGGTATGTTCAATTAAGAACGGTCCATTTGTGGTAACTATATACTATATGTATATATATTTATTTGTTGGTTGCCGTACGTGTCCCATTTTAATTAGAAAACCATAACAAACCCACACATGCACATAATTATATATTCACAAAATAATTGCAACAACAAATTAGCCGTGCCTGTAGAGCAGTTACTATATAAGCATGGAATCAAATGTGTGTATATATGTATGTGCGTTTAAAATAATTATTAGAATTATAATATTCCAGCAATGTGCGGTGCAGTCGGGTTCGCTTATGGCAAGTCAAACGTCAAAACAAAATTTGCTTTAAACCCAACAAAAAAAATAAAAAAAATAAAACAAAATTCAGCAACTACCGCTGGCACGTCAAATGCAGTGCGAATTAATAAAGTTAGTTTAGTTGTTTAGTAGCTTAACTTTACTCAAGCGATTTCGCAGTTTTATAGGTAAGTACTTTTCGTATTGGCGTGACAGTAAGGAAAGTTTTAAAGTTTGTGATCAACCGTTTTCGTTAATCGCAGGGATTAAACAGATTTACCTTTGTTGATGAATGAAGGCAATTAGTCTGAGCAATTCGCGACTTAGCAGAGAAAAATTATTCTGGTTTTCTGAAACCCGAAAAAAATGATATATTAGGTTAAGTTAAATTAAGGCGCCGGCCGGCTGTCGCGCCATGTATATTGTAGATTTACTGAACTTTGATTTGACAGGATAACCAATTCTGCTACTTCATCTAGTCCCTTGAATTGCGAAATTTCTGGCTGTATAAGATTATTACCTGCCGGACAGTATTATAGGAGGTGCTCCAGCGTTCCTCTCATGCATGATGCCAGTAGTGATTTGTTATATATTATATTATAGCCTTGAGAGCCGAGGTGCATGCTGCTTGGATCCCCGCAGTCGTCTCAAATTGCATGTCTTTATCGGCCTTTTCAGACAAGGAAACTAAAAAAGTCTGAGGTGCCAAATTTTTACTGTAGGTCGGCTGCGGAAAGGTGGAATGCCGGTTCACAAGAATGGCGGTGTGAGCGGGTGCAACTTCCAATCGGATGCGATGTCTTGTCGGACCCGATTGATCCTTCGTTTGAGTCTCTAGAGGACTTCCAGGAGGAACAAATTTATTGTGGACACTGCCTTTAATGTCAAAAAAGACAATGAGCCATCTGTTCATTTTGGGACTTGCTCATTCTTCCGGTCTTCATCAGCGACCTCTTCCCGGCCCCCTAAAAAGGTCTGGTGCCACCGAAACACACCACTTTTTGCTAAAGCAACATCTGGGTGAGCCTGCTTGATCATATCAAACGTCTCTGTCGCAGATTTACCGAGTTTCACACAGAATTTAATCGTGTCCTCCTCAGCTCTAACGAACGCTACATTTTCGGCTTGCACCACTCACAGAAACACGTTGCGCGAAATTGTTTGTCCTGACCCTCCAGGTGCTCGCAGACAACTGACCAGCCGCTCGTTCGTTAGCTAGGAATGCTCTCTACCGAATCCAGTCGGTGCCCGCACGCTCCGAAGTACAGTCGCGGCAGAAGAAATTCAATATTTTTACTTTCCGGACAAACCGTGTAACTTTGCTTTGATTTCTGCTATTTGACATCCGCTTTAAAATTGTTATCTGACGTACATTTGTCTATCGTTTGGTAGATGTTATCTGACGTCTACTTTTCATCCGCTTGAATGCTATTGCTTTCTATGTAACATCCATTTCAGATACTAAGTTAACTGACATCCATTTACCAGCTGTTATCTCAAGTCTAGCTAACATCCATTTGTCAACCGTTTGACGACTACTTCTGACATCAGTTTGATACCTGTCATCTGACGTGCATTTGTTATTTGTTTGATTGCTGTTAGCTGACTCCCATTTGACAGTCGTTTAAAAACCACACCTGACATGAATTTCACAGGAGCCAACTGACGTCCGTTAGACATTTATTTGACAACTGCCATCTGACAGCCATTTGACGTCAGTTTGACAACCACAGCTGAGAGTTATTTGACGGCCATCTGACGTCTATTTCACGGCTGATATAGATATCATAATTATGGCGACTGTGGCAGGGACGGGCTAGAAACAGTTTGCGCCTGTGGCAGCTGCGAGGTATCTAGTTAAGGTCTGACTTTATAGTGGTGTGGTTCTTGCTCCATTGAATCACACCGTTCAAATATGCGGAATTTTCATGGTAGTGGGTATTTGAAAGTGTGGAACAAGGAGTTATACCAACCGTACCGAGGCTCGGCTGGAGATTTTTAAATAGCCCAATCTCTATAAGAGCTTAGGGTCCATTTGACAACTTCCATTCGACATTCATCATTGGATTTCAGTTAGATTCGTTGCCAACTAAACAGAAATTCTGATATGTTTAAGTTGGCGGGTGTTCAATTCTGGAGGGTGCTACTGCTTGACTCTTTGAGCACTGATTTAATTTTCTATTATATTGTGCTCAATGTTTGACTGCCCAAATTTTTTTCAGATGAAAATTGAAGCTATTTTTTGTAGATGTTATGTAACTTTTGTTTTCTTTCAAATACACCCGCCACACAAACTAGGCCAGCGCTAATTAAACAATCTTCGCAAGCAGAAAATCTGAAATTCGTTAAAGCACACAGCCACACAATGCAACTAACGAATTAGAAAACAGACTAGCTACAGAAATTTTACACGTTACTAAATAAGCAAGTAAACAAATTAATAAAGATAAATAAATAAACCGAGAACTTTTTGCCAGCGCAAACTATTCGCCAGCCAAGCGATAGAAATGGCTCCAACAAAGGGCTCACCGCGCTTCATCTCGTGCCTTTCGCATGTTGCCACAAGTTGCACAGCGACTTTTCACTATTCATTGAAATTTAGTTTGCTTGCGTTTGCTTTTGATTTGCGTGCATTCGCAGCGCGGCGAAAACTTTGCTAATTTCAATTACAGAAAATGATTGAATGAAATGTTGGAAATAAATAAACAACAAGTTGCCACTTTGTTTTTTAGCAACTTTCTAAACCAGCGCCAACAGCGGCAAGCAGTCAGCGCCACACGCAGTCAATATGCGCATTTGAATGATCTGGCAGCACTACCTTGCAGCTGCCCCAGTACGGGGGGCTAGTTCACTGCAATTTGCAGAAAGTTTCGGTATTAAAATTGTAGCTGAATTATATAAGTCAATTTAGAATGTTGCCTGCATTGGAAAAGCGCAAAGAAAACGAACATAAAAAGCTGTAATAGCTAAAGTTTTGACTTTTGTTGCGAAATGCATTAAGAATGCACTAACACAAACACACACACACTCACATACACAAGAGTTGCTCTATTGAATCACTTGCTAGTGAGTACGTCAGAGTGTGTCAGGAGTATCAAAAGATTGCAGCGTTGCATTTGTTGATCCAATGAAATGTCAAATGAAGGAAAACTGAAAGTTGTTTGTGTAAATATGGTGAAAGATAAATTCAAAAGCTTTCGAATTGTTCAAAAGTATGTGCAAGAGTTGCTGGAAGTTTGCTGTTGTTATTGCGGGCTAAGCGGATTTCAGCGAGAATTTATGCAAAATAGTTCTTACAACTAAGGCAGTAAATATTTGATGTCGAGAATGCTATAATTTTGCCAGATTTATGTTTTTATTGCTCGGTGAAAAATAAACTCAGTATTGTCATCGATCATCAGCTTGCACAAATGGATCGTAAAGAATTTTATGCTTTATCTCATGAACTTAGATCATAAGCAGTGGTATGCTCATCGCTTTCCGGCTCTGAAGTAGTTAATCTCTCCGAAAATTGTTCGATGTCACAGGAATATTTTTGGCTTTCTTTAGATTCCCTTAGGTTTCGAGATATCTATTTGAATTTTTGTATAAACGCTTTTCTATCCAAGAAGCTGCTTAGTTGTCGGAACCGTCAATATTTGACCACTATAACATATAGCTGTCAACTGAACGATCAAAATCATGTCCCTGTATGGAAACGTTATTCATATGACAAGATAACTCTTCAAAATTTGGCACGGATTATTCTTTATATCAAAGTTATAATCTCCGAAGAAATTGTTCAGATCGGATAACTATAGTATATAGCTGTCATACAAACTGAACGATTAAAATGAAGTCCTGGTATGAAAAACATTTTTATTTGACAAGATATTATCACCAAATTTTGCGTGAATTATTGTCCAAAGCAACCCTACAATTTTGAAACTAATGTTCAGATCGGACCACTATAGCATATAGCTGTCATACACACTGTTCGATAAAAATTAAATCCTTCTATGGAAAACTTTTGTAAATCACGAGATATCTTCACCAAATTTTTCATGGAGTATTGCTGAAAGACAAAGTATAATCTGTGAGGAAATTGTTCAGATGGGATCACTATGGTATATAGCTGCGCTACAATCTGATCGTTCAAAATCAAGTATTTGTATGAAAAACTTTTTCATTTGACAAGATATCTTCACGAAATTTAGCACATATTCCTGTTTAAGGCAAGGGTATAATCTCTGAAGAAATTATTCAGATCAGATTACTATAGCATATAGCTGTCATACAAACAATGAAATAACATATCGAACAAAATAAAGACGCAGATCCTTTTATACCCTTTATGGAATAAAAAATACAATTATAAAGAGTATTAAAGCATCGGTGCACTTTACATTAACAGATTTTTCCTTGTTTTTGTAAGATTTCTTTTGAATAGTGAAAACTTAAAGAAGGCTTTTTAGAGCATCACAGAAGGCCTCACTATTAAAGAACGCATGCTGTAACTTAGTGAAATTGACCGAACTAGTTGCCACATTTTCCACATCAATAAGTACAAAGCAAAGTCTAAACATCTGCAATATTTCTTCGCAAAAATAAGAATAATACAATAAGTTAAAAAAGGAAAGAAATTGCAAGAGTAAGCAACTGCTGGTATGAAACGGCAGCAGTGGAAATAAAAGAAATAAAACGCAAATGCAAATGCAGCAGTGTCATAGCTAACGGGAAACGTGTGCCATATGCACACCGGCTACAGCCGTAGCGACGTGGCAAGCAACAACAAAAATTTCCAATAAAATGTAAAATTAAAATGCGCTCCAGCGGCGTCAAAACGACACAAGGCGCCCATATGGCAGCAAAATGCACCGCGGTGCAGTGGGGCGTATGAGTAACATGCCAGTCGGGCATAAAATGTCACGCTCGATCGCTTTAACGGAACTACAAACTATGCAGTATTGAGAAATAGTAGAGAGAAATAAAAATTTTCACTTTTAAATATTGAAGGCAAATAAAAAGATATTCTCGAAATTTAAAGAAAAGCAAAAATTTTAAAACTAAAGAGTTGACTTGATTTTTGTATCAGTTTGAGACGGAACATTTGCGGCAATATCCATTAAAAAAGACAGAGGTTTTGGTGCAGCTGAGCTTTAAATGCTCTATAAATCTGTTATAGATAAAGCATTATAGATTTTATCGGTTGAACTACCTTTTTTCAAGTGCATCCTAAATTATATTCTTGATTCCAATATTGCACCAAGCTATTTCAGCTGTATCTGTGAAATAATCTGGTCTTCTTCTATGGAGAGCGACAGCTTCTCTTCAATTTGAATAAATGATATGTGATATGCTTTGTCGCGCGCCGCTTCGTAATGGATCTACTTAGTTGTCTCCATATTTTCACATTTTCTGCGATGAGCCGATGATTTTATGCGGTAACTTTTGATTACGTAGAAGAGTTCGTCTAGCTGTGCCGTTCGGCTCTTACCATCAATGCTGCCTTTCTTCTGTTTTGCCATCGCCATCTTCATTATTTGCACGATATCCTTACACTTTTCTAGGGACTCCTGAGTTTTGAGGTCCTTCTGGGGTGGCAACTGGGGTGCTCTTCCATTCTCCCTGTTTTGCTGGTGATGTTTTTGTGGTCGGAGTTTCCTTTGAGGCTGTGTTTCCTCCAATTTTTGTCCAGTTGTTTTGAAGTGACGGTGACTATGGGGGTTGTAAGTATCCAACTACTTCTACGGAAGTCGGTCCCTTATTCCTCATCTTGGTCATATTTATTTTGTTGTTCTTTCTGTTGGGTTTTTTGTTGTTGTTGCGGTGTAATCATTTTGTTCCAATGGGTCTCAGCTTCAAGACGCTATCTCCGCACGTTGTAGCAGTTGCCCTTTGTGAACCCCGTGGTTATCTATCCAAGCAGGAAGGTCACGCGTGGGTTGACATAAGTCCCTATGGGAGCTGAAGTGCAGAGACAGGTTTCGGGCACGAACCTGGAGCTCGTCTCAATGGAACCTGTGCGGCCAAAAAAATATGGCGACGTGCATTGAACGTGCTGAAAGACCTGCCAGAGTTTTAACGAGACGGAGATGAGAACTGTATTAGCCTGCCAGCGATTTCGGTAAGATGTCATTCTTACCTACCGAGGTGACGAAATACTGCCCTCACCATCCGTTTGTCAAACTGATCCGTTTCGGGTTTACAGTACGCCATAATCAGAATCTTACTGGCCTCAATTTTAATGGGCGCTTGCTCAGAGCTTTCTTCGTCGTCTGTAGACGTTTGGTGCTGATCGCTGTGGTGGTTCCCTATTCACTTTGTTGCCTCCTCTCGTGGGTAGGTTCTCTCTCGGTGCGACCCCGGTGGGGGTTGTGGACATTTATTTAAAGGCGGCGTCTTTTTGCCTTTTCACCAGAGGTTCATGCAGCATCATGAGCGCATGAGGCGTTTTGAGTCATCCCTCCTCTCCTGCAGTTCTTGGTCGGGAGCTGCGTATTACTTTTCGTAGCTAACATACTTAGCATAGAGAGTCCACTATACGCCAGCTGTGACCTGAGTAGTAGCCTGAGCTCAGCCTTACCTCCGAGATCTTTGACACCAATTATGATACACATGCAACATGTTGCATACACGGTAATAGCGATTAAAAAAGTATATACTTTCAGTTATATAAATATTTTGCAGTTGATGAACTCTGCTCTTTAAGTTTTTGTTGTGATAAATATTCTCTGTGAATTTTGTTGTTGGCGCTCGTTACATTGTTTAATTGCGCCGATTCATGAATAAACTAGTCGGACATGTCAGGCCAAAAAGTTAAGCAAAGAATACTGGTGAATAAAAAATCACAAAAGCAAAATTGTGTGAAGGCGCAAAGCAAAGAAGTCAGAGAAGAAAGAAAAAGGGAAGCGCCGCGAAACAAAAGGTGCCGTCAAAAACCAATTTAAGAAGATAAATACGCTGCAAACTGCATTTTAATGATGTACTCACTAAATGTGGCCACACTGGCACAAGGCGGCAATGCCAACGCCATCGCCATCGCCGCCGACAAGCGCAAATAAGAAGTGCGGCAGCAGGAAGCCAGGAACACAATTTTGTTGTATGTATGAGTGTATTATTGTGTATGTGTATTAGCGTTTGTGTGTGTAGCTGTGTTGGCAGCGTGTAGCAGCAAGTCAGCCAACGAACGAACGAGCGAAACATTTGTAATCATTTACTTTGTTTCGCGTTCTTTTGCCGTCGGCGGTCGCAGTTCAGCTGTGTGTTGGCAGCGTGTCACCACAGCGCAGCGACAACTGCGAGCGGCGCCACGACAAACACAAACGCCATTTGCTGCTTTGCGCTGCCTTTTCCACTACTGCTGCGGGTGTATGCTTTGTTGTTATTGCTGTTGCTGTAGTGCAAATTGTTACAAATTGACGCTGCGTGCATTGGCAGAAATGAGCGATGTCCGCGTTGTTCGCTGCAATGGCAGCCAGCGCGGTAGGAAGTCACTAATATTACATAATATAGTTGGTTAACGTGGTTATTTAGGTGCGTCTGTGTGTGTAGGTGTGTGTGCATAGCGGCAATGTGTCAAAAACTCATCTGCATGGTAATTGCATTGCATGACAGCTGTAGAGAATGTCGTCAACCGCCGCAGGAGCCGTTCTGTCGTTATGTTGCAATGTAGAGGTGAACTTTTCTTTGTGTGTATGTGTGTGTTTTGTGTTCACATTTGCGCATTGTAAGTAAGTGCTTGGCTTGGCGACAAGGCGTTACGTCGTTATTTGAAATTTAAGGCAAGTTAACGAATTTGAGGCGAACCTCCATCAGCGTTGTTGCATAGATGTGTACGTGTGTGTGTGCGTATGTGGCTTTGTGCGTTATTTCACTATGTGTTAATGAAGCAAGACGCTCAGCGAGTGCGGCAGCATTTGATCGTCTTGCAAGACCGCGCTTTTAAGAACTGTGTTCTTAGAGTGTTTGGGTATGCACCGAAACAAGTATGAAGCTATGAAGTATTCAACATTTAGCAAATTAGTAAGAAGTAAGTTTTAGAAATGGTCTCTAAAATATTTAAAGCAGTTTGCTCTCTTCACTTTGTAGTTTTGCCGTGCTTTTACAATATTGCTTGCAAATTTCATTTGCTTCACTAGTCAAGTAGATTTGCAAACACTGCAAGGTATAACTGTATTGTCAGAGAGCTTTTGTTTAAGCAAAAGAAATTTAATTTCCACATCAGAATTATTTATATAGTCTTATTTGTTGGACATCAAATATTTCTTAATTTTCTCAAAATTTAAATTTTAATGGAAGTTCCTAAACTTCCTGGCATTATTCTTTCTGACACGGTTAGGTAAATAATATAGTAGTATATTTTAAAATCTTTTCAAACACTTATTTTCGGAACAGTTGATCAGAAGAAGTGCATTAAATAAGAAAGCATGTAGATTCATGAAATAATTTATCAATTTTTTCCTCATTCAAATAGTTCTCTGACGTAGTTTTGGGGAAAAATACATTTCATGCAACCAATGGGAAAAATATATAATATACTAAATTTAGCGCTCTTCAAAAAATGCCTTCTTGTCTTTTTCCATTACTTCGAAACTGATAGGCAGTTACACTTGTGCATCAAAGGTTCTCAGCATTCATACAAGTGTCTTATACATTATGTGTTGCTCATACGCCATGGTGTACTGCATGAATACCTACAGTATAATATATGTATATTTTGATTAGGGACATCGGTCTAAAATTTTGTACATGGTTTTTTCTCGCCAAGAAGCTGCTCATTTCTCAGAACCGCTAATATCGGACCACCTTAGCATATAGCTGCCATACAAACTGAACGATCGAAATCAGGTCCTTGAGTGTGAAACTTTTTTATTTGAAGAGATATCTTCATGGAAACTTACATAGACTATTATCGAAGGCAAGGTTATAATATCCGAATAAATCGTTCAAATGCGATGAGCAGCACTACAAACCCACCGAACAAAATTAATTTCCTGTATACAAACCTTTTTTGTGAAGAGTATTCTAGCTTCGCTGCAACCGAAGTTAACATTTTTTCTTGTTCAAAATTATTTTCAACATTTTCTCGAAATAATTTTCAATAAGAATATTGGCGTGGCACCCGTAATATAAAATTACCCCGAATACCTAACACTCAAAATCTCAGTCGTCAATTAATTAGGTAGCTGCAAGCAAATGTGTATGCTCTCACATGATTTGTTTGTAATACCTTACTCGCCAATCATATAGTTTCAAATGTTGTAAATCAGCCTACAATCACATCCACTTCCCATTTGATTTTTTTTTTTAATCTTATATGTGACAATAAACTTCTAAAAATCGACAAAACTGGATTATGTTTTTTCTACCCTCCATATATCGAATATTATGACTTTAATGCTTAAGGCGCATTTTATGTCAAAACATTATAACAAGCCAATTCAAAACTCAACGGCCTACCGTAGTAAAACACATTTTTTGGCAATATTCCTTTGTTTGTTTTTTTATTGAACATAACTCCCTTCCAGATGTTTAACTGATTATAGCGTTTCGATGCCATTTTTGTAGTCCGATATGTCCTTTGCTTCAAAATAGAGTTTAGTTTCGGCGATTACCTCTTCATTCGACGAAAACTTCTTCCCAGCAAGCCTTCTTTTGGGATATGAAAACAAGAAATAGTCGTTGGGAACTGGAGAATATGTTGGATGCTGAAGCAATTGAGAGCGAAACAGCACTTTATTTTTGTTCAAAAAATAGCCAGTTTTCGACGATTTCGTCCTTCAAACGGTCCAGCAACGCTATGTATTAATCGCTGTTGATGGATCCATGCAAAAATACGTTTGAATGTCATGTTTTTTTTGGTTAAAAATGAGCTCGCGTGGCACCCACTTTGATACTTCACCCACACAGATATTTTCCATAATCCAATTTTCGTTAATTATATGATTTCCAAGTACCGTAGATACCTTTAGTGCTTGCTGTGTCGAAAAACTTACTTTACGGCCATTATTTTGTGAATTCTTTTGATATATTCGTCGGTAATAATTTCTTTTGTGCGTACACTGTGTTAGCCGTCTTCGGTGCTCATTTCCCCACGTCTGAACTTAGCATACAAATTTTTGATGGTTGATTTTCCTAAGGCAGAGTCCAAAAAGTCGTCACCAAATCTCTAACCGATTTCAAAGAAATTTGGTACGTTACATTCCTCCAACATTCTAATGTTATCGTGTGAATATAGGCGAAATTGGACAACAGCCACCCTTACTTCCAATATAACACAATTTTAAATTCTATTAGAAACTTTTACTTTCCAATACACAAATCAAGAATGAATTAATATATCAGGAAATAACTTTGCACGAATAGCGCGTTTGAGGTGTGCCATTTTATGATTTAAAATTGCCTGAACCGAACCAAAACTTCTCAAACTCCTAGGCACTGAATATGTGAACCCAGTATAGTAGTTATATTTGACTTTTTACCGAAAGTATCTGTCAATGTGTGAGATATATCATTGGAATTCAGATAGAATCCTTCTCACAAATTTCATTGGTGGGTTGCGTGGCATTTTTTGAAAAAATTTCAAAATAGAGCGAATTTCTTCATTATTTTCATTCATTTTTGAAAAGCGGTAACTTTTCTTCAACTTCCCCGAATTTAATTAAAAGAAGCTTAAAATCTCACTTTTCCAACACTATATGGTATGATACAATGTGATCGGTAGCACTGGAGATATACATAAGTATATTGACAAAATACGAAAAGACTTTTTCGACTACATAATAATGAACGCTATAAAAGTGTTGCCTACATTTAGGAGCATTTTACTTTCTATCAAAGTTTCACACCCATTACGTGGAAATTAACGCCTTGACAAGTTATAGGTGACTCTTTACCGAAAGTATCTGTCAATGTGTGAGATATATCATTGGAATTTAGATAAAATCCTTTCCTGATAGTGGTATGTCTGTGTATCAAAAATTGGTTGAATCGGTTCAATACTTCCCTTAGTCCCCATATACCTAATGTAAAGATTTTCGAAGTACCGTGTGACTTGAGTTATCTTAATAAAATTGAGAGAGCGTGTCGGGTGAAAACTCGCCATTGAACCATATAACTAACAAGTCTTGTATTTGAGGGTTCTTCCCTGGCATTTATACATGCAATTTGCAAGAGTTTGAAATCTACGGTTATGCCCGGACTCAGCTTTTCCTTACTTGTTTAATTTGTGATGGATAAGTTGATAATGGGTATGAGGACTTTTGTGCTTAAGACTCTGCCTACATCACAAAAGTCACTCAACATTTTAAGAGTGAATTCGAAAAAGTTTGTTAGAGTGTATAATGGTTAATGCGTGAGAACTGTTAATGCCCTTATGTGAAGATGTTTTTATGGTTATCGCTTGGTACGATGCATAAAATTGATGAATTCCCTTTATATCTTTCCCTTCTCCTTCTTGTCATCATTTCTGCAAAAAATAGGGATTTCACTCAAACGGATCAGCTAAAATAATACTATCTAATTCTAATCTATTTACTTGTATGTATGCAAACGTTTTGCTTGAAATTAGTTACAATACGTATACTTACATATGTGTAGATAGATATCTGCTCTGTACATTAGTATGTATGACACAAACGATTTCTCCTTTTTTAAATCCCTCGCTTTCCTTTTTTGTTTCCTTATTAGCTCCATTAGAGCCTTTTCGCATATCTCAAGTGTAAATAATTATTTTTCATGGCATTTTAAATGCTGCACTGCATTTCTGCCTTAGGCCAACAACAGCATGCGACGCATGCATGTCTTTCGTGATGGGCACTGAGGTGCATGGAGATGAGCAGCAAAGCGGAAACAATGATAGCAAGCAATACGAGAGTGCACAAAAAACCAAAAACAAAAATATACAAACCGACAGAACAACGAGTAAAGTAAACAGCAGCTTGCAACATTATGCCTGCCACTTGAAAAGTTGGTAGAAAGTGAGGAGCAATGGAGGAGCGAAAGTTGGCAGTGGCAATTTTCCTGGCGATCCAAGGCGTTGATGCTCTAAATGCACATGTTTCTATGTGTGTGTATGGGTGGGCAACGTTGACTGAAGGAGTAGACGAAAAAGCCTGCAACACCAAGAAAAGTGCAATAAACATGAGCATATTTGGAGCAAACGAGCCGAAAAAAGGCGAAAACAAAGCAAAATGCCAGCCGACAGCTCAACTAAAGTGCCAACAAGTCAAGTCAGCGCTGTCAGTGTGTTTAGACTTCTGGGCTGCGGGGTTAGAAGCAGCAGCAAATGCCACAACATTGACGCTGGCTGCCAACCTGCATGCGCTGCACACTATTTTGCATGTATGTGTGCCTCAGCATGGCCACTTGCATAAATCATCAAATTTAAATATGCCCCGACAAGTCATAATGTGTTGGGAAATTTAGTGCAACAATTTTCTTCAGCTTTTTTTCCTGTAAAATACGCAAAGTTCAACCACTTGCACACACACACGCATGCGCCAGCGTGTATTTATAGGTGACAATAGAGCGGTTGCTTGCTGCACAAAAACAAAACTTGCTGACTCGGGCGCAAATCTGTCCACGAGCAGGAAAATTTTAAAGTACTTGAAGATGTTACAAATTCTCTGTGGTTTACACGAATGTGCTTGTGGCCATGCAGCTTGCAACATCTATGTAACGCTCGGCATGCAAGTTGCAACTTGCAACCGGTGTTGTGTGCGGCTGCTTGGGTTCTGTGGCAAGTAGCTGTCTCGTGTGCGCGCATATGCGCTGCCAGTTGAGGCAACCACACGGCATGTCGTCACCCACCAATACACATACAGCAAATGGTGGTACACCAACGCGGTGACGCTGTGGGGTCATTTATGTCGAACATTTATGGCACAACTTTTATTTTTGGATTTTTTACTTTTTTGTGCTTCTCTCCTTGGGATTTATGCTTGCTGTTCTTGGGGGTCTTATGGTAAGGACTCACTTGTAGATATATTAAATCGTTTGTATACATGTAGCAGTGTAATAGAGAGGTTCTTTTCTTTAAAGCTTTCGCGATAACTTTTATATTCAAAATGTTTGGCTGAAAAATACAAAATTTCAGCCTTAAGCAGCTGCCAATAAATCTAGTTACTGGAATATCGGAGACCGTTTGTCTAAGAATAATATAATCTATAAAAGCGTTGCCTACATTTAGGAGCATTTTACTTTCTATCAAAGTCTCACACCCATTGTATAGTAATTAACGCCTTGACTTCCACAACCTGTAAAAATTTAGCTTAAATACCTGTCTACAGTCACAATTTAGGACTATTGTGGAGACTTGTTATCTAAGAAAATCCAATTATCCATTTTAACGGTCTTTAATGTTTTTCGTTGTATTCTATTGTGGCTGCGTCTGCCCTTAGTTGTCGGAGAAAACTTATAATAATAAAAAATTATTTAAAATAATGCAAACTATGACTTCGCTTACATTTAGGAGCATTTTAATTTTATCAAGGTCTCACACTCATAGCTAGATTTAATAGCTAGAACTATTAGTGTGAGACTTTGGCAAAATTAAAATGCTTCTAAACCTTCCTTTACTTCAGATACTTGGAATTTAGCTTAAATGACCGCCTATAGTCCTAAATAGTGTTGCAGAGACTTTTTATATAAGGAAATCCAAATATCGATTTTTAGGTCTTTACTATTTTTTGATGTATTTTATTGTGGCTGCGTCTAACTTTAGCTGTTGAATAAAAATTATAATAATGAAAAGTAGTTAAAAACCAGTACAAACTATGACGTTGCCTACATTTAGGAGCATTTTAGTTTTTAGCAAAGTTTCACACCATCAGCTAGAAATTAAGGCATTGACTTCCACCACCTGTAAGACAGCTATCTAAAATCATTATTAGGGCTGAGTAGAAATTTCGGAGACGTTTTGTCTAAAAAAATCCTAATATCGATTTTTATGGTCTTCAATTTTGTTTATGTATTTTTGTGGCTTTAGTTGTTTCAAAAATAATAATAATTACTAACTAAAATAATTGCCTACATTTAGGAGCATTTTAGTTTTTAGCAAGGTTTCACACCAATAGTTCCAAATGATCGTATTGACTTTCACTACGAATAAGATAAAGGTTGTAGTGAAAATGTGAGACCACTGGCGTCTTACTAGAAGTTAGTTTGATAATTTTAAACTTTTATCTTTCTAATTTGTGTGATTAACATTAACGAGTCTGACAAAGCTCAAGATATTATAATTTGCTATATCCTTCTAAGTATATTCCCACTTTCCCACGAAGTATGAAAACCACCCAGTTATCATCAAAATTTTATTCCACTGAGAAATTCTAAACCAAACACTGTAACCCACCAGCATCAAATAGCGTAAACTTTCAGCAGTTGTAAGCGCAAACCGCCTACAAGCCGCTCGTGTGGCATGCACTCACTGTTGCAACGTTTATCCGTACACAACTTCGGTGCAGCGCCACCACCTGTTACACCACGTTAACCATTATCAGCACCCACGGCACCACCACTGCCGCCACTTCAGTTAAGCCCACTGTAATGGTTGCTACAGCGCTTCATTCCCCACACACCCACCCACATACACCTATACATAAACATTAACATGAAATGACAGCCAATTCCCGCTTTGAGCGTGCTCTCCTCACCGCCGCGCCCGTCATCATTCACCTGACCATTTACGACATCTTAATGCATTCTTTATGATTTACTACACTTGATGCTGCATATTCTTGTTGAAGATACTCGTACTTTGCTTCTTGCAAACATACTTTTATGGCTGATAGGGATTTACATGCAGTTCACTCATGTAGCCGCATTTCTTCCGGGCTCCTGTAAGTCCGTGAGTCTAAAGGTCCGCATTGTACTCGCAAGCACCTCTAAGCTACTAAACTATTATTCTCATGCTTTTCATATTACCTAAGCATTCTGTGATTCAGCGCTGTTGCATGCACAGCCACAAGCAGTGTATGGGTGCGTGTGTTTGTGTGTGAGTGGGTATGCGGGCAAAGTCTTGATGAATTATGCGTCCTTTGGGTATTTAAATTGAGGTTTTTAGGATATTTTCCGCAGCTCAGTGCGCCCTGAAGTGCCATACAGTGGTGGAGTGGTAGAGTGCAAGCAACCGCTATGCGCTCTGATTTACTCTTTACTTGTGTGTTTGCGTGTAAATACAAGAGAGGATGCAAATATTTTTGTTTGACTGTGTATCCCGTTGTGTCTTCTGGCGACTTGTTATTAAATATGCTGCTCTAGTCGTACATTTATCTTCCTCTGCTGCTACTTCTTCGTATGCTGCTCGTGTCGAAGTGCCTTTGAGGGGAATTGCAAATTCGCGCTGCGTTCGCTCGTATGCATGCAAATGAGTGAAATTAAGGCCAATGAGGTGTTTGTTGCTGAAGCCGAGTGTGTTACTCTTGCACTCTTTCGCAGGCGTTGGGTGTGTTTGTGTGGTGAATTACTTTAACTGCTGAAGTCAATATTATAAAGTTAAAAGGTAAAACAATTTTTTGTTCGTGACAACTTAGAGGATGCAATGTGTGTGAAAAGCTTTAAGTAGCCTATAAATCACTCCCATATATCAGCTGCATCATCAGCATTAAATTGAATGAGTGTGGTACTTTTTCATTGACAGAGACCATAATCAAATATTTAGGAGACATTTTAACATTTAAAATATTTCAATCTAAATTTTCTGACAATATCAACTGTGCTACCGACTTCCTTCCATTCGTTTAGTAGCTTCTGTTTTATATGGCATTTACCACAATTGCCATAAATGTGGCCTACATTTAGGCATACTTGCTCATAAAATTAGCGAAGTCGCACACCTTATGTAAAAATACTGCTTTAAAGGTACTGGTATTTCACTTTGCGATTATTATAAATGCTTGAAAGGTTTTATGAATAGTGTATCAAAATGGCACATCAAGTGCTAATTGAGCCCGATAGGGCTGCACTCCTACCTACTCCTTAAATGGTATAAAGTGGTAATAAGTATTTCTTCGATTCGTATAAAAAATAACATCTGATCAAAATTGACTCTTCAATGGAAGGGCTTTCGATAATCATCACAAAATATAAAAAGTGCAAATTTTTCGCCTATTATAATACAAATTCTTTCCTCTGTCTTCAAAATAGACTTTAGCGCCAATCCGCGAAACACTTTGCATAAGCACTTATTGGGATGGCCTTCAGCTCCTTTAGCGAATAGTGTTTTACCTCTTTGATCGCTTGAACACGGGCTCCATGGAGCGGCAATTTCAGTTTGGGGAACAATCACGCGGAGATAAGTCAGGGAAATACGGTGATTGATAGATGGTATTCATTGCGTTTTTGGCTTTGAATTCGGTTGCAATCGTACGCTTTTGCAAAAGTTCAGCTTTATCGGGTTGAGTTGAGCAAGAACGCGTTTCATACCCAAAATATCCACCAAAATCATGTGAACAGCTCTCTAGTCATCTGACAATTTTCAAGCACCATTTCTTTCACTTTTTTAATATTTTCATCAGTTGAAGAGGCCGTCCAGATCCCTCGAAATTTGGTTAGAAATACAAATTTTGAAGTAAAATCTGTGTTTGATATTTTTACCCATTGTAAAAATGACAACGCACTACGGAGGTGTTCCGACCCAAGCAGTTAATGTAGACAAATTGACAGCGCTCATATATGGCATAGTAATTAAGGACAGTCCTACCAACTTAGCATACATTCTTTTGAAATATCATTTACGCGAGGAAATTTAACTACAATTTTCGGATATTTTTTTGTCACAATTTACATATTCGACTTTTTTTTCAAATATTAATATTTCTTTATATAATTTTTCTCTTCTTAAAACATTGAATTTCCAGAGATTTTGTTACTTCGAAAAGAATTAGAGAAGTCAAAGCTAATTTTAAATTGTTTAAAAGTGCAAACGCCGTTTTTGTATAACAATAATCTTATCAAAAAGTACTGCTTGCCTTCAAAAATATATTGATTAGTAATTGCAATGCTTTGATCCCTCATGTAGAAATGTACTCTGCGTGCACTCTGCTGCTTTTTCCTCACTTGCTATACTTTCTGTATAAATATGTTTCTATATATAGTGTACATATATTTTTCTGAAGGTTCTTACGAAGATTGATTATGTGGCAACCAAATGCCATTTTCTGTGTTAAAATATTTTCTTTCTATATACTGTTATGGATGTGTGTGTGCGGTGTATTGTTTAGGTGTGTGTAAGTCCTTGCAAGCATAAATAACAAGTTCTCTTTGTGTGGCTACCGAAAGAAGCTACAATGTGTCTTGTATACATATGACTGCAATAAATTATGCCGTTATATTTGAACAAACCCACACGCCGAAGAAAGCACTCAATTTTATTAATAAACAAATCATATATGGTCACATGTGAGGTCACTAGTAAGCAAGGAAATATGTATTCACAGTAAGCAGCACTGTATTAAATGACTTACACAGTAGCTTGAGCTTGGCTAAAAAATTTATAAATGTAAGAATATGCGAGGTAATGGTTTTTTGTAGATTATTTTTCAACACTACGGAGAAAAGGATACTTCGTATGCATAAAAATAAGTGTAAAGCTACTTTAAGTCTCAGATGTATATATGTATGTACAATGTACAATGTACATATGTATATGTCAATTAGCATCCCATGTTAGACTTCAACCTAACGCTATACATTTATATTATTTTTTTCTAGCGTAAATTAATTCATTTAAACAAATAAAGCTTGGGTTTTCTTTCCTCTTTAACTAAACTTCATTTGCAACTTTCTTAATTATCCGCTTTAAACCCATTCGAATTTAAGCTCTTAATATATGTATATTACTCCATAACGCCGCTACATATTTCTAGGTTAACAAATGTGCAATAAAAATCAAAAAACAATCTGACGTTCATTCATTTAGCGAGCGGCAGTCTCATCTATTTCTGCTGGGCACGGAAGTGAGTGACGACGAAATCCTTCTGGCAACTTAGTATGCATGCACTTCCGGTCAGGTGTGACAGTTGAAGCGACAGTTACTTGACAGCCTGACGTTGTAGCTTCGTGCTCCTGGAATAATATTCCAACTATTTCGTCTATTTTGTTTTTCCTCATACAATATTTCCCAGCGCCATTGTCATTGCGACGGCGCTCATTTTTCAGGCTTAAAATAATATAAACGGGAAAACGTTGCATACTTCACGGCGCTACATGCGCCATGGTGCGCTTATTTTTTGACATTAATTAGCAGCGACGCAGCAGCGCGCAGTGGACGCTGTGGAAAAGTTAGTTGGTTGAAGAAAATTACTATAAATAAATATAGTTTTTGCGTCGCTTTTGCATTTCCCTTGCTCGGCGCTTTCGTTTTGCGTACTTTTTTTAATTTTTTTATCCTGTCTAATTTCATTTGTGTTCTTGCGAATTGCGCAAAAAAAGTTGCAAGCTGTACTTTCGCATAGTTTCGCTGGTGGAAAGGATGGAAAACTCCACGCGCTGATGAATTTTAACTTATTTCTGCTTGTTCTTGTTCGGCGACTGCCTTAACAATGCTCGCCGTACTTCCACGCGGGTTTGTTTAGTAATTAAAAATGCATTTCCAGCGGATGACAGTTGTCGTCTCTCAACTGCTGCAGCTGTCGGTCGCTTGCCGGTACCGGTGAAAAAACCCGGTAGGAAATCTATAGTGAGTTGCAGGGATTTTTAAATTATTGACACAATATTTTTATGATTTAAGAATCATTCTTTGTTTTTCAATTGGTAGCGTGGACGTCTTTGCTTTCGTTGTCTACCCAAAGGTCTCGTGTCGAACGAACATCTCGCTGAAGCATCATCCTCCATGCGAACGACATGACCTTATATCGCCGGAGAGCTTATATAGTTGGAGGTTCATCTTCTTCAATGTTCATTGCCCTCGTGGACGACTCTAAAGAAGAACAGTTCTCTCGAAAAATAGTTCTCTAGAATGCTACGAGTTATTTCTCATCTCTCTTCGTCATCGTCATATTTCTGTTCCACAAAATACTATGTATATATCAATGTATATGTATCTCTCCATATAAGTGTATACTATGTATTACCGGACTTATTACCATAATCTTCTATGCCCTAAAATCAGTAACTCATGAGGGCCATATTTTTCAATTTCTTTATTTTTTCTTGGTAATATTTCAAGTAGTAATCTCAATACCATAAATTTTTTTGGATTTTTTCTTGGCATTATTTCAATTAAATATTTGTTTTTGCAAAGTTTCTGTTTCTTTCATTATGCCCATATCCATAAAATTTCCTGCAGGGTGCTTTTGAGCAATGTTATTTTTGATACAACGAATTGTCACGAACTAAGGCGAATGATAAAAAAGTTAGTAGGTTAATGAAACCAAAATGCACAATGGAAAACTGATTTAAAATGCATTGCGGGCACAGTTGACACAATGGCACAAATATATTTTGCTTGAAATAAAATCAAAATCTACTTATTTGATAACAAAGTGATTTTAATACGCAAAATTGATAGACCAAAAACGCAGTCTGGTTCACTGATACCTTTCGATTTAATGAAGCTTATGTTTTACTAAGGACAAGTAAAGTTCATAATTAAAACGTTTTTATGCTTCGAAGGCGATCGGGCGTTTTCGGCCGTTTTATCATCTGTTTAATATCAGTCCAATAAAGCGCTGATGTAATGTGATAAAGTTTTAGGGTGACGGAAGAGCTATATTCATACAAGGTACGTTCCAAAGTAAACAGGACTTTAAAATCAATTTATTTTACTAAAATAGTCTCTTTCTGCTTCAATACAGCTTTTTTCGCGGTCCAAAAGTATGTCGAACGAGTATTTTAGCTCGTTGGCCGGTATGGCCGCCAGTATGCCGGTGCAAGCCTTTTGAATGGCCTCTACGTCTGCATAATGCTTTCCTTTCATGGGCTCAAATGCATTTTTTCGAAAAGGAAACAGTCGCACGGTGCCATATCAGTTGAATACGGGGAGTGGTTAATGGTTAAAATGTGATTTTTGGTCAAATAATCGGTCACAAGCGTCGATCAATGAGACGGATTCTGAGCAATTTTTGGTCATCAGTCAATTTGTGCGGAACAAACCGTGCACACACCTTTCGTAAACCCAAATTTTCGATGTTTTGGAGATGTTCAATTCCATTTCCATGAATTTCAATGATGATTCCGGCTGATTTTTGATGAATTCACGCACAGTTTCGATGAAATTTCCGGTAATCACGGATTTTGATTGGTCCACATGTTGGTCGTCATTTATGTCCTCACGACCACTTTGAAAACGTTGAAACCACTCGTGCACTCTGCTATGGGTTAGGCAATCATCGCCATAAACTTGTTTCATAAATTGAAACGTTTCGGTAAAAGTTTAACCAATTTTAAAACAAAATTTAATGTTGGCATCTTTGTTCGAAGCTCATTTTCGCATCGATAACACAAACATACTGACACTTAAAATGCAATAACTTCACTTCCAATCAATGAGATGTCATGATTTTCTCACTGGACAATCGATAAAGATAGTAGATTCTAAGGCATCAGTCGACATATAGATGGCCCGAGGAGGCGCTAGATTTCAATGGTCCTGTTTACTTTGGAACGCTTCCTGAAGTTGGCGAAATGTAGTAAAGTTTTAGGGTGACACTAACGGAAAAACTACATATGTTCGAAATCTTTGTTGAAAGGTAGGTGAAAGTAGATATAGTATTTTTAACTGCATTGTATGGCTTGGCAATGTTGTCAACTTTGGAACTACCTGTACATACAAGTTTTCAATATAGGCTGAACAGTAGTACCCTTTGTTAAGTTCTAACGAAGCCCTGGAAAGTAAAATATCTAAATAGTCAGTTATATGGGAGAAATGTGATATAGTTCCCCGATCTAGCTGTTTTCGAAAACGGATTAATATAATGTCAAAGGGCATTTTTGTATTAAATTTCATTCAGATATCTCGAAAACTGACGAGAAAATTTTTATAATACCGAAAAATTAAACTTCATCCAAAAAATCGCTGGCTGAAAACCGGATTTAAACCCATCACCTCTTGGTTAAAAGTGTCCAGAATGATCCGTAGCTTATTACCCCCCTAAGCGATTTTTCCGTTTTTTTTTTACATACTGCAAATCCACCCACTCTATTGTATACATATCTACTACTGTGATCAAATTGAAAGGTGAATTTTATCCATATCATCTCCTTCAAAGTATCATCTCCTGCAATACACTTATGCCAACGAATTTTCCAGTCATCATAGCACTTGGAAAAATCCTCCGTCGTGATGGCCATCAGAGCCTTCTTCGATTCAACTTTTATATCCTCAATTGAGTCAAAACGGTGTCCTCGGAGTTACAGAAGTTACACGAATTTAAATCAGGCGAATGCGGTGGTTGCGGCACGATATTAGTTGAAAAAAAAAAATATCACGAATAACCAATGCAGTATGAGATGTTGCATTATCGCACTTCTTCAATAAATTCTGGCATAGTAAAAATCGAAGATTTCAATTTTCGAGCCTCACAAAACGACGCGTATCGCAAATACTAATTCATATTTTGACGTGAAATTTAGCATAGATGTCTCTTACAGTACTAGCTACTTACAGAAAAAAAATTTGCTGATTCGAAAAACACGCAAAGTATAAATTAAAAATTCACCTTTCAATTTGATCACAATTGTATGTATTAGGGTGGGTCAAAAAACCGTATGTGCTTTATTTCGCTTCGTACTCTGAAAAATTGGGAACGGAAACCTCCTCCGCTTAGTGGTTTTCTATTTTTTCATGTCATCAGATAGAAAAATTCATATCTCGTTTCACAGATTTTGTAGGGAATTGAATAGGCTAAAAAATGGTCCCGTATGGGTTTTTTTTGTGAACATAAAAACTTAAACGATGAAGTTTGATTATTGTAAGGCGAATTTGTATTATTACTTTGCTTATGCCAATGATTTTTCCAGTCCTCGAAACTATTTTCATAAGCACTTTTTGGGATAGCCTTCAGCGTATTTTGTTTAATCTCCTCAATCGACTGAAAACGGGTTCCGCGGAGCGGCAATTTCAGTTTCGGGAACAGGAAAATATCACATATATCCAAATCTGATGAATACGGTGGTGAATCGATGATATTCATTGCGTTTTTGGCTTTAAATTCGGCCACAATCTTACCCTTTTGAAAAAAAAATTAAGCTTTTTCGGGACGAGTCGAGCAAGATCGTTTCATAGCCGAAATATCCACCAAAATCATTCGAACGGGCACGCGAAAGATGTCGACCTCTCTTGCCACAACTCTAATACTTGCCTAACGATTTTCAAGCTCCACATACTTCCATTTTTTAATACATATATGTCCCACAGTTGAAGAGATCGAAGATCGTCCAGAACGAAGCATGTCTTCGACCGTCTTTGAAAGCTTTGTACCACTCATAGGCTTGTGTTTTTGATAAAACTGAATCACAGTAAGCCATTCACAACATTCGCAATGATTTCGCACGCGAAAAATGGCTAGAAATATAAATAACTTCTTTCCTCGATATTTTTAACCTTTGTAAAAATCACAAATCACTACTGAGTTAAATAGACTCAGGCAGCTGATGTAAACAAACTGGTGGACAGATCGCCCTCATATTTGGCATAGTAATTAAGGACAGTGCTGCCAACTTAGCTGAGAAAATTTTCTGGAAAAATCATGTACCCGGAGAATTATGCAATTTGCGGGAGCTTCTTTGTCACAATATACTTGTTTAGCGAATAATTAGAATAATTGGATATTGGTATTTGTTTTTCCAGTTGGCTTTTAATATGTTTCCCACTCAAAAGCATGCTCATTTCAACAATTTCAATTGAACTAAAAAGGGATAACTTTAGTATTATGCAGTTTTATACAAAAGAATTCACCTCCCATCTCAAACTTCAACCCAAACCCAACGAAAATACAAGTATTTCATGTCTTCTCTCCGGAAAATTTTTCTTATTACTGCTCACATATCACATTATTATATTTTTTAAATTTCCTTATATGCAGATATTCTCATTTTAGCTGTTAGCTGGTCATAATTGTTGTTAGTGGTTGCTGCAAATAAGTTTATAGCGTTTCCTAACTCACTGCAAGCAACTCCTTTCCTATACCGTAAGCTCGTAAATTCTAAATTACACATGGCGAATTAAGTTGCCAACACGAGGTGTGAATAAAGCATTAACTATTTTACAACAACAAGAAAAGCCACACATATTCATAATAACTTCACCACTTGCCAGCAAACTATTGCAACTATTAAATTACTAACTAAACGCAGAGTGAAATGATCAAACATAAAATTTAATAAAAGCGGAAAAGAAGAGTGAAACACGAATACATATACATTCACACATACTATATATATGTATGTACCCAAACACATCGCACTGCCGACATTTAAGACCACGCATAACATGTTGTTAAGGCAAGTATTTTAATAACATTTACGAACCGCATAAACAATTTGCTCCAACTAGACATATACAAGCATTCACCTACACACACACACACATACACATATATGTAGCACACCAATGTGCCACCTGCGAGCTGCCTAGACACTAAAATGTGTCGTACATGACAGCACAGCGGGAAGGATATTGGCGCAGGAATGACTTTATGCACACACACACACACATCTACTCTATGTTTGTGTGTGTCAAATAGCATATTGTTTAATATGTGCAACAAGAGCGCACACACACCTGCACAAATGTACTAAAATATTGCTGCCGGGCTTTTAAAAGTTGCACCTACCGCCTGTATAACAACAACAACAATAACAATGACTGCTATGTTCATTGTGTTGCCGTTAATGCCACTTTTTGCCGCAATTTTCTTGTTATTGTTTTTGTTTTCACTCTGCAAGATGGCACCCCGTTGCGCCGCACCTCTCTGCCACTCCGCCACTGTCTGCTGCATTGTTGTGTTTGCTGTCACGTGCTTAACAACCTAGTCAACATAATTACAAATTCATGTCTGATTGTGTTATGCCGTACACCTTGCTTTACACAGCTCATAAGTGCGTATACATATGTGTATTGTATGTACATATGTATGTATGTATAAATATTAACATTGTTCTTGTATGCTATGCATTCCGCAAATGACTAAAATCATTAAAACACCTTGGAAAGTGTGAAATGGAAATTAATATTTTTTGTTGCTTTCTGCACTTATGAACTAACATATGTTCATGCTGACCCTGCAAGAAAAAAAGGAAACTTTTTTTCTTACTATTTGTATACCCTGAACAGGTTAAGTTTACCACGAATTTGGTTGTAGACTCTATTAAATATAATTATAAATATTCAGTGCGACGAGTTGAGTCCATCTTCGTCTGCCCTTCTGCTCATCTGCTTGTATATACGCGAACTAGTCCCTCTGTTTTTGAGATATCGCTCCGAAATTCTCAACACGTTCTTTTCTCACCAAGAAACTGCTCATTTGTCGGAACCGCCGGTATCGGATCACTGTAGCATATAGCTGTCATACAAACTGAACGATCAAAATCACAACCTTGTATGGGAAAGTTTCTTATTTGACAAGATGTCTTCACAGAATTTGGAACAATTTACTGACCAAGACAGCGGAATAATCTCCGAAAAAAACTTTCAGATGGAACCACTATAACATATAGCTGCCATACAAACTGAACGATCAAAATAAGGTCTTGTATGGAAAACTTATTTACGAGGCAAGATTTCGTCACGAAATTTTATATGGATTAATGGTTAAGACAATGGTATAATCTCCGAAGAAATTATTCTGATTGGTCAACTATAGCATATAGCTGTCATACAAATTGTTCGATTGGAGTCAAGTCTTTGTATGGAAAACTTTTTTACTTTGCAACATATCGTTACAAAATTTTTCTCAGCTTATTATCTAAAACATCGCTATAGCCTTAGGAAATATTATTCAGATTAGAGTACTATAACATATAGCTGCCATACAAAGTGACCGATCAAAATCAAGATACAGATCTGTGTATATCCTTTTATGACATATTATAAAATATGTACTTGTGTAGGTTACTATAACTTTGGTGCAACCGAAATGAAGTAAACATTTTTTTTTTCTTTTTTTTTTTGTTGTTTTTTTTATATTTTTTCTGAACTAAACTGAGAGACCTTAACTTATTTGCCATAACGCTAAAGGCTACCTCACAAGGTCATATTTTATTAATTCTTTTCTGATCGTCTTTCGATATTTTCTTGACTTTCTCGCCCTATTTCGGAAATATAGTTAAGTTCTTTGTTCTTCCCAACATGGCTGGCACGCACAGCCCTCTTTTTTTATTATAGCACGTTTTGGTATGCGCAAGTGGGAGTGGTTGTATATTATGGCCACAGCAATAACAAATAACTAATGTGATTTTTTATATAAAAAAAAAATTGAAAAATAGTTATTGCTAAAGCTTTGCTAATACTTTTTATATAATGCTGACAGTGTTTACAGTTTTCACTAAAACTAATGGAACTGGTAAAGAAATGTCCTGATATAATTGACACTATTCTTTGGCTGTTCGCATCTTTACGCTAATTTTTTGTGTTTAGATGAACATTCATTAGTTTACCACGCTCAAGTACATGTTCTCTTTGTTTGTCTTTAGACTAGGCTATAACTCTTTCTATTGCCTCAGTTCATATTTGGTCTTATCTGTTCCATAAGATATCTACATACAATGTGTTTGACAGCAAAGTATATTTTTTCCTGCTACCACAATTACCATTAGCTTAAAGAAGTAAAGGAAATTACTCTAAATATCTGCTTTGAGTCAACATCTTTTATTGGTTGACGCTCGATATGGAGCACACTCGATAAGTCGACGATGTCTCAAAAGGAATGTTTCGAAATTAAATATAAAGGAAGCTCATAGCTCAATTACTCAGTCGACAGATTTGATACTTTTTGCTGTTCTCGATAAAAAAAAGAAGGGTGGGTTGAAGTGCTTCAAAAACTCGACTTGTGTCAACTTTTTTTGAAGGCAATAACAACATAAATATGAAATGTAATGTATTTTTGTTGACAATCCTTGCTTCTGCATTTCTGCCATCTTACTGCAATGAGCTTACCATGGTTTTACTTGATAGTAAAGTTGCCGTACTGCTTATTAGTTTCTTTAACTTTCCCCAACACTGTTCACATTAGTTAGCAGCTCTCTCCTCCCTTTATTCACTCACCTTGGCATAGAAACGTACTTACTCACTCTGCTAGTATTTTCAGACAACAAGTTTCTCTAACAAAGCATATGTAGTTTACACTTTATATTGTGGTTGTTGTATTGCAGTTTCCCTCTCCATATACACACCTTCAAATTGCACATATTCATAACTGCAAAAGCTTACGTATAAAAGTAAATGTAATTTTAAATGAATTATTCTAAAAAGATAGTACATGTGGTCATTGTTGTTGTTGTTGGCTACCGTTGTCATCCCACTTTGCCATCTCTTGCAATATATTTTTTACTTTGCCACTGATTTTAATTAAAAGTGAAGCGATTAACATTTATTTGCACCACTACATGTGCATCGCTGGTGAAAGTGTCCGTGAATACACACATATTTCTACATTCATTAATGAATATTGGTGCAAGAAAAGCAAAAGCCATATAGGTTACTTTTTGTTTATGAAAGGATCCTTATTGAATCCGTAGCTAATTGAGAAAAAATGTTCCTAAAAGGCACGTTGGCTAACAGGCAAAGCTTTCATGGAAAGAAGTGATAAAATTGTGGTAACTAAGTAATATAAATTATAGAAATAACAATCTGTTTTTTCCCCATAAGTAATTTCACCAAGAACCCAAGATAAGGAACCGAGAAAATGTATTTGACAAATCGATCCCGCAACCTTATTATATAAAACTTGTTTTAATATCACAATCAAGTATAAAGGTGTCAGTTTGTTTAAGCAAAAGACTGCAACTGTCATTTTAATTGTAAAATTTGCAACCGTTTTGATACCGATACATAAATTTTTTTTTGTTTTTTTGGTTTTGAAAATTCTAAGGATTTAAAAATAGCGCAAAGTATGGTTCGAAATTAAGTTCTTATAAGAAAAACTTTTTTTATTTTCGATATATCGTTATCAAAGTTATCATAGTTTGTTGCTCATTGGTAACGCTAAAAGATCTGAAAAAGTTTTCCAGATCAGACTACTCTAGCATATAGCTGCCATATAAACTGAACGATCGAAATTAAGTTCTTATATGAAAAACTTTTTTAATTGACGAATTATCTTAATGAAAGTTGGCACAAATTACTTTCCAAAGCAATGCTATGAGATATTTTAGAGGTTCTCCAGATCGGACTACTATAGCATATAGCTGCCATACAAATCGAACGATCGAAATTAAGTTCTTATATGAAACATTTTTTTACTTGACGAATTATCTTAATGAAAGTTGGCAAAAATTTTTTTCTAAGGCAATGCTATAAAATCCGAAGAAAGTTTTACAGATCGGACTACTATAGCATATAGCTGTCATACAAACTGAACCATCAAAATCAACTTTTGGTATGGAAACTTCTTTATTTGTGAATGCTTCCGTTCAACTGCATATTAATTCTTGAAAAATACAGCGACTATTATGCAAATTGCGGGGCAAATGAGCAAACACATCGATTTTCCACCCTACAAGCACGTTAATGTCACGTTCACGCGTGTGCGGTAACTTCATCTTTTACTTGCCGCTTAAAGCTAATTAAAACTGCAAAGAAAAATCAAGCGTATGGCAAAGTCAAAGCTTAATAAGTAATATGTCACGTTTTTATGCAATTAATTACGGCACTGATATGCAGTAAACCAAAGGCGCACACAGACGCAGATTATATTTATAAAGAGTAAAGAAAAATGAAAGTAAAAAAACTAAAATTCTTTAAATCGCGCGAACTGCTTTCCTAGGCGTGCGAAAATGTCGGAAAATTTGCTATAAATGAACATGGGTTTATGTAAGTTTATGTGCAAGCGATGCATGTGTGTCTGCACACACAAACATATGTATGTATGTACTTATGTATTAATAGGCATATAGAGAAGTGCCGGCGCTGCTTGTAAGCACACAGTGGTCAGTTCATCGCCTGACGCAGCTTTTACTGCTGTTGTTGACCGACGGTGCGTTTAATAATGCGCATATAAATTCGCGTACATTTATGGCTTTACGGAGCAGTGCTTTGCACACACAGCGCGCTTTAAGCTGTTTTTTTTTTACACAGCAATACTAAAGGCCTGTTGTTGTTGCTGTTGTCGCTATTGGTTTTAAACACTTTTTAGTTTTTACTTTTTGTTGTTGTAGTTGTTTTTGTTACTCTTTTGCCATAGTCAGTTAAATTACAGCGTTTATAGCGGTCACAGTGTGCTTGGCATGGCCACATAATGGTTACGTATACGCACTGTGGCACCACAACGAGTGAGTTAAACAAATATGCGAACATGTGTGTGTGCGACGAGTGTGTGTTAGTGCTCTTGTATGCCATATAAGTGGAGCACTTATAAATGAGCATATATTGTGAGAGCTTTTATGTATTCACCACTGCACTTATGTGTGAGTGTGTGTGAGTGCAGGTTGCGTGTGAATGCTTGCGATCGTCACAGTTGCCATTCGCTACGATTTCCGCAACAAACTCTGCTCGCTTGTGCTTCTGCCTCTGCTTGTGTGCGTGTGTGTGTGTTTGTTGGCTATTTGTTGCGTTGCGCGTCACCGCTTTGCGGTTTTCGTTTTTCGGTCATTAACTGCACATGTTGCGGTCATGGCTGTTACATAAAATTTTATTGCCCAGGTAAATATTGCAACATTGCGCCCACTAAAAAAAGTAGCAACAACAACAACAATTTTACAGCAAAACAGCAACTAACGCGTAGCGTGGAGGCGGCACACTAGCGGATGTAGCAGGAAACGTTGCCATGTTACCGGAAATGTGTGGAAGCGCGGTTTGTTGTTGGCTTGTAGTGACGCTCGACATTAGTAGACCGTTATTCTGTGATATCAACCGACTTCACCACTTTCATCACCACCGCTTGTTTTCACGGCATACACTGCTTTGTTTGTGTTATTGTTGTTCCTGTATTTTTGGCTCATTCTTGTTGATTTTATGCATATTTTTGTTTGTTGTTTTTTCTGCATTTGTTGTTGTTTTTTCAGCTATTATTATTGTTTTTTCTAGTTGTCAGTTATTTGGGTTTGCTCTATTGAATAGCGCGTAGAGACATTTGTTGGCAGCATTATGAAGACAACCGTCGAACGGTACTATTTAGATAACTGCGTTGTTTTTAAATTTTATCTGCCACATTTCAGTTGCGACCGCGTGCATAACGGTTTAAAAGTGCGCGCAGTATTTGATGTACTAGAAATATTGGAGAGGAATTTTTGACTATTTTACGGCATGAATAGGGCAACAGAGTATTTTTTGATGCAGACTTTGACATATTTTATGGTGCTTCTTTTCAAACGGAATTTTTGGTTTAAAGCTACTGGACTGTGTTGTTTCTTTTTTTAGGATTAATTGGTAATGCCTACAATTTTGACTCTTCGAAACATTTTTTTTGTAACTCCTCAGTAGTGCAGAATACTATTAAAGTGTTCTAAAAGAGTTTAAATTGTACATAAACATATTTCTTCGAACTTTATTGGCGAAATTCACAACTCATTGGCACATCAAAGAACTCAGACTCTAGTGTGAACCAAAAGAACTGATATAGAATTTATGAATTATAATGAGCCAAATTGTGACAAAAAAGCATCCCGAAATTGTAATTTAATTTATAATTTAATTTGAAAAAAATACATTTTGCTAAGTAGATAGGTCTGTCCTTAATTAAAATATAAAAAGAGTGAAGGATATGGTGCTTGAAAATCGTCAGGCAAGTTTTAGAGAGATGGCAGGAGAGCTCGAAATCTCTCGAGAGTCCATTCGATTGATTTTGGTGGATATTTTGGACTGTAAACAGGTCTTTTTGGACAAGCTTGATCGAGCCAGTTCTGATCCCACATTCATGGAGAGCATTATAACTGTCGATGAGATATGCGTTTATGAGTTTCACATGCAAACAGTCAAAACTCATCGGAAAGGAGGAAAAAACGAGCCGAAACCCAAAAGACCATGCCAAAGCCGCTCAAAAATCCAGGTGGTGCTCATTGTTTTTTTGATATTCCTGGTTTGATGCATCTCATAAAGAGTTTCATTTGGCCGTTTTAGGGAGTTTGCGTGAGAAGGTCCGTCGAAAACGGCCGGAATTGTGGAAGAACAATTCACGGATTTTACACGATGATAATGCACCATCGCATAGAGCCACGATTGTGACCGTATTCAAATCCAAAACGTAATGAATATCATCGGTCAACCACCGTATTCACCACACTTGGCTCCGTATGATTTTTTCTTGTTCCTCAAACTAAAATTACCGCTCCGTGAAACACCGTTTTCAGTCGATATAAGAGATAAAATAAAATTGGCTAAAGGAGGAGAAGTGCTTCGAGAACTGGGACAATTATTGACATAAGTGTATTACATCTGGTGGGAATTACTTTGAAAGCGACAAAATATATATTAATGAATATTTTAATATTTTGCGTTTTATTTATCACATTTTTGTCACTATGTATGTACCGAGAATAAAATATCTCTGGGATTTTTATCCAATTTTGATGTTATTATATATGCTTACTAAGTAGAAATAGAGGCTCCTTCAATTGCCTTAAGGAACCTCACAGATAGACCAATTGATCGACCGGAAGTTCGAAAATATTTATATAAGGTATATAGGAGCTAAGAAAATTATTGACCCGATATTACCCATTGTCGGGATGAGAGTATACTGTCTTCAAAAAATATTCTTCCTTAATTTTTATACTAGCCTTTACGGATTGACCGGATATGTCGCGGTAAGAATTAGCTATAGGCATTGCGGTCACCATATTTGGTGTCTGGGTCCTTGAACATCTATAGTTCGATCCACTTTTTGTATGTAAGGTGGAACAACTTAAGCACATTATTTGTGCAAAGTTCTGATTTGGCAAGTGCATTGATGATAAATATACTATAAAGATGTCAGTTGGAATTTATAATTTTTTTTTTAATTGGAAGCAGGCGCGACCGTCTGATTTCTCCCATATTCACAGCGTATAATAGGAATGTTTGGGTTACATCACACACCAAATTTGGTTGAAATGAGTTAAGTGCTTTCTGAGATATGAGATTTCACTTAGAGGTAGACGATACCCATCCCTTGTCCATTATTTACACCTTCTCCTAAAGAGCCTTTCTGTATCATCTTGGTTGTGAAATTTATTGCTTGTGGCGCATTTATTCAGTGAGTTATTGCACTTTTTGTAGTAAGAGGAGTGGGCGTGGTTATTATCTGATTTTATTCATTTTTACATTGTATGAAGAAGTGCTAAAAGGGCTTCTTCTCAGCGAGTTTGGTTGATTCAGCTTCAGTGGCTCGGAAGATATGTCCATCAATTACCATTTAGGGTGTAGTTACACACCTACTTTTAACTGTCCTTGAGTGCTGTAGCTCTGTAGCAAGTTTCATCACTATCACTATTTTTTCTCATGTTATCGCTTGCACCTACAGACGGAGAGACAGACAATCACCCGTATATCAACTGTATTATATATACATATATAACCCCGTATCCAACTCGATTAGTTGTAGTTGATACAAACAAAACTATTATACTCAGTAGCAAAATGTTGAAATAGTATGAAAAGATAAAACATTAGTCGTCTTGAAAAAAAAGTCGTGAAAAAGTCTTTTAGAGCAATATCAAGTCCGTAATAAATGTCTAGCAAAGTAATCATAACTCGAACTAAATACAATCATAAAAAAACATGTAACCATGCGCGCTTGAAGGATAATTGTGTGCTCAGATGCTGCTTTGCGAAAGTTGGACGAGCACAAACGAATTGGAAGAGCAATGAGGCCAAGTAAAAAAGTTTCATACTGCAATATATTTATTTATCGTCTTTTAAAAAAGCTTGATGATGCCATACATCAACGTAAACTTAAAAGTGTAAATTTTTTGGCTTTGAGCTGTTTCTAACATCGTCAATACATTACACATATAACGAGTAAACAACTTTGACTAGGATTAACAATATTGGTGTCGTTTAAGTTGCATTCGCGAATATCTGAATCGATTGAAATTTTACGAGTTTATCGAGGATAGAGGAAGAGAGCGCTAGATATGCGATCATATTTATAGCAATAGTTGTATGGCAAGGATTATTTAACTAAAAATTAAGAGACCGCAATGCAGCGATGAGATGTGCTTGCAATGACGGATGGCGGAGGTAATGCGTTCTGAGCAAAGTCGAGAACTCACCAGCAGAGATCTCTCTTGATGAGTGGCAATGTTAACTTAAAAGCGGCTAATTGTGACAGGTTTCAATCTTGAAAATTATATTACGAGTATAGAGTTGTGTGGAGGATGAAATTATCAAATGTGGCAACTTTTAGGAAACACTTATAGTGACTCTCTTCGGCATTTATGGTGAACTGGATAACGTCGCACCCTTAGACATAGCCACGTGCAGGGCCGCAGGCAGAGTCACAATAAAATTCACAATGAATACTTCGATTTCATTCCTTGCAGTTTATAACGAAGTCTTCTCGTAGCCGTTCTTCCTCTGCTCACACATCTGGGAGGGACTTGTGGGCGAAGTTGTTGGAGAAGGTGTGGTGTGGTGGGTGAAAATAAGTTAAAAAGGAAAATAAAAGGTGGTGTCTTCTCTCGGTAGTTCTTCACCAAGTCTAGTTTCAGGCCACCATATCATTCTAGCGTCTTTTAAGCGGATGTGGCTGCCATCAAGGTTGTGGTATATACATTCACCATGATTTCCAAACGACTATACAGGCTTTAAGTTTCCTCTGCGTGCTCAAAACTGGTCAAGGAGGGCATGACCCAATATGTTTTGTCCGACACTGGTTAGCAATAGCTTCAAGCTTCTTCCATATTAGCCTTGTATGGGAGTTCGTATCGCCGGAAACTGCAAAGCCGATGAGCTTGTTAGGGAGGGCACCATTACCGAAATCCCATCCGATTGGAAACGAACCGATTTTGTGAAATTTTTCCGTCCAGAGTGAACTGTAAGAGTTCCTCCGAACCACTTATTCTTAGCAAAGTCAAGATTTCTGTCTAGACACTGTCCATTTGGTACACACGCGGTACGACTAAATATTTTGTGGGGCGCTCTTTGCCAAAGCTGCATGGGAAAAGGCGAGGTGAAATGTTCTTATCACATGAGACACACCTTTGGAGAACCTAGCAAAATTGCTGGCATTCATAGTTACCGTATTTATAATTTTGTAATGAGTTCAAAACGCTTCGTCAATCTTTGAGGACCTTTGATCCATTCTTAGGAGGGTTTGGGTAGCACAAAGCACAAATATCTGTCTAAGTGAGATTCATCGACCATGGATCAACCTTACGACCTAACCCAACCTAACACTTACACTTGTGTAAGAACTGCCAGAACTGAAGATATCCGGTTATCCATTACAGTCTGAGTACGGCAAAGAAAGAAGAAGAACTCACCACTGCGGGGTCTAACCACTTTGAGCACATTCGAAACGCTCAGAGCAAAGAAAATTGCGCCATAATGAAGGCAATCGAACTGAATAAGTAATAAAAATGTATTTGGAACAGGCGTGAGAGGTCGCTGCACTCGCTACTCACTATCGACACAAAGTTGCTTAAGTTATAGAAATTACAAAATTTAACAAGTCGAGGCAAGTTTCAATGCTCTGATTAGCACACATGTCAAATGCTGGATTTGCGGAAACCCAAACCTACCATAAAAAGAAAGCCTGCCACATAAAGTGCCTGAAAACAGCTGCCAATAATGCACTCATCTGCAAACAATAACAACAACAGCAACTACAAATAGAAAAGCAGTCTTAACAGATTTGCTGCATCAAAAACGCACAAGTAAACTGCTTATGCAACTTACACTAAGCCGAACTTAGCCCGCCTGTCACAATACGAGTGACATGTTGCATGCCACAAAATAACTACCAAAGCGAGCAAGCATTTGCTGTTGCTAACCTAAAAAAATATAAAGCAATTGCACATGAGCTTATGAGCATTAATATTTCTATATAAAGGTGCATGTATGTTTGTGTTTGTATGTCTGTGCAATCACAGTTTGAGACATCCAAGTAAGCAGCAAGCAAGCTGGCGGCAGTTTTGTTCGTGCAACATTGCATGCAAAGTGGAAATTCAAATTTCAGATTTTCTGCAAATTTTTACCCCATAACTTGGCCCAAGTTGTCTGCTTCTTCGCATATGCGCTACTACGTAAAGGTATGAGTGAGTATGAATACGTGCTAGTGTGTGTGCGTGTGTGTGCAGCAGTGGGTGTGCGCTTAAGTGCAATTTCGTATATTACATATTTGCGCCAAATTGCTTTAAGTTAACTAGAAAGTAGTGAAATGAATCCGTAATGTAGAAAGCATATTTTCCATCACAACATACAGCAACAGCAACAACATCAAACAGTTATAGTAACCTATATCCACATGAAAAAGGAAATTACATGCACATGAATATATTCATTTGCCTGCCATCCGTAGCAAAGACATGCTCAAATGCAAAGTGTTTATTTGTATATTTGCAAAAACTTTTTCTTTAATTTGTGTGTAGAAAGGCAGATGTCGGAATTGCACTAAAATGGGAATATTTTATGTGTCACTGGAAGCGATTTTCTATAACAAATTGTAGAAATACATAATTAATTTTTAATATTAAAATCTGTTCGAATATATATAAGTATAGTGAAAGCTTGATAAAGCGAACATCTCCATTAAGCGGATAGAAAGCCTGGCAGGGTCAGTGTCCGCTTGTGGGAGATTTTAGTGTATTATAATTATCGCTTATGTATAGGCAATCTGACACCAAATAGCGGCTCTAGGCCAATCTTTGACTATTTCAGGGGGGCCTGGACAGATTCCTTTTGTCCAAAACAATAAAAGTCGGAATCTTTATCCACTTACGACTTGTTAATAAAGTACGAGAGTTTTGAGCTTTACATTTTTTTTTTGCTTTGTAAAAATTTAAGTATTATTTTATGGAACGAAAAAAAAAAAAATTTTTTTTTTAAAGTTGCAGCTATGGTATAATAAGAAAATATTACATATAATAATTTCCTATATAATATTACTGTGGAGGTAGGCAGGAAGCGTGGATGTCTGACCACGCGCCTAGGCCTTTAGGAGGCCATTTTGAAATCAACCGGACTAAAATCCCCTTAAGAGATTACATGGGTTTCTCCGGGTAAAAAACAGCCTTTTTTCAACAATTCTTTTATAATTAAAAAAAAAATATTTTATTAGAATTGTGAGAAACATGCACTATTAACAAAGAAATTCTGAAATTTTTGAAATAAATATTTAAAAAAATAACACTAAAAATTTCAGTGAGAATTTCGTAACATTTTTTTTTTTTTTTTTCAAAAAGTTGTAATCGAAAAAAAATCCTTCGTTCCATTCTTTAAGAAATGTATCCCAAAAATGTGTAAAATTTCATTAAGATCGGTTCAGTAGCTCTCGAGAAGTCTTGCCAACCGACTTCAAAAACACAGTTTCGAGAAAAACGCGTTAAAGATAACGCAAATAGCCCAGCTAGTATCCAGCGCACAAGTTCTCAAAGCTGCATCTCCGAAACTATTATTCGGATCAACTTGAAAATTTAAGATAATATTCTAAAGGTGTTGAAGAATTTCATAAGACAATAAAAATAAATTCGATTTTTTGAAACCCGTAAACGCATATAACCTCTTATTCCATTATGTCCTCTTTGAATAAACCTGTGCTCCTGATGAAGTCCAACAATGCCACAAGTTTTTTGTAACCTCCCAGTCTCTGCCAAGAAGCCATCGACCGATAGCTGCGATTCTTCTTTTATACAAAGTCTTGCATTCGTATAGAAGATCTTCTATAGACTCTTATTCTTTTACCTCTTGACTGCTTCATGAATAGTAGTTGAATGGTATTGCCCATCTACTCGCATGTCTGCCAATCAGACAATGACCCGTTAGCACTACTACTAGAGTCTTATGTCATTTCTTTTGAACTTTAGTAGTAGGCATATGCGGCCCATATTCCATTTATGCCACGTTGCCTGGTTGTTGAGCAAATTAGGGATTGAATCCACCCAGACACAACTATATCTGTAACATATTTGTCGATTAAATATCTAAATTTCGTCTTTATCGCAGTCTAATTGTTGGGTGGGGCCTGCTCTGGCTAAAATGATGGATCCGCCAAGAAATCAAGGCATTCATTCACTATATTTAATGAAGCTCTAAATGAGTTCAGTGATCTCAAAGCTGTTGTTTTCATTGTTGTAGTGGAAAAATTCTGCCGAGTTGACAGTCCTTGGCCGGATAAAATCCGGGTCTGTCTGTGTGAGCCCAATCCTTGTCAGAACTAGAAAACTTTCTTTATTTGCTGTGATCTCCAATTGGAAAATGCTGCAGTGGCATTTCTTTGCTGAAAATACACCACCTCTCACTCGATTATTAAGTTTGGACCCATCCGTATAGATATTTATCTCTGTATCCTTGTCCTACTCACCTCTATCTCACTCTTTTGTGATCTTAGGACAGAAAAAGCAATACACTAGGCGTAAGACTGAACCCCAGACTAACCCTCTGAGTACAAATTCAGCACGCCGCGAGAAAGGCAGTGAAAATCACCTCCCAACTGAATCGACTAATGGCCAACATAGAAGACCTCAGACAAGAAAAAAAACTCCTAACATTGATCAGTGACCTACATTATACGGAGCTGAGATCTTGGCAGATGTGCTTATAAAGGAAAACCGGCGCAAGGTAGTGGCGAGTGCACCGCATCGTAAGCCCTTAGAGTTGCATCAGCTTATGAGAACATACTAAGTACCTAGAATGACCCTTATTATAGACTGTGGGTAAATTTAAAATAACGTTTAGTGCCTAACTTTGGACGCTAGTGATGAATATACTAGTTGCTCTTTACATGCTTTTCATACGCCTTATCCCATATATATTTTCCCTTATTGTTCACCATGTCTATATACCGTATGCCCTCTATGAAGCTACAACTTTAATTTCACGAGGTTACATACCCTAGTCTTCGACTACCATCGTCGCCCGATTTGAAAAATGCTTGTTGAGATAAACGCCTTTAAAATTTTACTACTCAGGCTATAGCTGTGAAACAAAAAGGGTTTGTTGATTGAACGCGATCGTGGTTTCAACAAGATTAGATAACATATCTTGGCTTTAAAAACACATTTTGTGTAGCCCGTGTTTTTGTGATCAAAATTTGTTTGTCAAAACAGTTAAACTTTTTTCTCGTAACTCTCCAATTCTTTTAAGAGAGTTTTGCGTGAAAATCCAAAACAATTATCGAATTATTTGTCAAGCTCAGCCACCGAGAGTACGCTCTATGTCGCTGCAATGTCAAAATATTGGATATCTCCATAATTTCATAAGTAAAAAGTCTTCTGACCGACTTCTCGTCAACTTAGGCATTATTCCGAAGTAAATGAGTGTCACAACATTAAACTGTGTCTGACATCTTGTATAGGTTGGTATGTTTCAGAATCTACACAATTTTTTCTTATTGTCAATTGGCCGTCTAGTTGAAGCCAGTAGCCGCTGAGAGCTTTTTGATGAATACGTGAGACGAAACGAGAAAATCGTCTTATTTTCTGTGTATTGGATCAAAAAAACAAGCAAAAAGGAATTACTGTGATTTTGGACTTAACCTCTAAATGAAAAGTGGAATGCAAAAAAACCATCTTATGTTTCAAAGTGTAATGTTTTCAGCTTTGAAGTGGGTGACATCTGTCAGTCAGGCTTGCCCGAAAATTTGTATATCTGAACACAAATGTACGTTTGAAATAAGATGACAGTTGATGTCAACTTTTTCAATCAGTTAATTTTTGAAATTCGAAAAAAATTTTCTATGAACCTTATTTCGAAAAATAGGTCGAAAAGTGTTGGACTTCGGAAAATGAAGAAATTGATAAAATGTTTTTTTCATATGACTTATTTTCTCGAAAAAATTCCAATCAGACCGTTGTACAGGATATGGATCCAAAATCTATCGATATTGTTTTTTTTTTATGATTTTTATCGATGTATTTAAAACAAATAGACACCAGTGATGAGTTTGGACAAATGTCGGCACAAAGATTTACTTTCAAGTCGCGTAAGATTTTTTTGTTCCCGAAGACGCGGTTTACTTGGTTGGATAGTTCGAAATAGCTTCCACGATATGAGCCTTCTTTTAAGACAACAAAGATAAACCAATGGTTTCCAACTCCTTTCTGTAGCTTAAAGAAAGCAACTATTCTCGAAGTTTACTTAATTTTCCTTATCTCGAAGCTTGCATAAATTTATAGCGTGCGAAAGCAAAAATTTTGCTGCAATTGCCCTAGGGCTCATAAATTTTCACCTTTCCACAGCCAACCATAATAAATCGAACCGAATTGCATTTACTAATTTACTAATACACACAATCTACCTTCTTTATTCTTCCTCTCTCTTTAACTCACTCTTTCTTTCTATCTCTATTTATAGCTACCGTGCTGGGCAGTCGCCATGATATGCTTTCGCTTAGTCCCTCCGATCACGAGCTGGTGCGCTATACGAACGATTCACTGTTGGTGCAATGCCGCAGCACGACAACGGAGTCGCAGCTGGTGTGGCGCTCGCCAAAAGGCGAAATAATTAAGGAGCACAAAGGACGCATACACATCGAGCAGAGTGCGCCAGGTAAGTGCGAGGAGTTAGTGTTAAATTAACGGCTTCCAACATGCATGCCGAGCGCATACCACTGTCTGTGCCGCTATGCTTTACGAGCGCACACAAAAGCGGCTAGGTCTATTGGATGCGTGCGTGTGTTTGTTGTAGCCGCCTTGAGTGCTTATTAAACGGCGTTGTTAACACAAATCATTGCTAATTTTTCTTTTTTCATGTCTCCTGCTCTGGCCATACCTTTTCCGCCATGCATCACAGATCAACTGACAATTGTTTTCACACACATTTCGCTGGGCGACAAGGGCAAGTGGCGCTGCGAAGATGCCAACGGTGATAGAGCGGAGAAATCTTTCGAGCTCATTGTCTATCGTAAGTAGCTCCAGCTCCGCCGAGTGTCAGACCTCATAGACGACGCAAGTGAGGCGCATGTGGGGTGTTAAAATACCTACGGTACAACAATGCTTGTCTCTAAAGCGGAAAAGTCGTCTGATGAGGCGGCTCATTAAAGTCGCTATTGTCTTGTAACTTACGTGCTAACGCTTTCTTTACACAACTTTCTTTTGTCTTGCTTTATTGTTGCAGAAAAAATCGCTTTCACCGAGAACTTCACCATACTCACCGTGAAGGAGGGCAAGGACGCGTTTATACGTTGCGAGGTGAAGGGCGAACCGCAACCAAATGTCACTTGGTATTACAACGGACAGCCAATTATTGTTGAATGTAAGCTCAATTACTCATTTAACTGTATATATATACTTATGTAGGTAAAAACGAAGACGACGTGCATTGCAGGGAAAAGTTTTTTTCCTAATTAGGTGAAAATTCATTTAATTATAAGGCAGTACGTGTTGATGTAATATTGAGAAAAGTTTTTCGAATACTTTTTGTCGATATTTATACCCTAAACAGGGTATAATAAGTTTGCCACGAAATTTGTAACCCCTCGAGGGAAAGTAAGAAAGAAATGTATATCCATGGGATTTTCATGACGAACGAACCGTGTCGATTTAGGCATGTCTGCCTGTATATACGCGAACTAGTCCACTACTACTCTACAAGTCCATGATTATTTCCATCCTGCTATATGTTGTAGATGTGCATGGACGCCATCGGATGAGCTGGCCTTGGGAGTGTTCGAGGGCAAGATTTTGCGGATAATTTATGGTCCTTTTCGAATACCGCAGTCGATGAGCTGTAGGAGATATACGACGACACCGACATAGTATAGCAAATTCAGAGACATTTGCTGAGCTGGTTAGGTCATGTTGACCGGATCTTTGAGAACACTTCTGCTTTGTATTCGATACAGTACCCGCCGATTAAAGCAACGTTGAAGAGATCAGGTGAAGAAGGGCCCAGCTGTACTTAACATCTCCAATTGTTGCCTAACAGCGAAATAAAGAAACGACTATATCTACTCCAGTAATGAAGAAGAAGTCTGTTTTAGATATATCGATCTGAAATTTTTCACACTTCTTTTTCTCTCTAAGAAGCTGCTCATTTGTCAGAACCACCGATATTGTACTACATACTATAAGATAAAGGCGCCATACAAACTGATCTTTGAAACTCAAGTCCTTGTATGGAAAACTTTTTTATTTGACAAGATATCTTCACGAAATTCGGCATGGAGTATTGAACAAGACAAAGCTACAATCTCCACACATCTTGTTCAAATCCAACCACTATAGCATATATCTGCCATACAAGCTGGTCGATCAAAATTCAGTTTTTGTATGGAAAAGTTTTTAAGTCAACAACAATCTCGAAATATCTTGTTCAGATCGAACCACTATAGCATATAGCTGCCATACAAACTGAACGATCAAAATCAATATAAAGATCTTTTTATACCGTTTTATAGCTTACGAAGGGTATATATTATGGGTATTTTAGTTTCGAACTTAACGTTTTTCTTGCTTCAAAAAGTTCGACGGTCCATTAGAGGAAAAATTCTTACCGAACTGCCCACGTAAGATTCTGAAACCAATCCAGTAAATGCGCTCCTTTTAATTTTAATCAAACGCTTTCGCCTTAAAAGAATATTACTTTTGTTTTTATATTTTCATCTGCTCACAAAAAGGTGTCAATTTAAGTTTCTCAACTCGCACACTCGCACAATCCTACATCATCATCCATCATCTACCAAAAAAAAATATATAAATATTTTCCATGCACTTTTCTTCGATTGCAATGGCAAATCTAATAATAATAAAATGAGTGAGAGAAAAAAAACATTCATCTAATACATGTCCGAAATATACAAATATACACAATGACAAAACAAAAACCAACAATAACAAAATGTGGCGCAAAATTGTATTGTATCTTGTCTTGCTTTCTACTTCTAACAGCATTTACGGGCAACACAACGAAATTCCAAATACTGGCTGACGGATTACAGGTCCGCAAGGTAACGCAGAACGACACCGGCGAGTATACGTGCCGCGCCTACCAAGTGAACACAATCGCATCGGACATGCAGGAGCGCACCATTTTGATGAAAATCGAACGTGAGTAGGAAGTTTACTGCCTATAAATACACATACATACATATGTACATGCATACAAATATATGCAATAGCCACACTAACCAATAGCCATACTAACCTACATTGTTACACAAACATAACTGTATAAACATACATAGATATTATATATGGTATATAGGAAATGCCATAAGCCGCACTCACTTCCTTTGCCGGCGCTCAGTGCTCGCCGTGGACTGGCGGCAATTTTCATTTGAACTCACAGATCACACGTGTGTGTGAGCTGCTGCTGCCACTGCTTTTCATGCGCGCTCCAAAGCATTTGTCAGTTGGCAGTCGTTAGTGGGCAGTTGGTGTGTGTGTTCATTTTGCTATCTCCGATGATTTCCGCGCGGAATACTATTTTGGTGGTTGTTGTTTTTGTTAGACTGTTTCCGTCAACATTTGCTGATATCTAAGCGCAATGGCCGAAAAAGTAGCGAATTGCGTTTGTTTGCTGTTGTTTTTTTATATTTTGTTGTTTTTGCATTTGTGGACATATTCTTTATTATCTCCGAGTTGTCTTGTAAAAAAATTACTTTGTAAATTGCATTGCAGCTTTTTTGTTGCTGTTCTAGCGCAAATATTCGCTTTGGAGTGTTGCTCTTCATACACACATATACTATACATCCATATATACATACATATGTGTGTGGTTGGAAGCGTGTGTGGCCTTATTTTTGGAGCGCCCGAATTCCGGCTCAAATTCTGCCTTCTCAATCCACCATTTTGTGTGTTTGTTTTGTTGTCTGTGTTTGCACACGGCGCTGGCTTTCAATTCATTCAGGTCTCTTGATTGTGTTTTCGTGACTCACGTAAACAAACTTGCCACACACACACCCGCACAGGGGCGCACACATGTGCTGCGTCTCCCATAGTGGTGATTTTGTGTGGATGGTGTTGTGTGGCGCTGAGAAAATGCCACTTGCGCCGCCTGCAATTGATTGTGGCTTTGGGTTTTTTCCACATGATAGCATTTTCTTGGACTTTTCCTAAAAAACAACATCACACACACACATACATATATACGAATGCAGCGCTTGCACTCGCTCGTGCATCGTTTTACAATTTTGTGAACCTGCTCCCACCTGCGTGCGGCCACCGGCGCTCGGTCACGTGATGAGCGTCGAAAACGCAGTTTTAATAGATTTTTATGCCTTTGCTTGCCACCTTTCGCCACCGTTGAACTAATTTTAATGTTTGCTTTTGATGAGCTTTTAGTGTTTCTTGAGTGATTTCGAATTCGAATTCGATTTTTATTGCCGTTGGCGAATTCCATTTTTGCGCAATTTTCTGCAACTTTTTGTGGCTCCACAGCTGCGGTGATTTATCGCTCTGAGTATTGCTTGAGATTAGGCTGAAACGTGTTTACGCTCCAAATGTGATTAGGTCGTAAATGTTTCAGCAAAGCTATTTTCTAAATGCCTAGGTCACTAAAGAAATCATTGTTTGCTCGGAAAATAGATACATTGAGATTATCATGGCATTTTTTGAGGAAGTTTACTCCAAAATATTGTTAGTTCACCAAAGATGAATTGCTAGATTTTGGTGAGAGAAATCATTTTGCATCTTTCTCCAAACATAATTTTAGAAAACTATCGATAAAGTGGTATTCATGCACGTAACATACTTAGAGGCTTCAAGCACGTGGATTTGCTGGAATGGAACTTTGACAGAACTAAATTCTCACATAGAGACCCAACAAACTATTTCTTCTATCTTGAAAGAATTTGGTCTTGCGGCATTCCAACTCCAATGAAGGATTTCGTAACTACATTCGCCTCCTCATATCTCAACTTTCAAACCGGCTAGGTAATTTTTCTTGTTTGGCAACAAAATGATGTCATACTAAGCCAATTCTGGAAAACATGGTGGATAGGTAAGCAGTTCGTAGTCTAACTTGGCTGTAGTGAAAGTGAGGATGTGAACCAATGCATTGTCATTATGGAAGGGCACTTTTATATTCCTCAATTGAGACCGCTTTTTTGCAATTCGATTTCGCATTCGTAACGCCATATAATCTTATTGCTCTCTTCCAGCCGATTGATGTTGATCACACCATGTGAATCTCAGAAAACTAAAGCTTTCATCTCTCCGGCAAATACAATAGTCTTCGCTTTCTTCGAAGCAGCTTCGCCAACTCAAGTCAGCTGTTTCGACTATTTCTTTGTATCTACTGTGCAACCGGGAATCCACTAAACGATACTTATTTGGATTTCGCTTTATCAGCTTCAACCACTGTGGTAGAGTAGTCTCATGATTGCGTTTATTGTCCGGAGTTGCAAACATGGTACCCATACCTACAACATACATTTGTATTTATCAGCTTGTTTTTCTTGTAGCGGTTAACTAGTCCTCGCTTAGATGGCAGGCTTTGGGTTGCTTGTCATCGAAGTTTTCAAACGGTAGACCCAGAAAACGTGATTTTTCGATGGAGTCAGACCATAGAGAGGGAGGTGTTAGTTTAGTGGGGTTCGGTGGGCATGCAAAAAGGTGGTTAGAGTCATGCGGGAACTCATTGCGCGCTGAATATAATTTGATCATTATCCAGCGCGCTATGCAAGGATCTTGTGAGTTATCCGCATAAACCAGTTTTGGATTGTTCCTTAAACCAATTTGTACCATTGCCATCAGATGTTCAGTTACCATATAAAGTATCTAACCCAATTTGGTTTTGTTAAATCCTCGAACACGACCGCATTTAGGTGCGTTCAAAACAAGACCATTACTCCGATCTGCTTGTTTTCGACAGTAGCGTCTTTGAGAATGTGCTACATCTTAGTAAATCGGGTTGTAAGGCTGAGTACATATCGAACTCTCTGGATGTGAATAGAGAAGGGATTTAGTAGGGGATAATAATACGACCTCAATCTCTAACGACTGGTCGAAATGGACTACGTAGTAAGGATGGGGACGTACTCAAAGCATATTGATAATTCTTTATCTTTCCTTCTACGAAACGCAGCGATAATACAAGGCAAAGAGAAGGCCTGTAAAGTCCTACAACAGCGGATACTAAAGGATACGGAAAGCGACTATTTGCACAGACAGCCAAGCGTCACTACTGGCCTTATCATCGCAAAAGATCAATTCCAGCTTAACCAACAAATGTAGGAAGCCCTTAAGCTTACTGACGGGTCAACTTCACTTTTCCATAATTTGGGTTCACGGTCACAAGAAGATTTTCGACACCGAAAACACAGACAGATTGGCTAAGTCATGAGCCTCTCTAGATGAATCCTAGGCAAAGGCAACACTGTGTCCGCTAGGAACGATCTAGTGGGAGCACAATACACAATTTGAACAATTAGCACAGCATAGATAGCAATCTACAAGCAAATACAGGATAGCGAAACATATAAGGCCAAATTATGACGAGACAAAAACTAGTGACTTATAACATGGGTTCACGAAAAGTATATACACCATTTGAAAAGCATACGTTAAAAAGTGGGTATTCCTTGTAACAATACTTGCCATTTGAATTTTGGGAGAAGGAAACGGTTCTACAATTTTTCGGTGAATACCCAGCTCTATCACCAGCCAGGGATATAACTCTATGTCTATCTATAAGAAACATTATGAAGATAAGTAGTTTCATCGAGGGCATCGAATGGTTGCAGCACAATAACCAAAAGTGATTTCAAGATATAAAGGTCTTACGATAGTGTATCAAAATGGCACATTTAGCGCTAATTGAGCCTGAAGGTGCTGCACTCTTACCTACCTACCTCCATATCGGACCGCTTTGGCATTTGTCCATAGAAATTTCTCTAAATGTACCAGCGCAGACGTTAAGAGATTATAGTAATAAAACAAATGGAAATATTAGTTGTCAATACTAAACTGATTTTTTTTATCATAAATATTTCCATTCATATTCGAGTATTAATTTTTCATACTTTCAAATTTGTCGACATCTCATTGAACTAATGAAAAGACGCACTTCAAAATATTTCAACAAATAACGAGGACACAGTTTTACTTTTATAAACTAAACTACAACATCTTTAATTAAAACTACACTCTTGCTACTCTCTCGAAAATTCAAATTTCCATGTAAATTTTACTTTTTATTTGCCATTGTTCAATATTGTTTGATTAATTTTCCACACTGGCAACTTTCAACGTAACCAGGTAATTCTATTCTGCTCATAGTACTCGGTAGAACTCAATTTGTTGCTTTGTATTTCGATTCACTCGACCGAAAACAGAGTTGAAAATATCCAATTGTTTTTCGAAAAGTCATACACTGTTATTAGAATTTACTGTTAAAAGCTTACCGGCTAATATCAGGTGATGCATTCGAAGGCGAAATTCACAAAAATAGAACAAAGCAACACTTTTACGGACGTTACACAACATTACAGAGTTACCGTATTGCAGCTGGTCTATTATTAAGAGTTTCTGCTTCAGTTCCACAGCCTTAAACTCATTTGAATATAAATTAAATATATACTTGCATTGGTATATAGTATATGTTGCATTGTTTGTAGGTATTATATTAAAGATAGAAATTATCTAAGCTGTTGCATGTCATGATATCCCCGGCGGAAATAACGAGAGCTTCAAGTTGTTCTGGTTTATTTTTCAATAGTTTCGAACTGGTGTGAGCCATCAAAGAATTCATTCGTAAACAATTTGCTAGGAAATAAGCGAGGTTCGATCTATGACTCTCGTAATATGGAGCCTTGGTATTTTGGACCAACCACCGTCTGCTTGAAAAAACAGAAGAGAAGTAAAGTTGTCGGGTGTTTAGTCGGAAGTCACACGGAGTAAACGATATTGGTGTATTATCGTGGTGCAAAAACCAAGAGTTGTCGGCTCATAATTCCATCCTCTTTTTACTAGTAGCTTCGCACAAACGACGCATAAATATATTCCTTGTTGATAGTTTGGGCGGTCGAAAGGATTCGAAGTGTGGTGCACTCCAAATCGATAATCGAAGAAAACAGTCAACATAACTTTGATGTTTGATCTGTTTTGACGTGCTTTTTTCGGCTTCGGCTCACCCTTGCCACTATCATATGTTTCCCCGTTGTAAGCATAGATCCAAGACTCATCGCCAGTAACAATTCATTTCATGACATCCTGGTAGTCGAAAAGCATTATTTCACTTCTGTTTTTTGAAAAAAATTTATTGATTTTGAAAACAATCGTGCTTTCGCTTTTCTTAGACCCAAATGATCTTTCAAAAAGGTTTTCATTGATCCTTCCGATATTGCAGCGATGCCAGTAAGACCTCTGACTGTTAATCGTCGATTCTCAAGCACCAATTTCTTCAGTTTATTAACGCGTTAGTCATTAGTGGACGTTGATGGCCGTTTTGGTGACGTGGTTAGTCATCAAAAGAAGCTGTTGTGTCCTTTTCATTGGGGGTGTTCTTTTACGTGGCGGTTCCCAAACCCAGCACATAATCCTGCAGAAAGGATGTCTCGCCTTCTCATCTTAGCTCGAATTGAAATGGATGTGTTTTGGCTACCCAGAGGATACTTGGACCGGAAGTCTTGAGCTGTTTGAGCCATAAGTAAAATAATCGTTTCTGGGCACTCGCAAGTGAATGGCGTTCAGAGAACTTTCCTCACTTGTGTGAACTTCTACACATGGCCCCATCCACCATTCATTTAATTATAAAAATCAATTCTGAACCTCAATCCACATTTCCTTGCAGGGTGCTTTTAAGTGTGTGCCTGCGCTCAGAGATTTCCTACGCATTTAGGTTGGCTTTGACGTCAGACAATCCGTGCATATTATACACAAGTGAGTACTCCCGGTTTATTGGTACTTCAGGCGAACTATTTCCTGTGCATTGTTGAATAAATATTCTTATTTATTTTCTTATTCGATATTCGTAAAGTGTGTGTAGTCCATTAAATTACTTTTAGATTTTGCTGCAAGCAAAATTTTGACTGAGTTTATAACGCTGTTGTTGTTTTCTTATTATGTTTTCACACACTACCTGAAAGTTGTGTATCGGAAATTTTGAAGTTTAATTGATGTTGAAGGAGTGTTTATGGAATTCGAAGCACACACGCTCATATCAGACTAACTTTTTTTGCCTTTCCTTTCTTCGTTTTCTTCTACGCTTGGGCAGCTTGCGCTCGCTGGTCGTTGTACTTATTTTCAACGACGAACTTTTCGATTTTCAATTTCACACCCAAATGATTTTTTGATTACTTCAGGTGCTACGAACTTGGTACAAGTATATACTATAGACACATATTCGTATTAACAATCGTGAATCTGCGCGTTTGTGGCTGTGCGTGGGATCTGCTGGCTAATAACTTTTTATAAATTTGAGCCGAATTCGTAGCAGGTAAAATGTGTTAATTAAGGCGTTTATGAACTTATTTTAGTGGGCGATGAGGGTCGGCTAATAAAAAGAAATCCATTATTTAGAGCAAATATATGCACCATTTAGTTCGATTGTTCGATTGTTGCCATTTTGAAGGTATTTCATGAAAATCCGACTAAGAAATTGGGACAAGCAATTCTCTGAGCTTCTTTTTAAATCGAATTTTGCATCAGCCAAATTATTTGACACTGACAAAAGCAATTAGTAATCACTTGGTGTCAGGTTTGTACGATAAGATACACGCATAAAAACTACTCCCAAGGTCCTGGAGCTCCTGGCGAGTCACTATCGATGCAAGAAGCCTGGTTTTGTCATATCCTCAGTTCCTTCTAGGTGCAAATCTCTTCAAAACATCCAATTTTTTAGTTCAACTTAATCAGAATTTTTGGATCATGAATTCACCAAACCAAACTTTTGAACCGAAGTTGCTGTCACTAAAATAGCGGGAAATGTACTTCTTCAGAGTGTAGCCTCCTTCAGAGAAGTGACTATTAATTCTTATAGCCTCAAGCTCAGTAACCGTGCGTTCAAGGCAGGTTACAGAGTGTCTAAACTCGTTATCAATGACATCAATATGGGTGCTAGGCCCATGCGTTGGCCAGGAAGGGTAGCCTAGCCCCGCTATCAGTAAAATGCGTATGGGACGGCGCTTCCCTCTTCTCGTGTATTCTACTACTGGATAGCTGGACTTCTTGAACGCTTGGCTACCGTCTATTCATGTGCTGTCGCAAGATCCTTTGGACCAAGTTTGATTGGAAGAGATTCAGTGAGCTCTTTGGCCTCCGTACGGGTAGGCTCTCGCTAATGGAAGGGTTCTAATAGAGTATTGCGTCGTCCATCCTGTAAGGTTGAGGGTCTTATCGGACCCCAGCTGCAGATGTGGTATGGAAAACTATGAGGCGAAATCATCGCAGCACTTCTATTTTTATTGTCTCGGTTTTACTAATGGGAATAGAAATTAAACGCCTTAGCAAATTTTTATTGGCCAAGAGGCGCTTTGCTGACTCATGAGCTCGAATATCAGAAGTTCTAAATTTTTGTCATATAGTAGTTCATGTGTGATCTTTCGATCAGCCCTCTAACCTAACCTGATAGTTCAAGAAACTTAAAACTGGTACTTCCATTTATTTTTTAAATCTCACAGACATTGGCAATTTTCCATTATAACAAGGCGCCTCTTTTTTACAATGAACTTGCCAACGCAGCAACTCTATTTTACCCGGAAACGGTTAGCTTTTGGTAGCCTCCGGTTTAGCCAGCACTGTCACTAACTCACTTGCAACCGGCTGCAATCTCGCGCATACCAATGGCGTATAGCACCTTGCAACATGCCGTCGACAGACATCAATTTCCATTTGCATTTCTGTGCTATCAAAATTTCATCAGCCAGCAACAATCGACAGTCAACACACCATTCACCAAAGTGCACAATGCGCGGCATACAAATTTTTTGTTGTGATTCCTTGCAGATAAACCAATCTGGCGATACAGCCAACACATACCGGTGCAGTATGTCTACCCGAACGGAAGTGTGACCATAGCGTGCGAGGCAATCGCTGAGCCGCCAGCCAATTTCACCTGGTACAAGAATGGCAATAAGAAACGTTTGCATAACGACAAACACCACGCCATCGAGAAGGATTACTATGCATCCACGTTGACGATTCATGCGCGCAACGATGACGTATTCGACACGTACCGCTGCCTGGCCGAAAATCAGTTGGGCGCCATCGAACGCAACACCGTACTAAAGCGAGGCGTTAAGCCACCACCACCCAGCGTACTGCAATTGCGTGGCTTCAATTCGAACAAATTCGATGTGGATGTTGGTTCGGTGCGGGTCTCACCGGCTCGCACCGCACCGTCAACAACGGAACAATTGATGGAGGTGAACGGTTTTCGTATTGAATATATGACGGAGTATGAATTCAAGTCGGATGGCGGCAAATGGACGAATGCTAAACGGAAGGACTTCCCGTTCGAAGATGGTAAATATAGAAAAGTCTATACATATAAAAGGGGGGAAAGGCTGGAACGCCATTTCTTGAAAGACTCTACTGGTGTTGGGAACACAATTCTTTTTCATCTAACATTCTCTTAAGCTGAATAAGTGCCAGGAGCCCTGAAAACTAATGTTTTGATTTGGAATTAAGATTTTAGATTTGAAAAAGATGAAAATGGGAAAGGTGACAGATATAGATAACGAAAAAGATATACAAGTAGATATCTACATATATATAATTCATACAGGTAGAAACCAAAAATAAAGATAATGACGAATATAACAGCGGACATGACAGATACAGAGATACACATTGTGTTGTGGATAAAGATAAAGTCATATATAATCATAGATACAGATATATATGGGGATGATAGAGATAGCGTTAGAGATAGAGACAGAGAGAGAGAGAGAGAGAGAGATATGGATAGTGATAAAGATAGAGTAAGGGATAACAGACACAGAGATGGAGATAAAGGTACAAATAGAGACAGATATATGTAGAGCTAATAGAAATATGGAGTATAGAGAAAGAGATAGAGCCAAAAATAGAGATAAAAGTTGAGATAAAGATAATTCTTATAAGGTGGCAACAGCGATCCATATGAAGACCCTACTAATAGATTACGTTTCAAACAGTAACTTTGTAAATCAATTCTGCTTTGCAGGCGCAACTTTTCTCATCAACAATCTGGAAGCCAATACCACCTATTTGATGCGTGCCGCCACCAAAAACTTAGCCGGTCTCAGCGATTATACGAAAGTCGAGAAATTCCACACACTTTCCAATGAGCCGAAATCCGCGTCAGCGCGTCTCGAGCACTTGACTGCCACACAGTTGTTGTGTATATCACTGGTGGCGTTGCTGTTGTGTAAGGAATTATCTTTCGGCTTTCAACCAGTGAGCAGTATAACGAAGTTGCGACGCGCTGCCGGTGTGCGTTGGTGAAGCAAATGTGCCACCATAAATTAAAGAGCAGTGAGGATCTACGCCAGCAGCAGCAGCAGCTTTCTTCTGGGTGAAAGCGTGGTAAGAAAGTAGGGTATGGGTTTCAAGTTATATATATATACACATGACAATAGTTATTATGTGTAAAATGTTCGCTTAGCACTAAGGGTTAAAGGCTACGAAGAGTTTATATTTTACTTAGTTGAAATACACACTAAATAATGGAAATATACAAAACGGAAATATTTTAATTAAATAAATTAATAAAAAATATATATACGCTGACGTTTATATAAAAAAAATTTAATGCTTACGAAAAAAACAATAATATATTTACATAAACATTCCATTTGCATAGCATAAACATTAATACACGATAATAAATGACGAAATATTTGGACTCCGTGTTTAGCTGTTAATCGATATGACAGAAAATCGTTTGCAGTACTTTATATATACTATAACATAAATCTTGAATTAGATACTCTTAAAAACAAGCCAGTATTTTATGTGTACATTGCTGCTGACATACGTTATATAATAATAATTAATTACAGTATATACGAGATTTCATAACGATAATATGTAGTCCTGCCGAAATCTCTCTCAGTATCGGCCTCAAACGTTTCACTTTTGTTTGTAAAAATCATTGGAAATTTTTTTTCCATTAAGTTTTATTTTAATTTTTATTTTTTTTTAACAAATATTGGATTTGTTTTGCATGCCTTGATTTTACATTTCGTTCTTTTTTTACATTTACTATTATGTTTTACATTTCATTAGCAACCCTGAATCATGTTTGTGGGCTTTATATACAATTTATTTTTGTGTAAAAAATATCAAAACGTTTTGCTCTTCTTTTCTATATATCATACATCATATCTTGTCATTTTGGTATTTGGAGCTCTTTACCATCGCAAAAGGTTTTAATTCAACGTCAATATAAGCTTCATACATAACTATACACTTGATTTAATCATGTATTTAAAATGTTTTATACCTTTTCAATTTTTTTAAATTATTTTTTTTAGTAAAATATATATGTTTTAACACTTTTATAAGAAATAGCCACAAAACGTTTTTTTGGTGCGATTTGCATATTATCCACAAACGATACTGTCTTGCGAACGAGTACTCATTTAAACCTGAGCATAGCTCTTTACTAACAAAAAAACAGTTTCACTTATAGAAATGGAACTCATTTCTAATTTCTACTGTTATTTGAAATAAAAGTGAATATTTTTTTGATGATGTGAGTTCGAAGAATTCTCAATATGTGTATATGTGCCTTTCTTTTGATACTTGTTTATTGTTGGGAACAAATATTTGATATTTCTAAAGTACGACTATAATTAATTTAGGTATTAACGAACATTAAATGCATGTATCTTGCATGTTTTTTTTATTTTTTTAATTCTAATTTTTTTATTCACTATTAATTTTTTTAAGTATTTATATTTTTTTAATTTAAAATTTTATTTTTTATTTAATTTTTAATTACTTATTTAGGTTTTATTTTTCATTTTAACTTATTATTTTTTTTTTTAAGATTTAACTTAATTTATTTTTAACTTTTTATTAAACTTTTAGTCTACACTTTTTTGATAATTTTTTTGTTTGGTATGCTATATATTTTAAATTTGTTTCTTTTTTTAATTCAGTTTTTATTTATTTATTTTAATTAACACTTATTATTATTTTTTAATTTATTTTTATTTAATTTTGCAATATATTATTAACATTTTTTATTATATTTTTATTTAAAATTTTTTTTCTTAATTTAGTTTTATTTTCTTATATAACTTTTATTTTTTTATTATATTTTTCATATTTTTTTGTTCTATTATGTTAATTTAAAAATTATAATTATAATATTTCTAATTTTTAAATTCGTTGTTTAATTAAAAATTTTTTAATTAAAATTTTAACTTTTATTCAATTTTTAATTATTTATTTAACTTTTATTTTTTACTCTTAATGTTTTTTTTGAAGATTTAATTTATTTTATTTTTAATTTTTTATTAAACTTTTAGCCTTTTTCTGAAGTTTCTTTTTAAGTTTTAAATTTTTTGTTAAATAATTTTTAAATTTTTTCTTATTATTTAGCCGAATTTTTTTATTATTTGTTTTAAACTTGTAGTCTTTATTTGTTTTGATATTTGTTTGTTTTATTTTTTGTGTTTAATATTTTTCTTCTTATTTAATTTATTTTTATTGAATTATTTAAATTAAATGTTTTTTGTTGTGATTAATTTATTTTTATTTTTAGTGTAGTTTCATTTACTCAAATATGTTTTTTTAAGTTTTTTAATACATTTTATTTTAATTTTTTAATATTATATAAATTTATTTTTTTACATAAATTTTAACTTTTAAATCTGAAATTTTAATTTATTTACTTTTTTTTTGTAATATTTATTTAAATTTAATTTTAACATTTTATTAAACTTTATTTGATAATTAAATTTATTTCTGTATTGAATTTTATATATAATTTATATATTTTATTTGTTTGGTTTTTAATAATGAAGAAACATTTATACATTTTTTTTTAATTTTTTATTTTTTTCATTTTTTTAGTTTTAATTTTTTCATTTTTTGATTGACTTTTGATTTTGTTAATATTTGTATTTTATTTATTTAAATTTAAATTTAAATTTTGATTTTTATTTATTTTTTTTCTAATTTTTAAATTTTTTTATTTTTGGTTTTTAAATATTTTTTTTTTAATTTTTATGTTTTAATTTTTGGTTTTATATATTTTCATTTGGTAATTGAATTTAATTTGTTTTTAATATATGATTTGATATAATTTTAATTGTATATTTTTTATAATATTGAGGTTTAATTTTTATATTTCAATACTATTTTTTTGTAATATATTTCTTAGTTTAGTTTTAATTTTTTATTTATCTTTTAATAGAATTATAGATTTTTTTTTACATTGAATTTTTATTTACTTTTTATATAAGTTTAAAAAAAATGAAATAAAGTTTCAAAATTTGTATCCCAAACATTTATAACTTTTTACAAAGGTGCATCTATGCTTGTACATAAATGAAAATCCAAAATTCTACAAAATTTCATTTGTTGAAATGGCTCAATTATTAGAATTGCATTCAAAAAATATGAAAACTATTTGTGTGTGTGAGTTTCTATGCGTTCACCTAAATAAAACACTTTTCTAATTGAAATGGATATATTTATGTATGCACTGTGAATTTTGATAATAATACAATTTATGAGGAAAAAAAATAAAACCAACAATAACAAATGTGCGCTGCAAATGCTTAAAGCAGCAAAAATTACGGGAAACTCGCGTATAAAACTCATTACATTTTATGCTCTAGAAATATTTACATTATAACGGTATATGAATGTAAACAGATAATTTATAATTACATAACCAGAGAAAAATGGGTGCCATTGTGAAAGCTAACTGTACGAGCTAATTGTTGTTACGTGCCAAAATATAAATATACATACATACATATATGCATGTGCTAAAGCTAAACGCCAAATTATATTAATATAATAAAGTTTAAAATAATTTAACAAAAACGGATATCTGTATGTATAAAATGTGAAAGTTTGTACATTAGAAATACTTTATAAGCAACAAAGATATTAAAAAATGATACACACACATACATATACATACACAACTACACATGATTTTATTGTTTAAGCGCTTCACACACACACACGTAGTAGCATACATATTTAGTTTTATATTATTATCACACATACTTACTAACAAACATACATACACCTGCAAAAGTATTAGGTTGGTCCTTATGTGTACCAACAATTTTTACTACAGATTTTTTCGTGAAGAGTAATGTTTTTGTTGGTATTGTAGCGGAAGAAAACATTCCCAAAAGAATTTAGAGGAATGCTGCCGAGTTGCTAGATAAAAGTTCGGGTCCGTTTCGATTACTTAGGCCCGACTATCGCCTATAAACTTTGATCGTAGAGAGACCGAAGTTCAAAGTTTCTAAACGCCAAAAATCATTACCAAATTTTACATGGAAAATATTTGCGCGTTGCTCTAAGGCGACTAATCTGCAAAGAATCGTTAAAAAAAAAAAACAATTCAACCTTTTTAGGACCAACCTAATGTACACTTGAACATACAAACATACAATTTAAAACTGCATTCCAATGAATTTAACAGTGAGAGGATACAAAAAAATCAAAATAATTCGAAAACCTAATTCCAAAGCTAATAGCTTTGAAATAGTATACCCTTAGCACTATTATAGCCAAAGGCCTACTAATAGTAAGGGCCAAAATTTTCTATGAAACAAATTACATGTAAACATGCCCGGCAACTAACAATGTGCAGCAACACATACTCTCAAACACTCATACTTTCACATTCAAAAACACTCAAACATTCAAATACACACACATTTACTCAAACACATACTTGAAGCCATTAATTAAATATATGAAAAAGGATAAAATTTGTACTTGTTTTTGTATTTGTTTACAGCCAAAATCTAAGCGCATAATTAACTTAAAAACAAATGTTATAGCATACGCATATTCATTAACATTTAAAATACGCAAACATACAAACAAATCTATGAAAATATGTATGTATTTGAATTATATATTTACGTATGTAACTAAAACGCGGTCAGCCATTGTCTAACGAAACGGAAATAAACTGAAATAAATTATTTGTATAAATGTAAAATTTTGTTGTTGTGGTATTGTTATTGTTATTTTTCCATTATGTTCGAGAGTGCTGCGTTTGCAATAAATTAGCTAATATTTTATGTGATGACAACGAGCCAGCGGCAAGGCAACGCTGCTTGCTGAACGGAGGTAGGTGGTAAGCACAGTGTGCTGGGTTTGCTGAAAAAGTGAATATATTTTTTGATTCTGTTATTTTTAGAATTATTAATACAATTTGTTCTTTAATTTTACTCTTTATAATTATTATTTTTCTAATTATCTTAATTTTTTTAATACAAATAAAATTTTTTTATATGCATTTTTTTGTTTAATTTTTAACATTTTTATTATTATTTTTAATTATAATTAATTTTTTAATACAATATAAATTTTTATATATATTTTATGTTCAATTTTAACAATTTTATTAATTTCAATTATTTATTTTTATAAATAGCTAATTTTTTTAGTACAATTTAAATATTTTTTTAAATAATTTTTTAGACAATTTTTTTATATAATTAATATATTAAATTTTTTAATTTCTACCTTTTTTTAATTGTTATAAATTTTTTAATGCAATTTAAAAATATTTAAATAATGTTTAATTTTTTAATTTTTTATTAATTTGGTTTTAATTATTATTAGTTTTTTAATACAATTTAAATTTTTTTTATTATTAATTTTTTTAATTTAATGTTTAATTTTTTAGTTTTTTAAATTTTAGTTAATTTCTATTATTATATTTTTGAATTGTTATTAATTTTTTTAATACAGTTTAAACTATTTGATTATTATTTTTAGTATAAACATTTTATTATTTTTCCATATAAATATTTTTGTTTAATTTTTTACATTTTTTAAACTATTTTTTATAAAAATATAAAATAAAATGCTTATAAGTCGAACATCCTTTGTTTGTTTAATTAAATAAACCCCACCTTAAAATGAAATAGCAAGTATTGCTTAAAGCCTCACACACACACACCCTCACCACCAAATTCGCATTTTCTTAGTTTTCTTAAATATCGCTGATTCACTAGGCGAACATAATCGCACAGAAGGCAACCGGCAGATGGCGCATCCAGCCACTCGATTGCAGCTGAGCAACAACAAAAGATCGTTTCGATTGCCACGTCGTCTCTTAATAAACATACTAACACAGAAACCGCTACCTGCATTCCTGTGTCAAAAAAGGGTTGCCAAGTAAAAACTTGAGTCATGAAATAATATTTTAAGACAAAAATATAGCGACGCATGTCCCCCCTGTATTATGAAGATCTGCGAAATCTATCAAATTTTCAAATTTTTGCAAGGCACTGGATTACAAGGGCAACAGAACTTATGAAGAAGGTTCGTTCTGCCTATGTAAAACCTACCAACAACTAAATAATAAATAGCCAGAAATACAAATGTAACCCGTGTATCACCAGGTGATCATGAAATACTGTAGAGCGCCAAGTAAAAGCGGCAGCATTAGCTATTCCAATAACAAACATGTGATCTGTGTCAATAATGGGTGATTAGTCAAATTGTATGTATTTATTTTATTTTGCAAACTCTTCAAAAGGTTTAATAGAAAATTTATACCACAGCTGGACGAACTCCCCTGTATTTCGCACGAAATTAACAAAAATTTTAAATTTTGCAGCGCTCCAAATCACCAGGCGCGCATAATGGTTGCGCAGGCTACGAGCAGCAACAGGTAAGCGCCCTTTAATTTTAAGACTCCGCCTCTCGTTTGGCGCTTACCAAAAACAAATTTATGTTTCAACTACCACTTCGTTTCTTAGTAAAAAACAAAACATATACAAACCGCTAATTCGCATTCCTTTAAAAATGATTGCCAAGTCTAAGTTTTTTGGAATAAAAAATCTGCATTTATTATTAAATAAAAATAATAGTTATTTGCAATTTCTTAAATTTATTTTTAATTCGATCAAAGTACCAAATATAATTTAATATAATAATAATAATAAAATTTATAATTTTTTATTCGAAATTTGTGTTACAATAAATAATTAGAAATAAATCTTCCAGACGTTCATAATTATTCAGTAGCCACAAAGCATCAGCAGGCATCCCCAACAAGTGTTTTCATTGATATGTAATATGACAGCCAAAGAATATCAAGTATGGGCCTTTTTGTTTGGAGATGATTTAGTACTATATTTTCCTGATAAGAAATAAAAGAATTGGAAAATAAATTAAATTAAAAATGGATTTACAAAATTGAAAATTTATATAAAATATTAAAAATTATTACAACACATACATACATATATACAATATATATAATATATATGTATGTAGGTAGTTAATATAAAAGAATAATTTATTAAGAAATAAGCATCTTCTTTAGCAGGCCAGCATAATGACAGTAAGCCGCTGCTGATCGTAGGCGACGTCATCCGTATTAGAGATTTCGGCAATTGAATTGCATTGTGTCTAAGCACAAAACTGTGTTCCAAATTTCATGCTGTTCCTAAGTAAATACCATGTAAAAACAGCAAAAGAGAAAAAATAGTTACTTGCATATATTATTAGTGTAAAGCATTTAAAGAGGATTGCCGTGTTTAAAAAAATAAAAAGCAATAAAGAAAAATTTCAATAAAATTATTTTATTTTCTTCCCTAAAAATAAAAATAATGAAAAAATATATATTTAAAAAACTTATGTAATATTATTTTAATCACAAGTAATAAAATATATTTATAATATTTATTGATAAATAAAGGCACTTATGTTGTTATTGAATATTAATTATTTAATAAAGAAAAATTTTAATGAAATGATATTATTTTTTTCCTTGAAAATAAAAAATCATAAAGAAATATATATGTATGTTGCAAAAAGTTTAATGATAATATGTAATTAATTATTCCAATCGAAAGTAATAAAATATATTTATAATCTTTATTAATAAATAAGGCACTATAATGATTGTATTATTTACTGAAAAATTAATTTTATTATTTAATATGAATTGTATTTTTTTTTAATTTATTATTATTTATTAAGGTATTTTTTAAGGTCATAACGATTTACTAGGCGCACATATAAACTGATCGCAGACAGCAGGTGGAAGCTGAAAGCTCTCATATCACCTCGAGCTAAAACATTAATATTGGTGATGCAGTATGTTTACGAACATTTTTCCCATTTTTTTATGCTCTTCACTTATATTGTCACTTAAAATGCAAAACAACATATCACCGAAAAATTCGGAATTGATTTTTTTAGTGCTTATTAATCAATACATAATATTACATACATATACTATATGTATATTGTCGATTTTTAAGCTTCCACTGTTTAATATATTCATTTCATTTTATAACCAAAACACACATTTTGTTTCGATATATGTGGTTTCTATTATATCGTTCTTCCTTCACTTGTAAACTTTTGAAAAGAGATTTTACGTTATTTTGTCTTTTAAGTCACGATATACACTTATGTACATATATAACAAACCTCAGCTATTAACAAACACACTTGTGAGAGCACGGGCACTGAAAATTTTCTGGAAGCAAAAATAAACTTGCTTGCACTTTATAGGTATAGGCAAAATATCAGCAACAATTTGCTTCAACCAATATTCAAAATACACTAAAAATGTCGATTAAAACAAAAAAAATTGCTTGCATGACAAACGAGTGAGAAAAAAACCGACGGCCGTATGTTGTTAGTGAGCCGACGAAAAATGTGTTAAACTGTGTCAATTTCCATTCCTTCCTTGCATTCGCTTTCGTCAATGCATAACAACAAATCTCACTGTGTGCAAAAGCATCAAATCCCAAAATCATCAAATCGTCAATGCATAACAACAATTCAAGGATGTTTCAGTTCTCACTCTGTGCCAAATTAGACATACATATTTACATATATATTTTTACAATTACTGCAAGCAGAGCTGCCAAGTATTTTCGCGGTTATCTTATTTATTATAATATTAATTGATTATTATATTTTTGGAAAAATTATGTTCAAATAAAAAAATATTGAATATTAGATGAAAAATATGAATAAAATGAGTATTAAAATGTATTATGATAATATTGTGCAATTTTAATACCAAAATGTAATTACCGATGAAAGCCAAGAACACAAAAATGAAAAGATGGGTGGCGCTCAATTTGAACCAACAATTATTCGACTTTTCTTATACGCCCTTTGACTCTCCATCTCTAAAATAATCTTTATAATAGTTTAGTAAAAAAAGAACATTGGTAAAATACAGTTATAAACAAGCAAATTCAATAAAAAAATATTTGCAAAAATAAAAAAGTAGAAATTTATAAACACTGATAATATTAAATCTATTAACAAAAAACAGCGATAGTTGACTGACAAGAGTTTTGGTGAAAAATATAGGAATAAGGTTTTTGCATCTGAAAGGAACTATGGTACACCATATGGCTTGTAATTTGTTTGAAAATAAAAATATACGACAAAAATGCATTTTTCTGTATATTGCACCAAGCCAATTGTTTTTTGAGAGATTGAGTCATAGCTAAAAAATAATTAATATTTTCTATTTTAAAAATACTAGCTCGCTTTGGAACACTCATTCCATTTTTTTATAAAACTGCCTGTACAAAGTGATACGTCATTCATATAAGAGAGAGTGTGGATGGAATCCATATTTTTAATATTTTTGGAATCTGCAAACTATAATGAATAATAATTTTGAAATTTCAAGGAATTTTTTTATTTCGATTTCATAACTCAAGCTCTTCAAAAAAATGATACCTTTTTACAATATCCAGTGAAGTATTAAACAGTATGATAATTCCAAAAACAGATAATTGCGAACAACTTTCAAATTGAATTAAAATTTTTCTACATTTTAAAGTAGTTTTGAAGGCTAAGTAACACAACTCTCTGGTTTCTGCCTCAATTAACAACCACAGCCTAGTTAATTCTCATATGATAAAGTTCTAACATAAACAAAGGCGCATCATTGAAGGCTTGAAGCCATCATTCGATAACAACTGAATACAGGAATGGCTTAAAATGATCCAGAGCTGTAGGAAAGGTGATTTTTGGAAAAAAATTAATTTGAATATTGAAAAACAAAGTTTGGTAATCAAAAGGTGATTTTTAACTTCGAAAAGTTATTAAGGATGGAATTGCTGACAATTTGGAAATTTGGAAATTGGTTTTTATCAGGCATATTTTGAGTTAAGACGTTTAGACATGAATTTTAATAAAATTAAATGAAAAAAGCATATTACGCCTAAAAGTAGACTATAAGGTAAAGGTAGAGGCGAAAACTGAGTTAGGAAAGAATTATTTTAATTTTCAAAGCATTTAAAATAAATTAAGTGTTAGTGTTAATGGGTAATATAGTCTAAAGACCGGAATACCGAAGTTTTCTTTTGGTAATTCATAATAAAAAAAGTAGTTTAGAGGAGAATGGGAGTTTTGTCATCCGCTCAAATCGTCTCAGTTGCTACGATACGAGATGATAAAACTGCTATAACTTCGAAAATAATTGGAATTTTAAAAAATCTGTTTTGGAAGATATTTTTTGAAATAAAATAATATTTGAAATTTAAATAATTAAAATAAATTTTTCCATTTTTTTGTTTTAAATTTCACTCAAGAAATACCCTCTCAAGAAATATAACTAATTAATTTATGTGTATTAGTACTAATGCATGAATCTTTCGTAAATGATACTAATGATCGTAACATAGCCTATCTAGCTGAAAAAACACAATCGGTTATATAATTGGTTCATAATAGATAAATCCATAATTTTTACTCCGCGATTTCCATTATTTTATTTATATTTATTATATTTATGACAATTGGCGCAGAACGGGGTCCAGCTTTAACATTAAAATTAACGGAACGGAATCTACGAAATCGAATTTGCTCGTGATTGGCTGTTACAGCATCAAGATCATAAATAATTTTGACATTTCTAGCCGCTCGACTTGCTTTTTCGCTTTTATTTAAAAAACAAAAAACTATGTGCTACCGTGAGCAAAAAATAGTAAGACTTTTTAATTAAAATTTTGCGCGAAAACCCATTTGTCGAAATAATTTTTTTTTCCAGGTTGGGGGTGACTGTCAGTGACATACATACATATGTATGTATGTGCCAAATGTCACAACAAAATAGTCATTAGTGTTTAGTATACGTTTGTTTTTCTGAAATACATGAAATGTATTCGAATATTTTCAGTGAGTGAAGCTATGCAACAAAGAAGTGCCATTGATTTTTGTGTACGAAATCACATTTCTGGTGCCGTAACGTTCAGAATGTTGGAAACGGCCTTTTGTGATAATTGTTTGTTGCGAGGAAGTGTTTTGACTGGTACACATTATTCAAAGAGGGTCGAGATCGCGTTAACGACGAACCACACCCAGCACGGCCAGCAACATCAACTGATGATCAACATGCTAATAAAATAAAGGAACTTGAGAATCGGCAATTAATAGTCAGAGATCTTACTGACATCGTTGAAATATCGAAAGGATCAGTGAAAACCATTTTGAAAGATCATTTTGGCCTAGCAAAGGAGAAAGCACGATTGGTTTCAAAACCACTAATTTTTTTTGAAAAACGGCGTCGCGTTAATGTCTGTAAAACAATGCTTTCCGAATACCAGGATGTCATGAAACGTATTATTACTAGCGATGAGTCTTGGATCCATGCTTATGACCCAGAAAGAGACGATCAATCGGCCGAATTTCGTGGCGAAGGTAAGCCGAGGTTATATTGATAGTTTTTTCCTCTTTGCTTGTATCCATCTTTGACGCGTATTTGTGAACGCGAGCGAAGTAAACACAAAACTGTCTGACAATTTTTTTAGTACAAAGTCTTAACTTTCTTATGCCCTAATCGCATTGATCCAAGGAGTGCTACAGATTACTAAAGCAACCCTTTGCAAAATAATGCATTTCTTTTTACTAAACCTACTATAATTGTGTGCATTAATAGAGCCTAATTAGTCGCCTTTAAAACACTGTAACCGCACACCCACTATCCGAATGGCGGCCACATGGCGTATGATGAGCATTAATTTAACTGTTTGCCAGCGACCACCGACAATACCGCAGCGCGCATATTTACCTCGCTTATTCACAAACACACACACGCATATGGTCGCGTTCGTACGTGCAGCAATAATTACAGTTGCGCCACAGATAGTTGTCACAGGCCAGCGGTGGGCAAATTAATGCACGCAGCATTAAAAATGTATTACCAAAATAAATTCGCACATTTAATGGTCAACCCGCAAGCAGAGCAAAGTCAAAAATAAATTTAAAATATACGAATGAAAGGAAAAATAAAATCAAATAAATAAATCGAGTGATATATGAATGTATGTATGTACAAAACAGCAAAGGCCAAGCGGGGTGCAGGCATTCATGCCACTTCAATGCAGCGCAAATATAAAACGGAATTGCAGTGGCGGATTAAAATGTGCAAATGTCATGCCCAACGCACGAGGGTGGCGGCCATTGAATGCATATTTCATGGCAAACGGTGCGAGCTGAAGCACAAAGAGAAACAGAGGGAGAGAGAGGCAGAAAACTGAACAGTGAACGAGCAGTAGGTGGTAGGCGGTGGGTGGCTGGCGATGCCAGTGATGCACGCGTCAAGAGTGCAAAAGCGCAGAGCTGCAGCGGATAAAGTAAAACCACCGAAATCCGCTATTGAATTGCAGCAAACAATAAATGACCCAATCATTGCAGTCAGTAGGGCGCATTAAACTTATGTAAATACTCGCAAACGCATACATACATACATACATACCGATGTGTGTGTCAGCTTGTGAAAGCACGACGTGGGGTGCAGAGCAGAAATGAAAATGGTAATCGTTTATGTGTGCTTGTAGTGGTGGCAGCTCACATTGTATGGTTTATGGTGCTGCTGGAAAATTGGTAATAAAAAATGCATGTTGCAGCTGCATGCATGGTAGGTAAAACGGTGTATGAACACCACACATACCATTACGTTGTTTTGTTGTATTTTGTATTCTTTTTGTTCCTTTACAATTTATCGAATGTGCTCGCATGCTTTATATATTTTTAGTTTACGACGTTTGAGGTATGTTCTGCTTATTTAACTTTATTTATTTATTGAATTGCACTTTCTTGTGTTGTGTGCACATTTTTTTGAGCGACATGAATTTAACAATCTAATGGTTGTTTGAAACAATTTAATGCAAATGTGGTAGATAGAGATATATAGTACACAGTACCAGTATGGAAGACAAACTGACTTTTGGGCATCAAAGCAAGTGATAATTTCCAAAGAGCTTGAGATTTGTTAATAAAACTTGGCACATGTGCTTCTTCTACTCAATGAAGGTTGGTATGGTTTGGTCTTGTTCCCATAAACGATAGTACTTGAAACAAGGAAAACCGTTAACTTTGGCTGCACCGAAACTGGAATACCTTTCACCAATAAACAAGTTTTCATGCAAGAACTTAATTTTCATCGTTCAGTTTGTATGGCCGCTATATGCTATAGTGATCCGATTTGAACAATTTCTTTGGAAAATGCATTATTGCCTTAGACAATAACCCTAACCAAATTTTATGCAGATATCTAATCAAATTAAGAAGTTTTCCTTACAATAACTTGATTTTTAGCGTTCAGTTTGTTTGACAGCTACACTTTACAGTGGTTCGATATCGGCGGATCCGACAAATGCGCAGCTTCTTGTTGAGAAACGGACATGTGAAAAATTTCAGATCGATTTCCCGAAAACTGAGAGTCTTATTCGCGTATACATATATAGACAGACTCAGATAGTAGTCGTGCTAATCAGTCATATATGGTTAGGGGATTCACAACTTGTCATAACGCATCGCAAAATAATAAATTTTTAGATTTGTTTAAAAAAATTGTTGTTGGATTACATACGAAAATTAGTTTATGCAATTACAGTTCTCAACGCTATGTTTTCGGTTCGTCATAACATATAACTTTAAGAGACTAAATGAAATCATAAGTATACATTTAGTAGGATCTCCGACAATTTCCTCTGGGTGTTGCAAACTTCATAGCGAACTTTGGGTATATTAAGCTCTGGGCACGGGTATAAATATTGCGCATATCTACCAAGCCAATTGACTAATTTGAAGGTATTTTGACACGTAATTCTCATCACCTACCGCTTACTTCATAAAATCGAATAACAACCACGCCTACATTCCGCGAAAAGCCAAAGTTGAGTTGCATAAGCTTCTTAACAATCGATCTATGGGGTAATAACAAAGATATACAAGTAGAAGTGAAATCTAGTACAAAAATTGCTCTTTATGGGTGGTCGAAATGGGTCCATATTATATGCTCACTCTTTGGTATCCCACAAAAGTCGGTCGTACAATTCTTACAACAAGAGATTTTGAGGATCCAACACTCTTTAGACTGGAAAGTAAAAATTTTCACATAACGAATATAAAGATTTTCGTTGCTTCGGTTGATTTTCACTTTCGCTTTTCTCTCTTTTATTTTCTCCTATCGGATCCAAAAATACTACGAACTCAGAATCTCTCTAAAACTAATCGAGATATTTTTTATATATTACATAGTATGTATATCTAAACCATCAGTATAGAGGAATTAAACTTATGTTTGTCTGTAGGATCGTGAGAATACTGCCCCTTAATAAAGGTATTTTCAAACTTCCACTAGTTGTTACAACGCATATATACAATATTCTCTCATTATCCTCGTCCTGCTGTATGGTGCAGGGGCTTGGACGATGACAACAGCTGATAAAACGCTGATAAAAATGGAGTTTTCGAGAGAAAGGTTCTGCGAAAGATTTATGGTCCTTTCCGCGTTGGCCAAATCGAATATCGGAGCGATCTCTACGCCAGTAAAGAAGAAGAAGATTTATCTTATAATGAAGTGAGCGTTTAGTCTCTATTAATTATGTTTTGTGGCTAAAATGGAAGAATTCGGTCCACGAATTAAAATCCACTTAGTAAAACTTCGCCAAATAATGTTCTCGAGCATATTTCAGTTTATTAGTAAAAGATATTGCGATCAGTCCAGACCTTCCCCTAATTTCAATAAACCCATTATACCATAATTATATCCGACTTTCCAATTGACCTTATACCGTATTTATGGGTCGATATGTGTGACATTTAATGAAATTAGGTGGATTTTTTCAGCATGGTGTGGTTTTGCTTGTAATACAAATGAAGTCGGTCCAGATCTTAGTCCAGCCTCTATCTGTCTAAATTCCCAGAGTGGAATGTCTTCGTTTACAACCGAAATTTGCCTTTCCTTAAGCTTAAATTTATAGTTCCTTTATTTACATTGATTTCATTTTTGTTTTCGTACGACGTTGCCACCTTTTAACAGATTATTTACATTTTCCCAGCACTTAGCGCTGCAACATATTTGCATTTAATTGCGTTCAACCGCACTGCTGTAGTTAATAGCGGCGACTTTTCACCCACAAACATCCGGCGGTCATCGTCCGCACTCGGCGGTTCAACGCAGGCGCGGTCGATTGAGTAGACAGATTGACTGCAGCGAGGCAAACAGCCAAACAGTCGGCGCATAAAAGAGTTTAACAAATAAAATTTAACAAAATAAAATTGAAACAACAACAAAATGAAACCAAACATGTACACTTTTGCATGAGGAAAGGCAACCAGCGTTGGAAAGCTTTTAATAAAGCTGCAGCAGCGGCAACGGTAAACGGTAACAGCGGCTGATCGTTAACTCTACAAGTCGAGTGGCACTTTGCGTGTGTTTATGAGCGATTGGAGGCAAAGAGATTGTGGAATGAAGATAAAGTAGAAGTCGCTATGCGACTGAAAAATGGAAATAAAGCATTTTGGCCAGGGAGCAAAAAAATAAAGTGAAGGCAACAGCTTGAAATGTACGCAATATTTATATTCGGATTTTCGTTGCTATTTGCGTAGATGGCGCTGAAGATCCAAGACCAACACCACTCCGCCATTAACAGGACCAAATCACGGACGGTGCATGCAGCAAGGACATGACACACGAGCGTTGCAGTAACGGTGGAAATTGCATTGCAACGAACAGCTGCAACATCAGCTATGCAATCCACTGCATGAAGCAATGCATGTAGCCAATATACATATGTACATACATAGTATATTGCATACATACATATGTGATGATGCTGTTGCTGACGCTGTCATGTCTGTGTCTCCTTTTTTATAGAAGTTGTGCTGAACAAACCATTCTTTGCGGCAGCTCAGGCATTTGCATTTTTTCCGCAATTTAATCGCAAGTGGACTTATGTACAATTGAAGAAGCATCATATGTACATACATACGTATATATGTTTATATAGGTATGTATGTATAGTAAGTCTACGATTTGCCTTTGCTGTTATTCAACTATGATCGTCTTTCATATAAAATTGCGGCAATTTGAACAATTTTCCGGTCATTTTATAAATTTTTGAACAAATTAGGTATTTTTGAAAGGATACCATAAAAAAGCAATATTACGATATTATTGTGCAATATTATTGTACAATATGATGGAAAGGTTTCCATAAGAAAGTGAATAAAATATTTTCAATAGTATTTTATAAAATTATTGTGCAATATTATTGTATGAAAATATTGAGCAATATTATTGTATGAAAATATTGTGCAATATTATTGTAACAACATTGTCGAGTATATTTACAAGGCAAACTTACTGGAAATATTGAGATGAAGATCAATTTTTTGTCAATATTTCATCCAATACATATGTATGCACATATGTACATACATACATACAGTGTGCGACAAAACATATGCACGAACTCATGGATAATTCAATATTTGGTTAATAACAAAGCAAACTCATTTGGATTTAAATCATTTTAATTTATTTATAAAATTAATTATCTAAATTTATTCAACAAAACAAAAACAATCGAAATTATTAGTAAAAAATTAAAAAAAATCATTTTTTATGATAAATAAAACTTTTTGTATGCGACAAAACAAATGCACATCATCAGTTAATTTAATAAAAATATTTTAATTACTAATATTTTGTGGCGTAGACCTTATTTTTTAAAACTTCTTCACATCTGTGTGACATGGACTCGATTAGGTTCAATAAAATATCTCCGGATATTCCATTCCATGCTATTTCCACTTGTCGAAAAAGTTCGTCTGTATTTCTGCAGTTATCGCGATTAACCTTACGATCTACAATATCCCATAGATTTTCTATGGGATTGAGATCTGGTGATTGCGCTGGCCACTTTAAAACGTTAATCTTGTTGTGCACAAACCATTCTTTCACACATTTAGCTGTGTGTTTTGGATCGTTATCATGTTGATACCTCCATTTAAGTGGCATTTCTTCCTCTGCGTGTGGCAACATTATATTTTCCAAGATATCTTTATACATGAAACGATCCATTATACCATTAATTTTCTGAAGTGATCCTATCCCAAACCCCGAAAAGCAGCCCCAAACCAAAACGTTTCCTCCTCCGTGTTTTATCGTTCCTTTAGTATAGCGGGGATTAAGGCGTTCACCTTTAGGTCTGCGTACTAGTCTGAATCCATCAGAACTTCTTAGATTGAATTTCGATTCATCTGAAAAGAGAACGGTTCTCCATTGGGTTGTACTCCAGTTAAGGTGCTCCTTCGCGAACTCGATCCTAGCTCGCCTATTTTTAACAGAAATAAAAGGTTTTTTTGCACTTCGGTATGTTTTTAATCCACCTTCTACAGCTCGTCTTTGAATGGATCTTACGGAAAGATTTAGCTGGAGTTGGTTTCGTACAGATCTTGCCGATGTGAAAGGATCTTTTTTTATTAACCGAATTATTGAATTATCGTCCCGTTTACTTGTTTTCCGTGGCCGACCACCTTTATTTATGGGAGCTAACGAACCTGAAGAACGAAAACGGTTTATAATACACGAAATAACACTGTGATTTATTCCAAATTTCTTTGCGATTGATGTGACTGATTCACCATTATTGTAATCACTTACAATTTTTTGTTTTAATTGCACCGAGTACTTATTGTTACCCATTTTTCGTGAAATAACGACGAGAAATGACCGATGTCGCAAATAAAGAAAATACTACTAAAAACACGTGCAAAGTTTTCAATAATTATTTATATGTTGTTCAGAAGATTGTTTTTGTTGTCTAACGGTACCAATTGTTGGTGGTATATAAAAATTTTCGAAGAATTTAAATACCAATTACTTCGTGCATTTGTTTTGTCGCGGCCAAACAACTACGCTGTTAAGTAACAAAAATTTTATCCTGAATAATGTTTATTATTTTTTCGATTTATGTCTTGTATTAACATAAGAGGACTATTATTATTTTAAATTAATTACAATATTTTAAAATTTTATAAATTTTTCCGAGTTACTGAGCTTTATTATAGTAAGTACAAGTTCGTGCATATGTTTTGTCGCACACTGTACATACATTTGTATATGTATGTATTGTAGAATGGACTTTCGTACCACCTTAAACGGAATCGGAATATCAGTGTCATAATACATACTTACATACATATGTACTATGTACATATCGTACAATATTATGACCGGGCAGCGAATTTAAAAAAAATTCCATGAATGTGCAATATTATGGGGCAAATTTATTATACAATATTTTTTTAATTATTAATATTATTGTGCAATATTATAACTAAGTCAATATTATTGACCATTTCGCTGTTAATATTTTTGACAAAAATTATTATATATTTTTATCAATACCATTGTGTGAAGTATATTGGGCAATATTAGTGCATTAAAATCATTGAGTTTATCTTTATGTGAATATTATAATTATCTCGGCATTACTAATCACTAGCAGTGTGTTATATTGTGGAATAAATTTATTGTACATTATTTTTTAATTATTATTATTGTGCAATGTTTTAATTAAGTCAATATTATTGACCATTTTTTTATAATATCAATTATTCATCACTCTTAATATTTTAGTGTATTTTCGTCAATAACATTCCATAAATTATATTGTGCAATATTAATGCAATTTCATATTTTTATTTTCTAATTATATGGACCTCAGTGCTATAATTACCTCAGTATGACTGATCAAATTTATTTTTGTATGTATCGAATAATACCATTATTTAAAATTTTGGTTAAGAACCTCGTCTCCCGAAAGGAAAAGCAAAGTTTCTACTGTACTTTTCCAGATGGCTATAGTAGAATATTGTGAGAAAACCCAATATCGAGCCATAGTTTTCAAGAATGTGTCATGGTTTATTAATTAGTGTGCCTCTCGTAGTAACCCACTTCCAACTAATCAACTCATTAGCGAATACGCACGCAAAATGTTAAGGTCTGCACAAATATCCAGCGCAACCCACACCAAAAATAATCAGCGTCCAACCAATTACTTAGCCCAGAGTTGCCGTTCATCGAATGAGCGCACCGACCAATGCACCAGCCACGATGTTGGATGAATTGTTAGTGGCCAGATCTCATTGGGGAAATTGACTCATAAAACTGGTGGCTTACACATGGTGCGGTGCGGTTTGTGCGATGTTGTGGGAAAATCAGATCATTTGCATATTCGCATATGAATTTTAAGCGCCGTGCTGTGGACCACGTTGTTACGCCCATTTATGTAACTAACATACATAACATATACCCACACAGTGTAAATATATGTTTGTGTAAAGTTGTGGGTGTAAACCCAATTGACTAACGTTATTAGTTTCCGATGAAAGGCAGTCCTAGGATACCGAAACATAAAAGGCACGTGCTTAAATTTCAAAGTTGGGCGAGAAATGGTTTGTGAGAAAAAGCATTTAATATTTTTAGCCATTTGTTAGAGGTTTGATAAATCCCCTAAAAGATGAGCACCGAAGAAAGATTATACTCCCGGGGTAAGAAAAGAGGAAAAAATACAGAAAATAACTTTTGATGACCTTAAAATGAAGTTTGCCTGTAACAGAATATTTAGGTATAAATACTATGTTCGTAGGTAAATGGGTATCTCGTGCGATCAAAGTTGAATAAATACGATAAACCCAAGATAAAATGCGGACAACGTCTATATTTGGGGTTTGAAAAGGAGAAAACTGAATGTTGCTATAATAAATGTCGAAATCTCGGAAAAAGGGACCTCAATGAAAAAGAAAGAAATGTTGTATCATTAAATCGTGGAAAGGATGGTGTAGGATTGTGTGAATTGATCTTCGATTTGCAGTAGCATCCAATTAATCTGGCTACCAGTGACATTTTTCTGGTGCTCATGCTTTCGAAGGTTGGCAAAATGCCCGCTCAATCCTCCCCGAGGATGCAGATGCCGTAGTATCACGACGATGGCAGAGACGGGATGGTAACAGTTCGCCCCAGTTGCAGCCGCGAGGTATCTAGCTAAGGTCTGGCTTTTTATCTGGGTGTTCATTGCTTTTCAATAGCACAACATTTGGATGGAAAAACTTATTATGGTTTTGTGTGTTTCGAGACGAGAGCACCGTTTGTAGTAAGCTCGACCCAGCCCAAAGACAGGAGCGAAGCTTGGCCTATGTGCGAGGGCTTGTACTTAACATGTACTAAGCCTAGCTCCAGGAAGGCAACAAGACCAGCGGCAGCAGAAATCAAAACTTGTTGCCAAAATATGGCAACAAAACAGGGAGAGGAAGGATATGCCAAATTGTTACTGCTAGAAGTGCGTCTGCCTCTGCCAAGAAATTGTCTATTTTCAAAGGCGATGACCTCAGAAGAATGTTCGCTGGAAAGGAATTTGGCGACAAGGATGAGTAAGTCGTTAATACTACCGACTTTATTAAGGTAAAAATAAAATCATGTTACAAAAATGGTATCGAAAGAGCGCTATAACTGTACTAGTACTGAGAACAAGAAACCAGACCAATTGTTCTTGGAATAATAAAACCTAATTCGGTGAAAATCGGGTTTAAGCTGAATCGCAACAAAATCGATTCATTTCTGAAGCAGTGATGAAAGGTGGGCAAATTGCGACAATGTCAAGCGAAAGTGGTTGTGGTCGAATCGCGGTGCACCGGTGCAAACGGTGTCCACGGCAGATTTGACGGTCAGGAAGATTTTTTTATGTATTTGGGATAAGCTGCTCCCTTACACTGTAGCACTGTCTACAATTGGTCCTTGAAGATGAAGAAATTTTGAAGAAGCAGACGGCTTTGACCAGGCGAAGAAAAATCCTGCTTCAACAGGATAATACCAGACCACACACGTTGATACCAATTCGCCAGAAGTTTCGGGAGGTTTTATGCATCCACTTTATAACCCGGACCTACCGCCAAGTGATTTTCTGCCTGTTCCTGTCTATGGCGAATGACTTTACTTGGGAAAGGTAACTAACCCAAGTTTTAGACAATAGGTACTAGGGTTTCTAAGAATGTTACAGTACCAATTGTTGAGATCAGATCACTATAGCATAGGCTGCCATACAAACTGAAGGTTCAAAGTTCTTTTGTATTCGTGAAGGATATTATACATAGTTCCAGTGCAACCGAACTTAACGGGTTTTCTTTTGTTTTTAATATGTGATAAGTATACATAACTCTTACTGCTTGTAATTACAGATATTAGGGTGTCATTCGTTAATTTATTCGCTACTGAGTCGGCATAAAAGTGTTTGCTGTGTTGCCTTAGCGCTCAATGTGCTGTGATAATGAAACAATTCAGCACTATGATTCGTAAATTTGTATTTGTAAATCGTTGCTGTTGGTTTGATGTGCCCTACAGTTCGGCGAGAACAGTCGTCGGCTCACCAAAATCAATGCAACAATGCGCTTAGCAATGCTTAAAATGCAAATATGCGAGTACGCATACTAGATGACACACACACACACTCATACATGCATAAATATAGTTATGTCTAAATATAGTTTGCATACCTGTATTACTCCGACGCTGCATTTCAGCTAATCGTCAATGCTTGCCGCCAAACAATAAAAGTATCTGCACCCATGCATATATACCTACAGGTGCCTATGAGTGTGTGTGGGTGCAATGTTGGTCAAAATCGTTCGCGTTGCATTACATTTGTTCGCTGGTGCTGCATGTCAGCTGACATTACGCTTGCGCTTCTTCCGCGCTTCATTCCACTCCAGTCGCTTTGTTGTTATTTGCTAATGTGCGCTGACCGAAGTCGAGCCGTTTGCATTACGTTTCGGCTTTTTCTATTGCATTTTGCAGTGATTCTCTAATTTCGATGATTTCGCATTTCATCGATGGCAAGCAAGGCGCATCAACAGCAACAACAACACGACAAGATTTGCATCAACGATTGTCAGTTGGAGGCTGTTAAAATGATGTCTGCTTTACAGCCATGCATGCAAATGCGAGTGTATATGATATATGTGTGTATGTGTGCTAATGTAAAATGCCGCTCAATTCTGCAAAATAAGTAGAAAAGTAGCTAAGTATGTTTGTACATACATAAGTATATAAGTTTGTGTATATGTAAGTATGTATTATCGTCAGACAGTTGGGCAGGTTAGTCAGTTAGGCACGAGCATCTGCAGCATTTCCATAGAATTGCTAATGAACCCATGTTTATGGCGCAAAACTAGTCAAAATAGTAAATTGGCCAGATCGCATATGCATATTGAACTGTTTGAATTGTATGTATGTATGTGTAGTTGTATTTTGCTTGATTTGTAAATTTTCTGCATATATCCAATATCCAGATTCTGCATACAACAGCAGATTTGCATACGCAAATTTAGTCTTAAACCCAGTTTACTGCTATATTTGAGTGTGTTTTTATATACATATGTATGTGAGTATATGTATTTCGGTCAGTATATTTCGGCCCATCGGCTTCGAAATTTTAGAAAATTAGTTGAAAATAAATTTCATATATAATATTTGAAGCAAGTAAAGAGCGGCTTATTGGGGATTGGGCGGCATATGAACGCTTTTCAAGACAATTAAAATAGCTCACATGTTAACCTACACAAGTTGTGTTAAATAACAGGAATTTACGTTTTTTTTTAATATTCACTTGCTTACATTAAAGTTTTCCCCTTTTAAAATAGTTCCAATCCAATCGTCGAAACACTTATCAAACTCCAGTTTTAGGATAACCCTTAGCTCCTTTAATGACTTATATAAATCTTTTAAAACGACGACCTTTTAAGTTCTCTTTATATTTGGATACATTCGTAGGAAAAAATCACACCGTATTGTTTCGGGTGTATACGGACGCTGGGTCATAGTTATATACATATGTATATATTATATGTTATTGCTTTGAGCTAAGAATTCACGAATAAGCATTGAATGATCTTCAAACAAACACAAATCAATGAGCTCATAAAATCAAGTCTCACTTTAGCGGCTGCTTTTTATTAAGAATGCAATAAATGCAGCTGAGAATTGTATCCATACCACAGTGACATGTATATAAACAATATAAAAAATATAAGAAAAATTAGATAATTGAACACTTCAAGCCCGCGAAATTTTTAAGTTTGGAATTCTCGTTATTTTCTATACCAATATTATACATACCGAACAGATGTGGTACAGTGTTCAAAACACACAACATTATTGCCTGAAAACAAGTTTCTACTTTTGCCTTTAAAATATGTATCTCAGAAATGGAGTGGATATAAAGTCATTTATAGACATGGTGGACCTCTTACGTTGATATCAGAGTGGAAGCAAGAAGCGATAAGAAAGCTGAAACAATAACAGTTCAAGCGAAGAAAGATTCTATAGAATGTCAGAGTGAAAGCGGCAAAGCGAGGCATGCTGTTACATTGCTTTTTAAGATGAAGAATTCCATATTTCGAAAGGTGCTGTTAACATGTCTTGGACAATATCCAATCTTTAGGAATTGTGCCAATATCCAGATAAATTTTATAACTACGAAGGAAAAGACATTCAACTACCAAGTATCCTAATAAAATTGCACCAGATCCTGAAAGGAATTGAACAATTTTTATTAAGTAGGTACCCTATTCCATAGTATAAGTTAATAATTACAACAAATTTGTTAATTTAAGAACAAACACTAATAAAAGCAAAAAGAGTCCAAGTGAGAAACCACTACACAACCTGCTTTGTCTCTATGCCCTCTTGAGGTTGCCGAAAATCACTTGGTGCTCGCTCCCTTTATGACAACTTTGAGCGATTTACATAAGAAGACACCAGCAGCAATTTATAGCTAGAAGTGTGTCATCTTATAGCATCTCGTTTCTACTCTGACATCAGCCATACTCAGTATATTGGGGTTAGCCGTATTTCGACCATATTTTACATAAAATCACTATATGTGCTAAGTTTTATATTCATGCCTTCATTAATATTTGATTCGACAAGCAAATTAATTAGGAGGAATTCAAAATGCTCTCACATGGAAAATAGGCACGATTCAAGTACGCGATGGCGATACCGTTTTCAAACGGTAGCATAAGTTTATTAAGGGCATGCTATGTACCGAATTTGGCTAAGTTAGCTACAGTAGTTGCTGAACTGAAGGCTTTCATTATGCTAATGAGAAAAATGAAAATAAATCCATAATATATATGTATTTGGCTTCAGAAATATGAAATAATATGACAGCATTGCAAAAATCAAGCCCTCTCCTTACAAAGCCAAAATATATAGCAGCTCCCCACAAAGCAAGCATTTTGTAGTTAAAAATTCTTTTAAAAACCGACCGACCGATATGTACGTTAATCCAAACACAAAACATAGAAGCCACTTGATATTCGCACTTTGTAGAGACAATGTGTCGAGTAAAAAATATTGGCAGCGGTTTCTAAACTTTCACAAAAATTAGTTTAAAAAAATTTCAAGCAATTATACTTTCCACGCAAGTAAATGATAACTAGTGATGAATAAGATTTGAAGTTTGGAAATAAAAAAACTGTTACGAAACGAAAGAGCTGATTTTAATCTTAAAACCATATTCATGTCAGCTGTTTTTGTTATGTTTTCCAAGTGGAGTATTTTCATAGCCAAAGACCTATCAATTAATGAAAGAATCTTATTGGACTTTTTTAGAGAAGCAAGGCCCTGATATTCAGCTCACATTAACAGCTGCTGCCGAGTGACAAAAACAGCTGATTGAGCATATGATAAGGCTTTTTCAAATTTGCTTGCTTTGTACCACGTTATGTACTCAGCTTAAAAATGGTATTCTCGACGTACACGAAAATAATATTGGCTTTAAATGATTGTTCCCATAAAAATATATATTAAAACAATGAAAAATTGGCTTTCTCTCTAACTCTAATATGAAACAACACGAGATTTCGTTCTAATACGAGCTCAAAATTTTGACTTAGAGCGAGATTTTTCCCTCATAAATGTTTCGTTTTCTAAAAAAATGAATTTTGATTTTATGAACTACACCAAAAAGAAATTCTTTAGTTCTGATACATTGATGGCATGAATTATGTTCTTCGTAATCAGTTGTACTCAAATTTGTATAATATATTACAGATTTACCAATTTTTATCGTCATGTTGTTAAGTAGGCTACTTATGTCTATTTTGAGTGTATTTATGTATGTGAACTTAGTTACATAGGTATGATTTTCGCTAGATAGAAGGTAATTAACATATCGACATTTCTCTTGAGCGCTCTATCGCCGATTTACATAAGTATACATTATGGATTTGAGCATAATATGTTAGCTCTCTCACTTTTGTCGGTGTGATTTCTCTCAGTGAAGACAAGAACAATTCATCAACATTTCCACTTCGGACATATCCAACTGAAAATATTTGACGCGACTGTACTTTTAAAGTGAAAGACCTTTCCTTTAAGAATATGCATGTGCGCAGGCAACAAACAAAACAACTTAAGCCTGTCACAATGGAGTGTGCCTTCCAATATCCTCAGGCTATTTGAAATAGGCGTTTCCTAAGAATATGCAGCTAGTGAGACTAATAGAGTTCTACTAGCATTAGCTCTAAAATTTCAGCAAACTGAAAAAGGAAGTTACGAAATGTCCAACTGCTTGGCGGTTTTTCCAAAGTATGTATGTTTATATGGCAGCTATACTAAGTAGGTAAATACCGAGCAGGGATTAAGTGCAGCTGAACTATTATTTACAAGGCCATTTGTCAATAGGAAATTTGCTGTCTCAGCCGTAATAGCAAAACAAGACAACGCAAAACAATAGTGTAAATGTATGTGCGCACAGTTGGCCAGAGATGCCCGTGGATAAGCGGGAAATCCCGAAATGTTCGGCCAGTTGTGGCCACTGCATGATAAGTGTACGCTTAGGTAGGCACTTTTTCAGCAGTAAAACGAACCCATCGATCGGAACTGACACTCCATCAATTTTATGTGGATATTGTACCCAGTAGGGAAAGGTAGAGAAAAAGTTGACTTAAAAAATAGTATTCTAGCTAGTAAGAGGAAGAGGAAGGAACTATTTAGTATCTAGAACCTAAAAATAACTGAAATTGAAGACAAGTTTTGGATATATGTATGTACATAAGCTTAATCTGTATACTCTCTTTTTGGAGAGGATATGGCAGAAAAGTGTGCTTAACGGCAAAAGCATTATTACAACTTCTCTCTCTCTCATACACTAACTCGGGGAAAGTAAAAATCTTTCGGTTATTGCTTTAAACGCAATTGAGTCACCATTTCCCTACAGGGTCTGTATCACAAGCAAAAGCGGCGAACATGATAGATGGCTGCAAGTTAGCGAAAAATATGATATGTAGCTCTATGGAAATGGAAATGGTAATGGGAAGAGCAAAAGTAAAGCGGTGAAGGGATTAGTGTAAAGAGATGTAGTAAAATGACTGCGAGAGAGGAGTGGCAGCACGCCGCTGGCAGGTTAAGGCACATGGCAAATAGTTGTTGTTGGAACGCATAAATCATAGCTATGAAGCGATTTTTCGTAAGTAACTAACTAATAAGCCTGGGATTAAGTGTGAAATATGTGGAAGATAAGAGTTCGTCCTACCTTTACTTATGTAGGTATATACTTTCAGCATTTCCACAACTCGCATTTGTCTTCTAGTTTTGTAGCATTGGTTGGCTGGAATTAAAGCTAGTACGATATGATATTTTATATTTGTCAGATTATGTATGTATGTTTGTATTTAAAGGTCTCAAGTTTTGCCATTTTATTACTAAATTGCTATTTAGTGCAGGTTGCTGATATGCTTCTACATTAAGACAAATGCAAAATTTGAAATAATATTGAGATTGAGTATTGTTTTCTAGTTTTTCTTATGAAACAGGGCGTATGAGCAGGCTTACAAGTTTTATATGATTAAGAAAAGTATGAGGTACTAGCTTATCCGTTTCAAAACTAAAAATTGTTTTTAAAGTAGACCCTATTTTTTCAAAAATATCTTTAACAAAAGGACTCGAGACTTTCCATAAGTTTTCAGGCGAAGAAAAAACGATATAATAGAAATCATTCATATTGAAACATAATTGGAGTTTTGGTTATAAAATGGTTATATTGGGTAGTCGAAAAAGTATTTTCGTATTTCTAATCAAATTTTAACTTATTTTTTTTATATTTATACTAATAAATAAATAAACAAATATGTACCATTTTGGTCGACCACTTTTGCCATTTTACCGCTAGAGACATTATTCCATCAGTGTAAAACTTTCATCAGCGTAAATCGAAATTTTGAAATTTCCAGAACGGAAGCGAGCGAACCATTGTTGAGCTACACAAACTGATACAGCATCGTCTCCGTGAGCTTCACAAATTTCATTGGTGGCTTGCGTGGCATTCTTCTTTTTTATATAAATATTTTCTTCATTATTTTCACTAATTTTTGAACATCTGCAATTTTTTCAACTTCCCCGAATTTCAGTTTTTTTTTGGTTAAATGAAGCTTAAAATCTCACCTTTCCAACACTATATGGTATGACGCAATGTGATTGGTAGCACTGGAGATATACGACTGCAACGACATCTATTGACAAAATACGAAAAGACTTTTTCGACTACACAATATATTGGTTATCATACACTCATATTGAAACAAAAATTGTGTTTTGGTTATAAAATCGTTATATATTGGTTATTACATCTGAGCGCGAATTTTGATTTTTTTTGTTTTGATGATACGCTGTTTTGCCTTTTAGGTGACGACATATGACTTAGTAGAACGGGTAGATTTACAATGAGGTAAAAAACGGAAAATTGCGTATGTTGGAAATGTTCTACGGATCCTTCTGAACAACTTTACCCAAGAAATTATGAGCCTAAAAACATTTTTTTAGGAATGATAAAATTTTTTTCGCCAGTTTTTGAGATATCCGAATAAAATTTAATACGTAGATTAATTTTTTTATGCTATTGAACATTTGTCGTAATCGGTCAAATGGCAGAACTGTATCACATATCTCCCATAAAACAGATTATTCAGATTTCTTGAACTTTGCCTTAAAAATTGCGGGCTCGAAACTGGTTTTAGACATTTATTTCTTAGTTAAAATTGTTCGAAAAATTCGTAGAACATTTTCCGCATACGTTTTTTATAGAAAAAAAATCAATATGCTCTAATGTATATGGTTGTTAACAAGGTCATATAAAAAATAATTTAAAAATAATAAATAATATAAAGTAATATATGTATGATATAAAAAAATTCAATCATACCTGAAAATATGCACGTAACGCATTACCAGACTGGTCCAAACATGATCCAGCTCTCAGCGCACTGCTATAACGACGATTCGTCAAAGATCCAAGTCTCTAACGGTGCCACCGACATTTGCGTTCTCACAATACACAAAAAAGAGGGCGACTACTCAGCACCACTGCTTCTAAATGAAGCTGTTATTGGAAAAGCTTTTGCATTGGAAACCTTTTATTGCACAAAGGCGCTCTGGGTAATAAGTACGCAGGTTTTACGAAGCTATTCCAAACTTAGGAGAATAGTTTACAGTTAACGACTGAGCCACGACGACGATCCATTTAATGGAATAGCAAGTTAATGTGTTTGTCTTAAATTTTATATGTACTATATGTCTGTGTCTTGGATCGAAAATATATAAACTATCTACGAAACGCTGCACACGTACTCAGTTAAATACAGAAATATATACACAAGTATATTACCACAATTTGCACAGGATTTTAAACGAGTAACGGAATACACATTTGCCCGTAAGTCTAACAATGCCACAATGAATAACATTATTTACATATAGTATATGTGTGTGTGCAATCAATGTGTATGTATCACATTAAGTTTTGAAGAATTCAAAGGTGTGCGCCAGAATCTTAGCCTTCTGTTGCACCGAAATGCGCGCATCCACGATGAAGAAGGTGAGAAAGCGATTGAAGACATCGGTCTCGACGGCCTCGTTGATAGCGCGTTCCGTGGCGTAGATGCAACCCAAGGGCACACCGGTGCTGGTCAACGAAATGTTTATATGGTATATATTGTTCGGTTGCAACAGCACCGACAGCAACACCTCGCAGGGTGCGTGTTGTTGCAGAATCCGCATGATTTCGCCATAGAGATTGTGTGCGATGTAAGTACAACGTGGATATTCGCTGCACTGACAGTAGGGACAAAAGCTGGGTGACTCTTTCAACGGTAGCTCGCCGGTGCCATGCCCGCAGGGCAGACCAGTACTGGCCGCCGAGCTGGCATGACTGCTAACCGGCACGCTCGAGGTGTTTTTAGGTGTTACCGGCACAGTGGATGATGGTGAACTTTGCGTTGCCTCGTCTATGAAAGGTCGCCAGCCGAACGTGGCATTGGTTTGTGAGAGTTTGTTTTCTGCATTGGAGTAGGTTTGCACCGTCTCTGCTTTCATTACTGGGCGTGGTCGTGGTGGTGGCGGTGCGGGTGGACGCGGTGTTTGTGTAACAGCTGTGCACTCGATTTTCTTTGGCGTCGCAGCTTGCTTTTGTGCTAACAACACGGCGGCTATCGCTTCCGTATGTTGGGTCTTCAGTTCGGCGAGTAAGGCTGAGAGTTCGCGTAGTTTCGCAGCGAGCGCCGTGCAACGCAACATTTCATCGGGCGGTATGATTTCTGTCTTCATGTGTCCGAGTTCGCGGCGCAGTTCATTGACTTGTAGCTCCAAATTGTATATGCGATTGCATTGCTGCGTGATAATCTCTTTGCTAATATCCGGCGCTTTTGGCGGTGGCGCCGGCGGTTGTGGTGGCCGTTCCACTTCGCTTTCATGGCAAGGAAATGGCTCCTCTTTCACTGCATAAGTCGGCTCGGTCGCTGCAGCTGGCGTTTCTATGGGTTTGTCCGTCTTTCGTATGCTGGGAAATGGAAATATGCTTAGCGGACATGGCGGCTTTTCCTTACAAGGCTCTATTTCCCTTTGATCTGCCTTTGCTGCGCCACCACAGTTAATGTCGAAATACTTTAGCGGATTCCAGCTGATCATATCCAGCATAGTTTGTTGATGTGTGCTCGCGCTGGGCGCATCACTCGTACCCACCGATTTCTCAGCGCATCTGCGTGGTGGTGTCAATGGCGGTGGTGTTACGGTCTCCTGCACTGGCGCGCTCTCCAATTCACGTTTCAATTGCGTACGTTCTTTTGAGGATTCGCGTGATCTATCTGGCGTCTTAACTCTTTCTTGCTTTTTCTCCCTTTCTTTCTGCGTTACTTTCTTCGTTTCTTCCCGTTTCTCGCCACCGGGAAATACAACTCGATATTTAGGTGTTCGTTTTGCTTTTTCGCCTGCTTCATGACAGCCATGCTGCAGTATACGATAGATGCGTCCATTTTCGCAAACAAATGATATTTGACTTGGCTTAGGCTTTGGACTTTTGGCATGCTTCTCCTGCCTTATTTGCTCTTGCCCGGGTTGTAGAAATTTATGGCGAGACTTCTCGGTTTTAATCGTTGGCGCCGTCTCTTTGGGACATTGACAATTTTCGTTATTCTTCCGTGTTTCATATGCGCCACCGCTCAGGCGAATCTGTTGGCCGGACGGCGAGAGCAAACCTCTGTCACCGTAATCATATTTCGGATCGATAGTGATGAATTTAGAATTGGTCAGTACGCGAAAGGCATCTAAAATAGAGTAGAAAAGTACACAAGTGAGCGATTTTAGTATTATTTTTATGTTTTTTATGTTGGTAAACATTTTCTAAGAAAAATTATAAAGTGTCAGCTTCAAATCCTATATTTTGAAAGTTTGACAAAGCAGAAATTAATATTAGAAAGAAATTCATGTAGAAGTAATCAAGAATCGAAGTGTGTTTCTTCAAGAAAAGCGGGCGGTTTACAGATTTATATTTTTGAATTTGCGATATAAACTCTAAGTTGTCGGCATTTTTAAAACTGAGTTGCAATTACCAAGTAATGATGTCAGAAAACTGTTACCAGATTTTATTAATTTTTGACACCAACTCACATTCGAATAAGAAAAAACGTCGACTTCGTTCGCTAACAGTTACAAAACCCTTTTACAAAAACCAAATTTTTCTAATAAGAGCTTGATTTTGATCGGTCAGTTTGTATGAAAGCTGTAAGCTCTAATGTTTCGATCTAAAAATTTTTTTCGAAAATCTCAAAGTTGTTTTGAACAAGAACGCATGTCAAAATTTATGAAGATATCTCGGCAAATGAAAAACTTGACTCCGATTGTTCAGTTCGTCTGGCAGTTAGCTCTTAAAGTTGAGGCCACCAACTTCGAATTTCCGTAGTAAATTTCAATAATTTCGACTCGTTGTTGGATCGTATATCTTTCCATGATAAAGAGACAAACTTTACTGAAGAGAAATCTCAAAAGAGCGGAAAAAGATATGGTATCGTTTGCTGTTCCCCTCAATCTACTTTTGTAGTGCCCTATTGAAAACCCCTTTATATGCAATTGCGGTCAGATATTACTTTCAAAAATATATAATATGTATGGTTTAAGGCTGTATTTCGCATTCGATATATGTATGTATATGGTTTAAGTATAAAACTATTGTAACCATTACAGAACCAGTGTTGAAATTCGTGAAGTACAAGTTATGTAAAGTTTGATTTTCATAACTTTTCTAATATCTACAAAAGTTATCTCTTCTATCAAAGAAAGCTCTCGGAATTCGGAATTCGAAATCTCTCTCTGGGGTAATTGGTCCTTGTAACCTTTTTCTGATATCCGAGTTATTTATTCTAAGCAAACAAGCTGTCGGACTACGGAATGTCGCTCTATGGGTGCCTTGTAGCTGCTTTTCGTATCTTTAAAAAGCGTTGAAGCTGCTTATCAGGCCTGACTATGATCTTTCAGAATTCATAACTAAGAATTATATACATACAAGTATATAGGATTATAGTCAGACCTGGTAAACAGTCTCAAAATTCTTTACATATGTATATACATAAAATTCGGCTAGAAGAGTGGTAATCTTTCAGTAGATTATCAGCGTTGTAGTGTTTCCTTAGAGTTGTTATTAAGTGGTTACATGGGTTTCCTCGGGTAAAAATAGTCTTTTTCAACATTTTTTTTTCTTATATTAGAATTTAGAAATGTTATATTAAAATTTTTTATTGTTACATACACTATTAACAAAGAAATTCTGAAGTTTTTGGAAAAAAATATTTCAAATTCGGCCAAAGGAAAAAGCGTACGCCCGTAGTGGTAGGATAACTCCTTACAGGATCATCTAAAGTGAAACAATACGTGTTTTAGTTAAAACCTTAACTTAGAACTTGGACGAAGTAAAAAAAAACTATATAATAAATACATAAAAACTATAACTAAAATACCATTAGTTAATCAGATAAGAAGTGATCACAGAAGAGTACTCCTAAGAGCAAAAAGTAGTACGACTTTGTCGTCCCCCTCAAAATAATCTCCTTTGGCCACAATACACTTGTGCCAACGTTTTTTTCAATCCCCGAAACAGTTGTTAAAGTCAGTTTCTGGAATAGCCTTCAATGCGCGTAGCTATTGAAAGTCTTAATTGACTCTAAACTGTTTCTGAATAGCCAGAGAATAGTCACACGGGGCTACCATAAATCAGGTAAATACGGTGCTTGTGGAACGACATTGAAAATTTCGCAAAAAACTCAAGAAGAATCAATACAGTATGCGACGAATGGGTTTTCACACGAAATTTAAAATAAAAAGTCTTACTATTTTTTGCCCACAATATAGTACTTGAGTGTTTAACTATTTTCTGTACGCTTTCTTAACCCCGAACCCAACAAATTAAGAGCAATACAATATTTTGGAACAAAAATTTTTATTCAAATTGCAATTAGATGAAATAGGTACTCAATACACCATATATGTATATATATATATAATAATATGTAATATAATATAATTTAAATAGAATGCAGGTAAATATGACACAATAATAATTTTTAAGTAGTGGTAAAGGAACACAATACATTTTTTTTAAAGGAAGCAATGAACATTATGTTCACATTATTATGTATATTTTGTTTCAATTAGTTTTCTCTGGTTTATATCTTGCAATTTTTTCAATACACTTTTCGCCTTCTTTTCGGTTTCATCGATCTGATTGCTAATTTGATCGATTGTTAACGCCTCCAATTTTACAAGTTCAGTTGCTTCTTTACAATTTATAATGTCATCATCGTGGATCTCAATGCTTTGTACACAGTCTTTCGCATATCTTTCTCCTTCCTCATACTAAAGGTATAAAAGAGCAGAGAGGAGCAAGCATTAGCAAAACAAAAAAAAAAAGAAAGTTAAGCGAGTATATTTAAGGAAGAAATTCTAATGCGAAAAAGAATAAGTCAAAGAGTTTACCTAATCATCATGAGTAACCGAATCAACGTCCATATATTTGCGTGATTATTGATACAGATACTAGCGAGTTTATGCTAAAAAGTTACGAATCCTGTTTTCAAGCGATAATGCACAAATGGTGTTAGGGGGGGGGGAGAGATTAAAATAAATAATCTTGTATATTTATGTATCAAATATTTGTAATGTCAACTATGTGGCGTTTTGAAGTTTACTTCTATCGTATTGTTTTCTCGCGCTTTCTATCTTCCTCTCTGTCTCTACCTTCCTCTCTCTCTACTTTACTCACTCCTTTCACTTCGCAAAAACTGAAGCATCATATTGTTTCCTCATTAGCGCTTTTTAAGACTTCAGCTAGTTGAGCGCGCAGTTCTTCAAAGGTTTCCCACTTCAAATTACGACATACCTTCTCTATCTCCGGATTGCGATACTCATGATCGTCATAATGCGGGTACATCGACACTATACACGAACTCATTATGGTATCCATTGCTGCTATTACGGCACTGTAGTTGTGCGATTTGTATATGATTAAAGCTTGAAATAGTGTCTTGCCAACCAGGAGATATGTTTGTAAGCCTGGAAAGGCATTATATTCCCAACCGGTGGTATCGTTATAGCGCACAATTGAATAGATGCTATCGCGCACACTGACGCTAAACTGTATTAGCAACCATGGATTGTTTTTCGGTACGGTGGTGGCGTCCACATCGAGATTAATCTGTAAACAATTGAAGATTTGAATTTAAATACTTAGCTAAAATTTGAAAGTTCAGCTTTATTTCTTTCGCTTACCGATGCGAAACTACCAGAGATTTTTTCCGTTATGTTGCTAGTCACCCAGTCAAATCATTTATTAATTCGTCGACGTTAGGGTTACGTGACAGTATCTTTGCCTGCGTCAACCGTTCGCCATCACGCACAAATATATCCATATCGCTAACGTGCGGATTCTGAGTTGATGACAAAGGCACCGTCAGTTCCTCATGTAGTATTCGGTGCACCAAACGATTGGTAGCCGCACGATATTGTACAAATATATTCGATTTGAATATTGGATATTTCTTACGATCTTCCTTCAGCCAATCGTTTAAAGCGCGTTGTACGAGCTTTACATTATCAGCAACAGCCAACATTCTGCCGGTTATTGTTGCTGTACCGATATTATAACTCAGGAGATTACCCGCATATGCATTGGTGTAATCGGGATCTATTAAGTCCATGCCATGTATTAAACGATATACGCCATATTCCGGCACATAAAGTGGATCGTTGCGCACAAGAAACCACGACAAGCGGCAAGGGCCGGCATCACGCGTTGGACTCGATTGCGCAGTTAAATACTGTTCATCGCTGGTATTTAGAATAGTACTTGGTGTTTTTGGATCCATTTTTCTTTTCGTGTGTGCGATCAGTTAGCCGCTTGAATTTAGACTAAAGTACTGCGTTCGGTTTGGTTAGTCTGTTGGTCTATTAGACTGTGTTTCTATTTGAGTTGTTTGCCAATTTCCGTTGTGTTTTCTACTGATTCCTTTTGCAGCTATTCGTTGCCTTTATACTAAACACCTATATGAGCGGTATTCCTGCGGTGGAAAGCAACAGCTGTGCTACCTGGTAGGACTTGGCCGACGTGCAACTGTGCATTAGTCTCAACCGTAAGCAAAAACAACAAAATCTTGGCGCGTTTAAGGTAGGAGATTTGAGATTTGCTGTCTCTCATCTCGTCATCGGCGCTCACAAATATGTATATTTCTATGTACATATGTATGTTTTTGAGCGCAGAAGATATATGTGTACATAGAGCATACAGCTTGGAGTGAAGTATACTTGTTTCGATTGCAAATGAACTAGGACAAAAAAGCCGTGATTTGCCAATTTTGAAAATGCTTTACAGTAGGAAGTTTCTGAGGTGCTGGCTTTTCAAGAAACAAAGGGCTCCTCGTATATAACTAATAAGTCAAAAATCTGCGAATCGATACCAGACCATCACAGACAACTTTATGTTTTATATGAAACAAGCTGCTGCCATAACTAGTTATTTTGGTAGACCATTTCACTGCAAAATTTTCAGCAAATTTTTCTTATGGCCAATTTTTCTCATTGTACTTTCAATATAAGCTTTTTTCATATGTTATACTTTCATCTAACATTCGTAATTTGTTGTTGTTGCCATTATAGTTCAATAAAAGTAGCGGTCAATCCAATTTAAAATCGTTTGCATTCTCTCCAGTTTCAATTTGTTGTCACAGCTTCGGAAAGTTGCTCATCAAAAGCACTCGCACTTAACAGTTTAAGAAAAGCAGCATCAAAATAACACTGTGTTTTTTTACAACTGCAGCACAAGTAATAATATAAAAAACACGAATATTTTGCGAAAAACAAAAACAAATATTTTTGCGAATTTCATTTCATTTGCTTTTCTCTTAATAATTTATCTTCATTTCTATGACCTATTCGTCGCTCAAGCATTAGCTAAATAGTCGGCATAAATCAACGCATTCGCTTAGCACTTTTGAAATAATATTTTCTTAAGCGCACATAAAACAAGTAATTATCGCCAACGTGTGTTTAATATTTTAGAGAATTATTTATTTTCAGTTATTGTGCTCCAGGGTAAGTAAAATTTCGATATGTTTACATTATTGCTGATATTTTTTCTGTGTAAATTAAACGACAAGGAGCTTAAATAAATATTAATGTGGATATACATACATACAGACGTATGAATAAATGTGCAATATTTATCGCCAAAATAATATAGCGAAAATAAGACGTAGCCCTAGTGCAAAGTGAGAGTTGACAAAAAAAAAAAAACACTTAGCATGAACACATGCATGCATAGCTGCTGAAGCTAGGTTTTCTTTGTTTTTTCCGGTAGCTAGTAAAATTAATCGACGTTGGGGAGAATATTGTAAAAAAGGTGTTGGTAGAAACAAAACATTAATATAAGAACTCCATTATTAATTTTAGCTTGACTCATTTTCTTTCTAAGCCAATAGAACATTATTTTCTTTCCAAGTCATTCGAACATAACCTAAAAATTGTCAGACAATTGGCAATGTCGTCATGCCTATAAGAATAGCCGCATACTTGTGTACATAGTATACCATTTGATCATAAAAATTTGGTGAAACTCTAGTTGGAATGCATAGACGATGCTTCATATACAAGACTTGCATTTTATGACTCGGGATTAGAGTACAAAAACAAATTATAATCAACGAAAGTCGCTTTAATGTTTTCCAAATATTCTCCTAAGATCGCCACCTAAAATGCAAAACAACATACCATCAAAAAAGTGTTTTATTGCTTACGATTCACTACATCATATTACATATACGTATGTTACATAAAATTTTCAGCTTCTACCGTCAGATATAACCATTTTATAACCAAAACTCAAATTTTGTTTCAATTTGAGTGGTTTCTATTATATCGTTTTTCCTTCGTCTGTAAACTGATTTTACGTTATTTTGCATTTTCGGTGACGATATACACTTTTTGCATGCATGTGAACCAATTGGCGAAGAACTTTTGGCCCTCTGATTGAGGTATCTCCAAAACATGCGATGTGAACACATCAACCGCCTCTTAGGGTGTCGAAAAACGTTGCGCTTTTAGTTTATCTTTGAGTTTGAGTGCTCAAAAATTCTATTGCTACTGTCAATATATGAGAGTTTGCACTGTCATGGGGAAATGTAATTCGTCATCGGCGTTTGGTTTTCCTGATTTCTTGAAAGATAATTGGCCAACAAATGGTTGTGTACCACGCAGAATTTACTGTTCTGCGTGTTCTAGTGGTATGATTGCCACATGTCCAGTTTTTCCAAAAAAAAAAAAAAAATTCAACGATTTGTGTGTAAGTGTTTCGTGCGCAACTTTTATTGGATTTGGCTGATCTGGAAACTGCTGCTTACTTTCAGCTCATGGCGTTATTCCACGTATCATCAATTGTTACGATGTCATAGCGTGTTCCGAAGCACTACCATAATATTTTTAACATTTCTGTGAACCAATCGAGTCAAGTCTTTTTTGATGAGATTGACAAATTGTGTGAGATCCAACGTCAACAAATTTTTCTACAATCAATTGTTCATGAAATATTGAATGTATGCTGGTATGCTCCTAGTTGTCTCAATCTCATGATAAGTCACATCCATAGTTACCGGAACAAAAACTAATTTTGGACGAACTTCACGAAATATCTATTGGAGTTATCTAAGAACTCGATTGAATTCACCATACCATCAATAAACACTAGTCCTTGGCGGAGCTTCATTTCCAAAAATTAAATTAAGTTCATCGTTGTACTCTTGATGAGCTAATCCACGTCGAATTTAATTCCAGTTTTTGGCCGAGATGAATATTATGAATTACTGTTAACAACTAAACAAACCAAATAGCGCTAGTATGTCATAATTAAGTCGTTCAAATTCCAAGATTTAAAAAACGTATACCAACATACATAAAATTCATTCTATGGAAACAAACTTTTAAATATGGAAACATTAATAACAAAATTTTCTTTTCGGTGGTTAACCATGTATATAGCGCTGATACGAAAGCTACCTTGTGAAAAGTTAATAATTTTTGAAATTTAATAGCACACAAAACTCTCGATAAGTTTTACGGAATTTATACAAAATCGAAAGCTAAAAATGAAATACCAAAAGATCACCTACATACATATATGAGGTAGTTGAAGTTGTTGATCCGGTATTAAGGTAAAATTTAGTTGAACTGTTAAAATAGTATAATCTTTGTTGAAAGTTATAGTGCACTTCTGATGTTCTGCTGAGGTAGTCATTTTCGAAGTTTATTTTATCTAAAACTAGGCAGTTCCAAAAATTTATATTTTTCGCAGAAATAGTATTTATACTGCCTAAAACCCATCATTGTTATGTGTAATTAGAGATTTTAATATTTGTTATGTAAAAACATAATATCAATGTTAATCCACACTTCATCGAGTGTGAAATAGAGATTTTAATATCGGATGCAATAAAGGAGCGCGCATATACTCGGGCTTATGTCTATTAGCCTTATATAATACTTTAAATGAGCAAAACCTTGTTGAAGTGTTCGTTCTTGTTTTCTTATCAGAATTCGCTTTACGCTATTGCAACTTCGACTTTTTAGCAGCTAGAGTTTGAAAAATATTGCTGTTTCAACAAAGCATATATACACTCCGATCAGATTCACATTCGTATTAGACTAAACTGTTCAACAGTGCCTTTGTTGCGTTTAAACCTAAATGAATAGTTTATTATTAGTTATTATTATATCAGTTTAGTTTTGAAAAATTAGGATTCCTAGCAGTAAAAAGAGAGGCAAATATCAGCCTTTGTTAAATGTCTTTTTTTATTTCTTCTTCATAATTTTCTAGTTAACAATACACATTTCGAATCAGCAGTAATCTGCCATAATGAAACGATCCCATCAATCAAAAGGTAGCAACTTTATTCCATCACTTTTAGATGCTAGTGAAGCAGCTTTCCCCGTTTCTAACCATAATTGTCTAAATTAAACGAAAACGTTTCTTAATGATTGCGAATATAATCTAACTTGAAAATCTTATTTACACTTAAAAGAGTTTCTATAGTTTTCTAGCATTTTGCTAACAATTGTTTCATTATTTGGTGTTTGATAGTTACCTAGGAAAAATTCGACGAACAAAACTAAATTTTTCCAAGCTAACAATTTCGGAATAGTTATAACTTTGTAGAAATCAATATCTTTAACGAGTGTGTGTTTAAGGAGGCATTCTGGTTTAGAAATTCGAAAAAATCGATTTTTTGCATATTTTTATATATAACCCTTCAAGAAAATATTCTCAAGAGGATTTTTCGAAATTCAAATTATTTTCCGAGTTACAGCTCATTTTGTGACTCCGATTCCGACTGCGCGCGACTAGTTCTCAAACTTTAAACTCGTTTTTCTCATAACTACTTTTCTAGAAACGGTGTACATGATATCTCAAGTTCTACACAACCGATTCACATGAAATTGTACACAGAGCTTTCTTATACATTATAGTATCGCACTACGAAGAGCTTTCGAAAGAATTTTTTTTATTTTTAAAAAAATCCTAAAATTTTCATTTTAGGTCACGGAAAGGATTTATATCCTGCACATCAGGACAAGCCATTGTTTCATCAGTCTCTACTTCGCCGACCTGCAGTTTTTTTAAACTTAATTTTTTTCTTATATTATTTATGTTTTGTATTCTTAGAATATCAATAAAAAGCATGTAAAAAATGGATAGTCAAAATAATTTTTGATTTTTTTTTTATCGCGTCAAAAAAAATACCTAAAATTCGGACTTCTAAACCAGAATACCCTCTTAAGTACCAACAATATAAGTTCTAACTAAATTCGAAAACACATGGTATTATCATTTCTAACTTGATCACGTATTAAATGCCTCAGTTCATTTTGAGAAAACAACGTTGCTTTTGATTTTTTACCACTTTTTCACATCCATTACTAGATTGTATCGTTATCTCGGTGTTTGGCTACATCATTGTTTCTGAGCAGTCCATGCAAATTACTTTTGAAACGAATGCGAAATTGAGTAAGACTGCGCATTTCATAGCCTGTAATTCTAGACATCTCCATGTTTGATTTTTTAGTATAAAATTAAAACTTTGCGCATATTTTTGGTAAGGAGCCTGATAAAAAGTGTCACGTGACATTTACTACATGCGCGAAAAAGGCACAAAAAACCCTAGGGCATGATTAAACTAAATTTTTGTTACTTTTATTACTAACAAGCCGATTTTATCAAAATATTAGATATGCAATTATCGCAAAAACAAGAGCTTATACAAGATTTTTTTGAATATGGTCGTAATCTGAACACTTGAAAACAACAAATTTGATCAGATAATCTGGACAACAAAAAAAATGTTATTGTAGATTTCTGTTATTAATCGACCTATGCCAACATAACGCATAAACTCTTATCAGTAGCTATCGCTTGAATTTTATGCACTCTACATTGCCGTTAGATACTGCTGTAAGTATACTTAATTGGATAGCAACCCTGTGCTTAGATTTTTGAGAAGCACTATTTAAAGTACTTTGTTGTTCAGATTTGTGCAAAAAATCTTACAATGGAAAGAATTGGAAAACAGATACTCTCATTGAAATATATATAAATATATGTATATCGGTTTGTTTGGAAGATTTGAATTAATTTGTACGTTCGTCGTTGAATTACCATTATAGATTGTTGTGCTTTAAATGCATTATTACTGTAAAAAAAATTTAAACTTTTATTTACTGACTCTGAAGTTACAAGATAACAGCTCTCAGCCACAATTAATGGCATTAGTTTTCACATATTCTTGGATCAAGAGCCACTGTCAAAGCTAATTTTTGCAAACAAAATAATATTATTTGCAAAATACACTTTCACAAAAAATTCAAGGAACAACTATATAAAAATAATAGAAAAAAATGCTGCTTCTTCAGTTGCCTGGAACTGGTGCTTAATAGTCTTTCATAATATGAATCTTGATATTCAGTTGAGAAACGGCTATTGTAATTGCGTTGGGAACGATAATAATTGCTCCAAATTAACAAATAAGTTTTAGCTTGTTATTGTTAAGGTTACAATAAATGATATATGATTATAAAATCTTTCCATATAAACATGCAAACGAGCAAATTTGCCATTTTTTGGGTGATATGATGTTTTGCATTTTAGGTGATATGATGCTTTGCATTTTAGGTGATCATATGTACGTATGTATGTATATCTAACATTTACAAAAGTATATATAATTTTAGTACATATTTTACTTAATGTTAGTTTAGTTATTTTAGTACACACTCTTTCCTGGAAATTTTGCTAATCTTAGGTAAAAGGTGTTTTCAACCTTCAACAGTGAAAATATCTATCTTAACTGATTGTTTTTTCCCCCACCGGTTTCCCCTTCAGTAAGGAATAACCGCGCCATTTCGTATTGTATTATAACAACGTGAGCTAATCTTTACCATATAGTACTATTATTGTAGTGTTTTCAGGAAGTTGTCCTGTGAAAAATTCTTTATATCCGGCCGGAACTGCAGCAAAGGAAAAGGTTTACAGTTTCATTAGAGGCTAGTAACGGTTTTATTTCAACTAAGCAAATACCTTTGGCGACGCCAGACGTGTCGGCAAACATTGCATATGACAATGCGGACAAATATATTTACGTACATTTGAATCCGAAGGTACATGTATGTAGGTATGTCCGTAAACACCTACACCTTTCGCCGTTTTCGGCTGCAGTTGAACGCGCTGCAATCTAAAAATATTTCAATACCGCGATTTAACCTGCGCTTTTGTTATCGAAATTCAGTAAACAAGGTGAAAACCAAAGACAATTGATTATTTTCACGGCGGCAACTCGCGGCATTCGACCGACATAAAACCGACCCGCCCGCTAATGAAATATTTTGCTGAATTCAAGGACACGTGGAGCCATGTTCGTACGTTGCTGTTTGTCATTTACATATGCACACACAGACAAGAAAATATGATGCTGTATTTATACCTGTCCCAAAACTGTATACGTATGTGTGATGAGTAAAATATTTCGTGTCGTTTTAGGACTACGTTATATGGATAGCATTTATGTATATTGCAAGTATTATTTGAAAATGATGATTTTATAAATAAAATTTAGTGATTTTAGACTAATCAAAAACAATTTATTAATAAGGGGGTTCACATAGTCTCAGAAAGTTATAATTTATAACGAACGAAAACATAGCATTGAGAATTGTAAATTGTGTAAGCTCATTTTTGTATCTAATCCAACAAAACTTTTTTAAACAAGTTTAAAAATTTGAGATATTTTGACTTTATGGTGCTTTATGAAATGTTGTGAGTACCCTAAATATACTTGTATGATCCCTTTAACTATAATAGTAACGAGTTGGAAATGCAAATATTTTTCTTTTTCAATTTTTGAGCCAGCCTAGTGTTCATACATATTGCCTAGTAACAAGTAACCTTAGTAGTTTAAAGCATTTAAGTCTAAGTTGAAACTATATATAAAAAGTAAATTTGCTACAAAATACGGCTTATCGGAGACAACGGCAAAGATAGGGTCAAAGATACCAATTTTCACCAATTTTAAAACTTTTGAGCATATCAAAAAATCCATTAGGAGTTCTTTACTTTTTAAAGAAAAGACACAGAAACTTCAAAAGAAATGTTGAGTCCAATTTTCGAACTGGTGAATGACACGCCTGGTGTTCTGCTCCAAGATCTGAATTGAAGTGGGATTGTCCGCATAAACTTTAAACAATAAATATCCCTATATGAAAAAGTCTAACGATGTGATATCACACGATCTTGGTGGCCAATCAACAGGTCCAAAACGTGAAATTATCTGTTCACACCGAAGTGTTCCTCAATAAATCCATTGATTAATGCGATGTGTGGGCAGTGGAGGCTTCTTGTTGAAACTCAATGTCGCCAAGATCACGAGCTTTAATTTAAAGCATCAAACAGTCGGTTATCATCGTGCGATAATGGTCGGCCAATGGCGTTTGCGTTCTTACCGACATCATTTTTGAAGAAATATGGACCGCTGGATCGACCGGCCTACAAACCACGCCAAACCGTTGTTTTTTTATGTGAAATGGCAGCTTTGAATCTCTTTAGGTTGCTCTTTGTCCCAAATCCGTCAAGTTTGCTTGTTTATATATCGATTGAGCCAGAAATGGGCCTCATCGGTGGACACAATTTGGCTCGAATTTGCATGCATTGAAAAAAATAAAAAGGAAGGCCTTTAGTTTATGAGGAGTCACTCAAAAATTTTGCACACGTCCTTTTCTTCTCAAGGCGATGCACGGCTTATAGCATATAGCTGCCACACAATCTGAACAACGATTGGAATAAAGTGCTTCTATGGGAACCTTTCCCATTTTGGGAAATATGTATATATCTTCAAGAAATTCCGAAATTAACTTTTGTGAAAAACAATAAATAGAAATCGCTATTTTTTTTTAATTTTAATAAAACTTGATTGCTCTAAAATCGCTGGCTCGAAGCCAGTTTTAGACCCTTAGTGGCTTAGGTAAAGTTGTTCAGAATGATCCTTAGAACATTTCCGGTATATGCGATTTTTCTTTTTTTCAGCTCCCTGTAAGTCAACGCGCTTTAAAAAATATGTCCTCCAGGTTGCCTTTTAGTCGGAAGTGATTTTTTGAATCACAAAAGCTGCCAACAGATGGCTATGTATGGTAGGTCAAAATTTCTGCCGCGGTTACATTTCCAACTTGAAAACCCCTGATTAGCCTACATTGCCAATCCGGTCAAAAAGTGCTGCCATGAAAGTTAGATAGCTGATTTTCTTATTGCTTTGACTATATAGATTTGAATTAGACAGAGTGGAAACCGATTGAAATTATATAGCTTGACTTAGTTTAAAAATTACAAACTATATTCGAGTCATCAAGCGTTGGAGCGTAGTGAATCGGACAATCCATATCTGTTATTCAAAACTCGAACTGGCAGCATCTGGTATACAACCTTGGTATCATATAATTTTTTTAACCATGTAAAGTTTTTGGGACTTAAAAACCCCGACTTTTTTGTCTTATTTTATTTAATAATATCTCTAGAATATTGATCTCAATGTTCAAGTTGATCCGAGTGGTGGTTTCGGAGATACAACCTTAAAATTTGACTATATGTCCCTTATAACTTTGAACGGTTTTTTTCTCGAAATTGTGTTTTCAAAGTCTATTGTGAAGATTTCTCGCAAACTATTCAAACGATCTTATTATATATCTTAAAATTGTATACTGGTCTTCGAGATATAATTCATAAGATCTCGAACGATGGATTTTTTTTCAATTACAACTACTTAAAACAAAAACGTCGAGAAATTTTCACTAAAACTTGCCTTTTTTAAAACTTCTTTCAAAAATACAATTTTTATCGTTTTTTTCCTCCGTCTATAGCTAGTTTATGGTCTAGTTTAAAACACATATATTTTTCCTTTTTACTTCGAAGTGTAAGAAGTTTCGCTATCAATAGAGAGCTAACTTTTTTGCTAAGGCCTGCAGGCAATGACGACGGAAAGGGTACGTTTTGAATATTTTCCTCTGAAATTTTCAGAAAATCTTTGTAAGATATGTAACTTGTAATAATGAAAAGATTGAGTAAAATATTTGATTTTTATTATAAAAAATTATTGAAAATAGGCCGATTTTTGCTAGAGCAAACACGTGTAACCCCTAAATGAGGTATCCACGTACTCTCTTGTAACACATTAATGAGTTATCCGCGTACTCTCCTGTATCAATCAATTCGATAACTTTGTTGTTGTTTATACTTTTAATTTTTTTCAAAAGAGAGCAAAAAATGTGTGAGAAGAGAATTGGTAAAGCAGAATAGTAAGTCGAAGACAAATTATTGGTTTCATTATTGATTTTTTGTTGCTTTTCGATATCATGGAAACTAATTTTAGCAGTTTTGCTAACAGAAACCAATCAAGAGACTCAGATATCCGACAAATTTCAAACATTACCTTTTCATTTATTACGATTTGGTATTAAAACCACTTCGAAGTTAAGGAAAATATCGAGATATTATAAAAAGGATTTGTGTTTAAGCATAATTCTTTATAACTTGGCTTCAGAAATATATCGCTTATATATCTGAACAATTTAAGTGCTAATATATGTTTTTCTGTGTTTCACCAGGCTGGCTATTTTCAAGGCGTGTTCGATTGTGTGAAATTGGTAAGTGCTGTTTAGAAGATTCTTAGTTATTTACACTGTAAACGCACAGATTTAAAACCAAAAAAAAAGCAAGTAAGGAAGAAAGTTGGATATAACCGAACAATTGAAATTCTAGCCACTTGCAAGGATCTAGACGGATATATACTTTCAGGTGTTGGCAAAACTTTATGGTATATTAAACTAGGAGATGTTTGCGTTGATTTTAGCCAAGAATATATGTATACTGTTATGAAAAAGAGATGCTTTCTGAATTTCATTAAGTTTTCTGACAGATTGACCTTAAGATGCGTTAGAAAATTAACCGAAAGTTCGAAAATATATATATTAGGTAATGTATTGGCTCGTTTTTATCCATTTTGGCATTCCAAAAAATTTTTGACCTGGTTTTATATCAAAACTCACAGATAGATCGATATGTTCGATAGAAATCAGCCATTTGGGGTTCACAATATTGGGTATATGTGTTATTGAAAAGTTACAGTCCGATTTCGACGATTTTTCAACATTACCTTGAAGGCACTATTTGTGCTAAGTTTTATTATGATAAATTCTTTGCTGCTTGTTTTGTATACTGTAAAGTCAGAGAATCAGATGAAATTTAAAATTTTGTTATATGGAAAGTAGACGTGATTGTCAACCGATTTCATTTTACCATTTCCATTTTCACCACAAATCATAGGAAGTTGGGACAATCTCCCCACGAAACTTGATTGAAGTTGGTCAAGTAGTTCTTAAAGTATAATATTTTCCTTAAAGATGGGCGGTGCAACGTCCCTTGCCCTAATTCTACACCCGAACCTAAAAAGATCTTTTTTCCGAACGTACTCGAATTCGATAATTATTGGCCCGTTTTGGTATGAATTTGACCCTCGCCTCTCTTCAAAGTGTACACACATTGTTACGCCTTAAACATCCTTCATAATTGCCAACAGGTGTGGTACCAACATTATTAATATATTTTGTATCATAGCTGGGAAAATATCATCTATACCAGTGGATTTAAACGGTTCGAAGCCGTTGAGTGCCCAAAGTATTTTAACCTTCGATATGATACTCTACGTTATTTTCTACAGATTCGAAATTATGCATATTGACTAGGTTTTCCAGTGATTCCTCACTGTTTTCAGTCCACTCTTCACCGAGTGATAGTCTGCTTGTATAATATTTTCCTTAGCTTAGCTACCGTGGTTTAAGGAATGTAAATTTTTTACTTTCTGTTTTCGAAAATTAGAACCCACAAAAGTCAAAAGATACCCAAAATGGATTAATTCATATCGGCAGCTATCAATATTAGACATTATTATATATAGTTTTAACCTTAATTTTTTTTTTTTGGTTTTAAATTTGTGTGCTCTTTATAAGTGTATAAATAGAAATCAAATATTTTACATAATATTGTTGTTTTTTTCCAGTATCTAATGTTAATCAAACATGCACATTATTTGCGCTGCCGCGCCTGGTAATATAACTGTGAATTTTTATAGCTAATGCATGATAAAGATCATATTCTATGTTTAGGCAAAACGTGCTACGGTTATGGTATGTGGTTCGGTCTAGGAGGATGGTGGAAATAGAGAACAAGCTCAAGAATTTGCAGAACTTGATCTGTCAAGTTAAAGAGGAGTATGCTTTGATGAAAGAACCGGCAGCTAAGATGTCTAAAAGCTACAAAGTCGCTGATTACTTTAATCAACTAGTAAGGGCAGATGAAATTCGAATGGCAAGAAAAAAACCTAAAACTCCAGTTAAAGAAACCGTAACAGAAACAGAAACAGTTCAGGAACAGCCAAATACTCGAAGGGGACCGGTGCGTGGTATTGCCACAGATAACGTGCATATTTGTACCGGTGCATCGGATGACGAAACAGGTGACGAGCTGGTGAGTGCCAGCAAAATGCAGTTTTGAAACACTTTCGAAAACCTAAAAATTGCTATATCCGTTCAAGGATCCTCACTAAGGATTATGGAAAATATTAAAACATTTCGAAGGAGAAACAGGAAAAGAGACAAGTTACGCAATACTGATAAAAATGGCAAATTTTTTAAAACTGAGCAACAGAGTAACAAAATACCAAAACCAACACAATCAAAAGAAGAACCACACCACCAATTCAAACAAGATCTAGACTCGTCCGGACTAGAAATTTTGGACCTTGTAATAACGTGGGCTAAGTTAAGAGAGGAACAATTATTAGCGTCTATAGAGAGGCGTATGAATGACCTCATGAGTTTTTTCGATTCAAACCAGCTTGTAATAAACGGTGTAGAGTGGGTTACGATTGGCGCAATGAGGACGATAGTAAGAAAGAAGGCATTATGTGAAATGAGGTGGTCTGGATCTCCTGTTAATATAGTAGGAAATTTGTTGGTGGAAATTTTCGGGGTTAAAAAGCTTGAAACGCTTAATATAAGCGGCGTACACGAAGGCATTAAATATCCGCGAACGTCGAAATTAGAATATAATACCATTTCAGATATTGTTGACTTCACGCAACAAACGACATCGCTAGAGGTTGATGACATCCGCAGAGCCATTGAAGATAAATGTGCGGAACTTTCTAGGGCAAAACTTGAAAGAGACCATCAAAGGAGGGAGCTCAGAAAACAACTAAATAAATGTTTAAAGGAGAGGAAACTTAAAAAGAAATATGGAAGAAGATAAATGTGAATGGGTAAAGTAAACATAGATGATATATGTATGTATATATATATGATATAAGAACAACTTTTCATGCAGCTACACACGCCACCAGAAAAATATATGCATAAGGTGGGAAGCCAGCGCAAGCCACTGCCAGTGATGGCAGCAATAAGTGTCTGCTTTTGAAAATAGGAAAATAATGCGCTGACTTGACGTCTGACTTGTCGCTGAATTTAAGTAGCTATCAGCTTTGTAGATGTGTGTAGCTTATACTAAATGCCTTTCAAATTTTGCAGCTCACTTAGGACTAGTGGTCTAAGCAGTCTAAATTTATGCGACTGCTCTAACAGTTAATGCTGCCTCGCATAGTTGAGTTTGGTTTATTATGAAAATTATAGTATGCTTATATGAGCCACCGAGTTCCGTAACGCGCCCGGTCAAAAAAGGGGAAAATATTTCTGAGTTGTAGACGTGTTAGTGCATGGTGTACTAAGGGGTATTTATGATAAGCATATATCCACAGAATGACTTGCGGCCCATAAGCTCTGATCTTTGACCTCTTTCTAGTCTAAAAAGTTTGCGACGCTCTAGCATAGTTTTAGACGTTAATCAGACTTTTAGTAGCGGTTCTAAAATAAGTCTCTGTTATATAAAACATCTGAAGTTATATGTATGTATTTTAAGGTATTTTATTTTTTTATTATTTTAAGGTATATTCGGAAGAATTGTGGTGATCTATATTGTATGTTTTGAGTTTCCAAACTTAAGTTTCAACCAAAAATTTTTTAGTTACCAAAGACTGTGCAGAATTAGGAGGCGTTTTGTAGAGACCGTTCGTTTTATTGTAAAACTTGTTCTCTTTTCCGTTAAGTTACGTTTGTATGTCTACTTATGTGCATAGTATATATTATTTTGTGTTTAAGTTTATATAGCTCTGGATAGATTTTTTGATTGTCTTCTTATACTATAAGTAAATTATGCTATGTCATATATTTTCACATGCCAAATATTAAATATATCTATATGTAATAATTTGACTAGTTTGGACGAATAAAAGATGGTTTACTTTTATATGCAACTTACTCAATAGTGTTTTGCCTTTTAAAGCTTCGGTATTACTGCGTACTTGAATTTGCTCAGCGGTTGTGGTTTTGCGCGGTATTTTCATATTACAGGTGCAGCCACTGGCTTCCGCTTCCAAATTTAGATAAGGATCGGCGTTGGGCGTTTTAACGACCGGCTTTAATGTGACTATGAATTTGGTGGGCTTCTTCACAGGACAATAGCAGCTGAGAAGAGATAAAGAGAGAGAAAGAGTCAAAAAGATCGAGAGAAAAGAATCATGCTTAGTTTGTAAACAGTTTTTCCAAAAGCTAAAATTGTAAGCTGCGATAAGTGAGAGTAATTATCTGCTATACGAGTATTGTTCGGCATTCGCCACTCACTTCTCGCCGCTGGCATACATGAGCGCACGCATCGCTATGGCTCGTGTCAGCTTCCTTTGTTGTTGCTCATCGTAAATGATGTTCATTGTTTATTGATTTTCAAATTTTATAAGAGAAAAAGTGTCTCTTTCGTGTAATTTGTAAATTTTTATTGCTGTAGATCAGCTTCCAAAATAACATTGCGAATTTAAAACCATAACATTTAACACAAATTTAATTTAGTTAAAATTTTTTGCTAAAAAATTAATCGAAAACTCTTTATTGACTATTTGGCACACTTTCAATTTACGAAAATTTATGTTTGTTATCAATTTTTTGTTTATGTAAAGAACACACAAAAACGATTTAGGCAAAATATTTTTATCAACTGTCTTTGGAACATTTATAAGTGACTGAAATCTGAGTGCGTAAACAAAAATAGAAAATGGGATATTTTTTTGAAAATTTTGTATAATGAACCAGATGCTAGAAAAACAATTTTTTTTTTTTAATTTTCGAAGTTATATTTTTGCTAATATGAATAATTTTTGATTTTAAATTGAACATAAAATTGTATTATGAGCTTTTCACAACTTTTTTTGAAAACAAAATTATGTAAGAAAAAAATATTGATAAATAATACTCCAAACTAAAATCATCATTAGGCCCTTTGTACTACCGGGTGGTAACCAAATTAAGCTCTATTCAGCAACTGAGTGGATTTAGTAAAAAACGAGAATCTGAGTTGCCCAATGTCTCTGTTGGAGCATTGAAAGCCATGGAATGTTTCCCGTCCCATATAGTTGATGACTGGGTATTCGCTTAGATAATATAATTCTAGCGTATCATCATCCTCTGCGGATGGTCTGCATTCCGCCGGCCCCACTTTTTCCATTTTCTGACGGGATCTTAAGGATAGGTGGACTCTGAAAAATCCTAAAATGTGACTAAGCTTCCTTTTTGCATAGAAGTAGGAGCCTTTTGATCTGTACACCATCAACATCATGTATTGGTTGTCGAGGTTAATTCTACAGTCTTAATTGACGTTGTTTTCATTGCGCTCGTAATTGCCAGTTAAACTTATTCCAGGGGTTTAATGCGGCACTCTGGAGAAGAAGAGACTTCTTTACTTTGACTTTGAAGCAATGACTCTTCTGCAATAACTCCGAATTTGAAGGACTTTGGAACCCCTGCTCTCAATATGTTCTGTCCAGCTTAGTATATTATCTAGGATAGATAGATAGATTGAAAATAATTGAGGATGGGCACTGCAACTTATGACCCAATGCGCCTTATCCTATATCACAAAAGATCATTAAAGCCGCTCTGAATAATACTAAGAGCTTGCGGGGCGTGACTGACGTGATGTGATCCCTGTCCACGTAGATGCAACCTAGGGGCTTGAGCCTGCATTCGACGAATAGCTGCACAATCTTGATTTATACTATGTGTTCTGGATTTTCCTGTTCTATGTCGCTGGCAGTTTCCGCAGAAGACAATGTCCAAGTTGGACAAGTGCTTCCTGAGCCAGCAGTGCCTTGTATAGAGCGCGACAAGGAGACGGAGCTTGCCTAGGGGAATGTTGATCTTATACCTAAACCTTGCAAGGTTGTACCCTTCTATTAATAGCTTTGCGTGACGCATTCCTGCTGCCTGCTGCCAGAGCCATTCTCTCCTCACTCCCCACAATCTGGGATGACTACGAGATATTCAACAGATGTCGAGAGTACAATAGTTTCACCTCTTAAAGAGGAGTTATTGAATTTTGAGATTTTTATTCATATTGTGGCAGACAGATTTTCACGAACAGAGGACAGCAATGATCGTCTACATACATTAAGTTCTCCCTTAGCGAGAAGAAGTAATATTTCATTGACCATGGTGATCCAAAGTAAGGGCTTCTCGTTTTTCTAAAGAACTGTTGATTGTCATGAAGGGCGGTATCAACCGATATTTATTTGGCAATCATAGTTTTCATTGCTAAAACATCCACGCGTTCTTTTAGTAAAAACGATTGGTTGCTGCTATTCTTTATGTGCTTATAGAAAACTTGTCAAAATATATAAAATCTACTTGGAAACAGTGTAGCATATATCAAGATTTTTATTGGAAAGATGCGATATTCTTATTCGATACAATTGACAACTTTCCGATAGTATGGTATATTTAATATGTATGTACGAGTAGTACGATTTGTGTTTTGCCGAAAATGCTTTTGTTTCGGAGTGAACTGGACAAAATCGTTAGCGATCTTTTTCGGGAATACATTGGATGCAGAAGGAATTTGAATGAAAATGTATGCAATATTGCCATCATATGCCAATGACCTACGCCATAGATACGTATAAGTATTGTAAGTATATTTAATTACGCGAATTTTCAGTAATTTTTCGGCGGTGATGTTAGAAGCTGTTTCTTGCTAATTTTTGGGCTGCTAAAACCGAAATTGATAGTAAAAATGTCCGAATACGTAGGATTTTTTGTACAACAGTCGAGGGGTGGAGTGGTCAAGCCATTACCATTTACTAAAATGACATAAATAGCTGCACGTAATGGAACATTTTTGAACTTAAATTCCTAATCAAGACAACTCAAATACTCCACATACCTCCTGGTGCATCTGTGGGAAATTTTGCCGTCAGATTTGTTGAGTTATAATAGATTAGAAGCAAATTAGTCGAAGGATTACCGAATTCAGCAAAGGGATCCATAAAATTGGAGTACCCTCCCAAGTCCTTGATAAAATGTGCAGTTATATTCTTTACAATACTTTTGGAGGGCTAATCCCTTTCACTTATTAGGTATTGTAAACTATTGGACAAAATAACAAACTACACAAAAACTACAAAGAAAGTGGGTGACACTGGCAACGTGTTTTGCATGATCTATTGTTTCGTAACAATAGCAAACCTAGCGAAGCTGAAAGGTTAGTTAGACAGACTACGAACCAAAAGTAGCGCTGTTTATGTCAGCTTGCGCGCATAATCAGACAAATACATACTTGATGGTGCGCGTACTTCCCGTGAAGGACATACAGCGATGGCTGGCACGGGTGTAGATAATTTCTAATTTTCATAAATGTATAGATCTTTTGAATAATTTCACATAACAAGCTAGCAACAGAAAAGAAATGAAAAGGCAACGCCTACCTAAGTATTTGCCGGTGCTCGTTTGAATGAGAAATCTCTTAGAGAAAGTGAATATTTGAGTGACTAAAATAACACGTTGAAATTATGGCTTTCTTGTATGTGTTATTTACGGTAGTTGATCTTAATTTGAAGTAACACTTGGAAGCTCGAAAATGTTACTGAAAATAAGCATTCGTCGCATAACTAATTGTTAGCGATTATAACCGTGGATACGGTGTTTAAATGATCTGAATTGAGAAATGCATGCTCTATTGTAATATATTAGCTTCTTAGCTTCGAAGCGATTCACATATGAGCTTTTTCTATATTTTAATTATTAACCAAACTCTAAGTTTGCAATATTTTTCGCTGGTTGGTGTGATATAGAATATTGGCAAGCGCAATTGCATAAAATTTACTTATCATAGACAACTACAGATGAGGCAACTAGAGAGCCTGATATTGCTGCTGATCGCCAAAAAGGTTGACAAACGTTTTATTCGTATTTCAAAACACAATTCAGCTGTTCATACTTTCATGAAAACTATATGCATATTTGAGACCCAAGTGCAAAGTACAGTTAGGAGCTCAGACTGATTGAGTGAACTTTATGCAACAATTGGTATACATTTATAATGAATAACCCCGAAAAATTGACAAAGTCACAATGTAACTTGCTTACCGAAAAGTTAGGTGTGAGGTTACGGTATTGTTATAAGCTTTCATATTTTTGTAAGCTTACATGAGATTTCAATGAATAATTCTTTTAGCTGCTTGTAAGATATCTTAAAATTTTCTATTGTAATCGTTTAATTAGATTCACTATTTCTCATTATTTATTATGAAAGCTTTTTTAGAAGCTTTCACAAAATTTTCGTTCAGCTTACTTTAGAAAGCTTACGTAAAGTAACTGATAATCTATCGGTTAAATGCAAAATGTGAAACGCTTAGAAAGTTTGACTTAAAAATTATGCAGTACTATAGCCTCGGTCCAATATTATAGCCTCGGTGTAACCGAATGTAACGCTTTTTCATTGTTTAAGTTTCTATGAAACTACTTTTTGTGATACAGCTATCCTTTTTTCTGTTACAGATTTTGACAATTCGACCTTTCTTTTACGTACATACATACGCACACACTGACATGAATTCTAACAATAACCAAGCGTCTTTGAACAACAAAGAGAATCTGGCGCCATCAGTGCCGACTGGATCGACCAGGAACCCCACTTCTCACTGCAACTCACAAACAGGAGAAGCCGTCAACAATCAAAAGAAACCTTTACCAAACAAAAAGACTACTAATACTTCACACGTAGAAGAGTCGTCAGCAAATAGTGTGTTTAAAGCGCCACTGCCTCCCAAAAAGTTACTTTATAGAAAATATGTTCTAGAAGGCATGGGGCATGTGAATACCGAAAATGCACTCGATTTGTCGAGAAATAGAAAGGCCACATCCACCAGACAAACTAGTCCATTACAGAGTTTGAAGACACCACATTCGTCGCTACAAAAAAATAAAACGCCAACTGATGTTACCACAACTAAGATTGGTAATCTGTCTGCGCCACAACAAAGGCGGGATATTGGGGCACAAACTTCAACAACGGATGCACAAAGACCGATCGTCAATGCTTCACCAACTCATCACTCACAAAAACGTGCACCAGCAGCGCAAACCAGTGCACCTTCATACAATCAGAGCAGTGATAATATCGATGAACAACAACAAAAGAAACTAAAAGTGAACGAAATCGATTTGGAATATATGAAATTGCTCAGAGCGCACTTCGACGAGTTTACCGTAGAGGAAAATGGAATTGAATATGTAACAATAGGTGAAAATGGAACCGTTGTGTGGAAAGAATTTTTACTAGAACTAAATTGGAACAACACTGGTGCGGCAATAACACGGAAACTGTTATGTCATTTATTCGACCATAAAACCCTTGCTACGCATACGTTGACCGGCAAGCCATCACTGGCGTGCTTAGATAGGGACAAACCCGAAAAAATGCAATTGAATCATTTGATCATAGAAGACATAATGGAATTTATGATGCTTCTGAAAGGTATGAAGGCCAGGGAAGTGAAATCAGCCATTAATAATAAGTGCATAAACGTGGCTAAAAAGTTCCTTCGCAGTCTTAAAGCAAAAGCTTTTGCTCCACGGGTAGCAAATGTGACAAGAAAACCAGAAACTCTGTTTGCAGTTTCAGCTGCAAGAAATGTCATAAGCGTTCCGGGTAGTACGTCATCAAATTCATACGAAAGAAATGTTATAACGAAATCGGAAGCTGCTCCTTCAAATTTATCCCAAAGAAATGTTAGGATGGTACCGGAAACAGTGGAAGTTTCATCAGATTCTGATTCACCCGAAATAATAGTGGTATGAAAGCTTTGGCATTTTTAAATCGACACGCACAAATTTAGATGCACGAAAAAGAGAATTAAGTGTTGACCATCAGACCATTTGTTGTCGTTTCTCCAACAAAATATCAGTTATATGTAAATAATTATGCGACTCTTGGAACCAAATATTACTATCTATTCAGTAAGCTATTTTGTGATTCTTTAGGATAAAAGCAATAGGCTCTAACTTGCTGCGTACTAATATAAAGCAGCCGTTAGCCGCCGGAATGACGTAAATGTAATTTAAAAAACTGTTATTGACAAACATTTAATACAACAATGACGAAATTTCCCATAGCCATAACACATTTGACTCAAGTTATAATTAAAATAACTGTAGATCTAGCAAAAAATAAAATAAAACAAATTTTAGAGTTATTGAATGAGTATGTGCCTTTTTTAATAGTAAAAATTTCTAATTTTAATTTATCAATTAAGAAGATAATATTCGGTAAAGCACAATATAGTCTACAAGAACAGGTCAGAAAAACAGAAAAGGTATCTGCCTTTTTCTACTCACAACTTATTGCGTCTGAGAATCGGGCTGTTCAATTCTAGCGTCAGTGCAGAAGTGTTCTGTCCACTCAAATGTAACGAAGTGAACTTTCAAAGTCCTATAGACATTTTGAGATATAACAGATATAACACCGCTAAGCGAATGAGAAAGCTAACGAAGTTAGGTCACAAAAAGTTGTTGATGGAATCATCGGTCCATACTTTTTCAAAAATGATGACGGTGAGAACGTAAGGGCGACCTTATCGCGACATAAAAGCCGATTATTTGATGGCTGAAATTGAAGCTCGAAATCTCGGCGGCATTTGTCACATTTGTCACATTTGCTTCAACGAATTGCTTTATTCAGAGAACACTTCGCTGAGCAAATAATTTCACGTTTTGGACCGGTGTATAAGCCACCAAGATCGTGTGATCGTCATACAGTTAAATTTTTTTCTGTGGGGATATGCGAAGTAAAAAGCCTATACAGACAATCTCGCTTCGATTCAGGATCGAAATTCGAATTGCCCAAACAAGTCATCGAAAATTGGTCTCAACGGATAGATATTCTGAGATGTAGTAGCGATCAACATTTGAAAGTGACAATCTTCAGAAAATAAATGCCAAAGAATGTGCCTTCGAGGTTGCCGCCATATCATCGGACAAACACATATTTCATGACGCAGGTACTTCCCGCCAAGGATATGCAGCGATGCTTGGCAGCGGCGTAGAGAATTTCTAAAATTTATTATTTGTTATATTTAAATTTATGAATTTCACATGACAAGCCAGAAACTGAAAAGAAATGAAAATGCAACGCTTACTTAAGTATTCACCGATGCTCTTTTGAATGAAGAATCTCTTAGTGAAAGTGCAAATTTTGAATGACTAAAATAACACGGTGAAATTCTGAAGTTATTGAAGTCTTTGTTTATGCTAATTGATCTTAATTGATGTTGCCAGTTAGTGATTATAATCGGGGAAACAGTGTTTTAGTTGCGCTTGATGGAGACCTGCATTTTGGTATTAATTTTGGTTAAAAATTAATTATATATCGCGATCATTAAAGCCCACCCATCACATAATTGCCTAACACAGAACTCTATAGTATATATCATGTTCCTTAACCTCACATTTCTGCTAATTTGTTCTGGTGAATGCGCTAATGGGGTCTCGCATTCAGGTCATAATCGCAACTCATAGTATTCTTTGTAGTTGGCTTTTAGTTTAATTACGACTTCAAAGCTTTTCAAAAACGCAATAATCCTTAGATCTGTGATGTTTCCTAGTTTCAATTATTAAACTACATGACATTTAGAATTAGATTTAAAGAAGATTGATAGGCCAAATTGCATGAGATTTATTAATCAAGGAGAGCTACAGATAAGGAAATAAAAGGAACTACTATCTACATGTGTGACTCGATAGAAAGCTTGATAGACATTTAATTTTTATTTGAGAAACAAACAACTCCTCACTCTTTACGCCATTTCATATTCATATTTGAGCTACATGATCAGCGGAACAATAAGTCTCAGTGAATTGTGTACAACAATTGGTATGTCTTTTGAGAAATTCCGAATCTGACACGCTGCAATGCAAGAATATAATTGGTAAACCGAAATATTATGCGTGAGGTTAAGATTCTTTTATAAGCTTTCATGGTTTTTTAAAGCGTTCATTACATTTTAATACATAATTCCATTCGCTGATTTTAAGATATTTTCTAATACAACAAATTTAATAGACACATCATTTGACATTATTTTCTGTTTCAAATCTTTTGTGGACTAAAAATATTTGTTCTGAAACATTTTTTAAAAGCTTTCACAAAAATATTTAAAGTCTCTTATGAGTGAGTGAGCAAGGAATGTAACCGAGTTTAGTAAAACTATATATTCTGAATTTTTAAAATAAAAATATAAGAAACCTTTTTGTATGTAAAATGTGTTTTGAAGTGATCTTGTTTTATGATTTTCAAGGCAGTTCCAAATATCACTCATTACATACACAGGAACATATTTAAAGTGCCTGAAATAGTATTATAAAATATTTTATAGCTCGCGAAGGATCTGTGAAATTTCTCAATTTTTACCGTTATTGCTTAATTTTTTGCAGATACTAAAATCGCTCAAAACCGGAAAGAAACAGCATTATATTTACTTTGGTGGTTAACAGTTTTATACTCTCAGAGTGATTAGGTTGTTGGGAGCGCGAAAATAAATCAGCGAATCAGCGAGCTGATCATTATCTACCTGTGCCAACCACTTGACGGCAGATTTTTGCTTAAAAGCCACTGCAGCCGTGCTCTAGATCGACAGTTTCGTTTCTTGAAGCGATAAGCACGCATCATCCGAAAACATAAAAGGTGAGTTTAAAAGCCAAAAGTGATTTAAAGAAGACAATCCTCAATATATCACATACAACAGTTTAGCTGCTTGAAGATTTAGCAACAGATTTAGAATTCAAAACTACGAATATTAAGGACTTAAAAATGGATAGCACATTTAAGCACCCCCAGTTTCCCAAGAATTTGCCGCGGCCATGGTTGATAAGCTCGATGAGAAACAACGTAGTACACTTCCCACAAGTGTGGCAGAATATTCACAACCAAACCATTCACAACCGATCCACTCACACTCAAGATGAAAAAAATAAGCTTCCCAATACATTGTCGCATATAATGGATGATTTTAGAGGCAAATTTCGTACCAAAATTTCATTAAAAAACGAACTTACAGCGGCGCGGCAGTTACGCATGAATCTAGAAAGTTTAACTAAAGAAAATATGAAGCCGAAAACGCAGCAGCACGCACCCGTAGAGCCACTCGACTTGAGAAAATTCTCGAATGAGAGAAGAAATAATCAATTACTGGGACGGGAGGCCCCGAAGCTGTCGCAAATAAAAAATGAAATGCCTACTGGTGCTAGTGCAACAACGCTAACATCGGGACTTAGTCAAACACTTAATAGACTAGTTGAAACACCGTTGCAATCACAACCACAGCAGGGTGGAGAAACACAAACTACAACAACAACTGTACAGACAGATTGCGCAGGAAAACGCGTACTGCCAGCGCAAAGCAATCCACCTTCATTCAATCAGAGCAGTGATAATGTCGACCAGCAACAACAAAAGAAAATAAAGGTGAAGGAAATCGTACCAGTAGATATGGATGTGATTAAAGAGCGCCTCAACGAGCTCACCATAGTTGTCGATGGTACCGAATTTGTAGTAATCGGAGCAAATAACACCAGAGTGCTGAAGAAATTTTTACTGGAACTAAATTGGAACAACACAGGTCCGGCAATAACACGGAAACTGTTAAGTCGTATATTCGACCATAAAACACTCGCTACGCATACGTTGACCGGCAAGCCTTCGCCGGCGTTTTTGAATATGAACAAACCCGAAAAAGGCCAATTGAATCAGCTAATCGTACAAGATATAATCGAGTTTATGTTGTTTATGACAGACTTGAGGGCCAGGGATGTGAAAACATCCATTACGACGAAATGTGCCGACGAGTGCAAGAAGTTGCGTCGCAGTGTTTCAACAATAGCCGTTGCTCCATCGGAAGCAAATGTTGCCATCAAACAAGAACCTATGTTTGCAGTTTCAGCTGCAAGCAATGTCATAAGCGTTCCGGAAGTTACGCCATCAGATTCATACGAAAGAAATGTTATAATGGAACCAGAAGTTGTGCCTTCAGATTTAACCGAAAAAAATGTTATAACAGAACCGACAGTTATGCCTTTAGATTTAACCGAAAGAAATGGTATAATGGAACCGGAATTTATGGCACTTTGAGACCAACACGCACAACAAAAAGAAACAAAACTAAAAAATGTTTTCGTTATTTGTTTTTAAATCTAAGTTAGCAAGTTAAGTTCAGTGAATTGACCAGTTTTAGAAAAAAAAACCATAAAAAAAATTATTTAGGCTAAGCTCTTTTTATTTAAACTATTTATTATATAAAATTCATAATCATTGAAACAAAAAGAAAAAAAAATTAAAATAAACTCAGAAAAAAGGAAAACAAAAAAAAAATAGATTTAAGAAATGTAAATAAAAATTTCATAGAAATCAAAAATAAGTGTTCCCATTTATTATACCAAAGATCTAGAAAATGTTTTGGTAATGGTTTTGTATTCTATACGTGTTTTTTTTTTTGGATACGTCATGTAGTTTCTTATAGTACTAGGATCTTTTCAGAAAATAGGGTAGAAGATAGCGTCTTTATCACTTTATTGAGGAATCCACTTGCTACAAGAAAGCATATAACTTGATAATTTTGTAATCTGATAATCAATAAAAGGCAAAAAGGGGTTTCTTACGTAAAATTTTTTAGTTGTGTTCAATTCGCCAAGCGTTGAAAAAAGTTTCGAATCGAACAAACTACTCTTGATGTTCAGACAAACGGACAGAGCTTTGATGTGTAAGTTTCTACTAACTTGTTTTCTGGCGCATGCGCAATTATGTTGTGATTCCTTCATATAATGGTTCAGTATGTATGGAATGTCTGAGTGCAAAAAATTAGTTGAATATTTTCCTTAGACCCTATATACCTCATATAAAGGTTTTTGAACTTACCATATACACCAAATATCAGTCAATATGCGAGTTATTTCAATGAAAATGAGAGTGCGTGTTTTACTAGTATCAGTATATCTTTTTGCTAAAAATGGATGAAATTGAGTGAAAACTTGACCTAATCTCCATATAGCTAATATTTGAATATCTGACTGATTTTACGCCATATGATTCGTGATTGTGTATGAGATATCTTGATGAAGCACTGACAGCATTTTCTTATTTTTTGGTGTGTTAATAGTACTCGTATGTGGTATTGACAAAACTAAATAAAGTTGGCTCAATACTACACCTAACTCGCATATACCAATATTATATAATCATTTCCGCTTTTCCAACAAGTTTTATGCCAAATGTATCGTTCGGTGTGTGATCTATATATATAGAAAATTGTTTGAAAATATGTTCTCAGATATATACTTGTGCTCACATCATTAAGCCACGGCATAGCAAAATTACGTTTCAGAAAATAAATTTATCGAATTAGCTTTGCATTTGTATAAACGGAAGAAGAACATCAAGCGAAGACTACCGTTTACGAGAAAACACCAACAAACGAACTCAAAATTCTAGGATCTAGTGGTATGGAGAGATGAATCCAATTTTAATGTCTTTGGGAATGAAGTTTGACCCTATGTCAGGCGACCACCGCTACAAGAACTGAACCCACGATATACTAAACAAACATGGTGGAGCATCAGTCATGGCACGGGGATGTTTTATTTCATGCGGAGTAGGACCACTTGTTCAAGTTGATGGCAAAATGACTGACAGTATGTACAGAGACATTTTAGCAGAACATTTAAATTGAAATTACACCGATGATTTACCACTAGCTTGGATCTTTCAACAGAATAATGACCCAAAGCACTGCTCTAGGGTCGTTAAGCATCAAGTATCCTGAGTGGCCTGCTCAAAGCACGGACTTAAATCTTATTGAGAATCTATAAGGGATTATTAAAAATAAGGCCACATCTTGGCACAAGAATGGAGCAAGTCAATCTAAATAAGGCCAGTTTTTTTGAATAAAACATCGAAATCTTTTATCTGACAGTTTATTTTTGCAAGGGACTTAATTATATTAGCACGAAAATTACATAGCAATGAAGAAGAAAACAGATTTTTGCTTTTACATTAAAATGTAGCTTTAAAAAGTATGAATACAATAAAGTTTAAGTAATTTAATTTAAATTTGTCAAACTTTTTTAACGATTTTTCAATAAAATTCAACTTTTATGAATTTGTACACGATTACGTTTATGTGGCTTAATTATGTGAGCACAAGTGTACTAGAGCAATGTCCAAATCTCCTTGCTTTCTATGCCTTTAATATACCCCATATAATGACTGCCGTCTTTCCACCATATTTTAATGATACTAAATGAATAAGTTTTCCTAAAAGTTATATGGTTTAGCGCTGAATTAGAATGGAATTGGTCTAGACCTTGGTCTAAGTCTCATATACCTAATATAATGAGTTCCGATCTTCTGATTGACGTTTTCCACATCAACTGAATATATGTATGTACGTATATTAAATTTTTCCTCTTCGTTCGAGTCAATATCACAAACATATCACTCATTTGAGGATGGTTTTAATATAATTTTAACTGACTCAAAAGCAAATATAACAATAAAATTAGTTATTAGTCCTTCAATATATCGCAGGAAGATTCTGATTTGATTCTAATTTATTCACAATTTTCTCGAATAAAGAATGATTAATTCTTTCGCAACATTTTTAAAATAAAGTTTTGCCAGCAGCTGAAAGAGTTTCCCGGGCTTTGATTCTTGCAAGTTGCAAGAGTATGAAATGTTCGGTTATATCCGAACTAAGCTCTTCTATACTTCGTCAGCTTTGTTTATTTATATTTGAAGAGTACACAAAATGAATACAACAAAATTTTTAATTGAGTTATGAATCCCTAAAGTAGAAGGAAAAAAATAAAATTGGAGTTCTTCAAAATTCAATTTCTCGTTTTCTGTTGCTTCATGTGATACATAGAAAGATATTAAAGCATGTTTGTGCCATAATTCAAGTAAATGGGCTTATTGGAACTTGAGATATTGTAGCAACCGCATTGAGAAAAGTTATTTATAGAACAACGGATTTTAAGTTTGACATTAAGTTTCAGGCAGCGTGATACACCAGTACGTACAACTTACTTATTCTCTTAATCAGCCGTCCCACTAACACGGCTATAACTTCAGCAATAATTTGAATTTTGAAAAATTCTGTTAAGGAGATTAGTTTAGTTTTTAAATTTGAATAGCTCTTTAATTTACGCGAAAAATAAGGCAAGAGAACGCTTGGCAGCGGTGGAAAAAATTGGATGAAAACATATTAGCTCTGAGAGTATTCGATGCAGTACCCGTCGGGGAAAGCAGAGGAAGAGGAAAACCTCCACTGCGTTAGAAGAGACAGGTGGAGAAGGACTGGGCTTCGCTTGGAATCTCCAACTGGCGCCAAGCAGCAGAAAGGAAAAACGACTGGCGCGCTGTTGTTAACTCGGCTATAACAGCGTAAGCGGTGCCTACACAAATGAAGAAGAAGAATTGCATAGTTTCGGGCAGCAATTACAAATTTTTTGTTGGATTTAAGTTATAACTAATAATATAGACCTTTAAGATATCTGTAGATCTATTTAGAAAAAACGAACTTTTAGAGAGAATTATTGAATAAGTGTCTTAAATTATTGCAACTGATATTAAAAATTTATATTTTTTTTTAATTATGTATTCAAAGGGTGTGTAATTTTGTTCTGTCAGTTAAGAAGATAATTATATGGATATTTAAATGTGACAATATGTGTTTGCTTTTAACAAATATTACATTATTTTATATACAGAAGTTAGAAAATATGTTAATCCCTTTCACTAATTAATAAATTTGCTTATTAAAGTACGAAGAAACACAAAGAAAGCGCGTGACACCCCTTTACACCGGCAACGTGTTTTGTATGATCTATTGTTTCACAACGATAGCAAATCTAGCGAAGCCGAAAGGTTAGTAGACAGACTAAACCTTAAAAGCAGCGCTGCTTATGTCAGCTTGTGCACAAACACATACTTGATGGTGCAGGTATTTCACGCGAAGGATACGCTGCGCTGCTTGGCAGCGGTGTAGAGAATATCTAATTTTCATACATTTACAGATCTTTTGAATAATTTCACATAACAAGCTAGCAACAGAAAAGAAATGAAAAGGCAACGCCTACTTAAGTATTCGCCGATGCTCTTTTGAATGAGGAATCTCTAAGCGAAAGTGCATATTTTGAACGACTGAAATAACACGGTGAAATTTTGGAGTTATTGTATTCTTTGTTTATGCTAATTGATCTTAATTGATGGTGCTAAGAATAGACAACGGTCACATAACCGATCGTTAGTTATTATAATTGGGCATACAGTGTTTTAGTTGATCTGGATTGAGAACTGGATTTTGGTTATAAATTAAATATACATCGCGATCATTAAGAACCATCCATCACAGAATTGCTTAACACAGATATATCATGTTCCTTGACCTTACTTTTATTAATAAAGCTCGAGTTACGATTTTTTTATAATTCGGTCTGGTGAAGGCGTTAATGGGGTAACGCGTTCTTAACATGTCACCTAGTATTATCAGTCCCCAAGTAAGCTGGAACTAATACCACAGAAAATTAAGCATAATCGCAACTCCTAATGCTGTTGGTAGTTAGTTTTTTATTTTAATTAAAGCTTCAAAGCTTTGCAAAAAAGCAATAAGATTTTTCCTTCTTCCAATTTTAATTAACAAACTAATCTAGGAGTTTATATCTAGATTTTCGATATTTTGCGTCAGTTAGTGCGATAAAGAAGCTTGGTGTGCCATATTGCATGATATTTACTAAGCAAAGAGTGCTACAGATAAGGTTAAGGACCTACTATCTATGTAACTCGATTGAAAGTTTAATAGACATTTAATTTTTATTTGAAAAACCAACAACTCCTCACTTTTTTACGCCAATTCATATTAATATTTGAGTTAAATTTTGTTATTAGATCTTAAAAATGTGATGAGGAACAATCAGTCTCAACGAATTTCAACAATTGGTATGTCTATTGAGAAATTCCGAATCTGGCACGCTGCAATGCAAGAATATAATTGGTAAGCCGAAATATCATGCGTGAGATTATGATTCTTTTATAAGCTTTCATGGATTTTAAAAGCGTTCATTATATTTCCATACATAATTCCGTTCGCTGATTTTAAGATCTCTTCTATTTTCTAATACAACAAATTTAATAGACGCGTTCTTTGATATTATATTCTGTTTCAAATCTTTTGTGGACTAAAAATATTTGTTCTGAAACATTTTTAAGAAGCTTTTACAAAAATGTCTAAAGTCTCCTATGTGCAACCAATGTACATATATAAGCTTAGTAAAACTACATTTTCTGAATTCTTAAAATATTTCTATAATAAATATATTAGGAACGGTTTTGTCTGTAAAGTGTGTTTTGACGTGATCTTGTTTAAAGATTTTCAAGCCAGTTTCAAATAACACTCATTAGATACATAGGTAGATACTTACAGTGCCTGAAATAGTATTATAAAATATTTTATAGCTCGCGAAGGGCCACTGAAATTTCTCAATTTTTGCCGTTAATGCTCAATGTTGTTTGCCTACACTAAAGTCGCTCAAAACCGGAAAGAAACAGCATTATATTTACATTGGTGGCTTAACAGTTTTATACTCTCAGGGTGACGAGGTTGTTGGTAGCGCGAAAACAAATCCGCGAATGGCGTGCAAGTGCCATTGTCTACCTGTGCCAGTCACTTTATGTCTTTGTTCTAAATCTCGTTTAAGTGAGTGCGAAAGCTACGCACTCTGAGGGTGATCAGGTTGGTGGGAGCGCGAACATAAAACAGCGAATGACTGATCAACGTTCTACCTGTGCCAGCCACTTGATGTCAGTTTTTTGCTTTAAAAGCCCCGGCAGCAGTGCCCTAGATCGACAGTTTCGCTTCGTGAAACGATGAGGACACATCATCACAAATCATAAAACGTGAGTGTATAAACTAAAAGTGATTTAAGAAAGACAATCCTTTGAATCTCATATAACAGTGTAGCAATTTGAAAATTTAGCAACGGAGATAAAATTGAAAAAAACTAATATTAAAGTGATTTAACAATGAACAATATGTTTAAGCAATCTCAGTTTCCTAACAATCTGCCACAGTCATTGCAGATTGAAGCAATGAGAGAACACGTACTACAGTTCCCACAAGTATGGAAGAACATGCTCAACCAAACCGCTCAAAGGCAACCAGAAAAACAAGAAATGATCAATGCCTTTTTACATATATTGGAAAATTTTAAAGGCAAATTGCTTACCACAACTACGGGAAACGAAGAAGTTGGAGTTGTGGAACAGTTGCGTATTAATCTAGAAACTTTAACTATAAGAAATATGAAGCCGAAAACGCAGCAGCTAGCACTCGTACAGCCACTCGACTTGACAAAATTTTCGAATGAGAGAAAAAATAATCAATTACTGGGACGGGAGACCCCGAACTTGTCGCCAATAAAAATGAAATGCCTACTGGCGCAAGTTCAACGCCTAGTACTCTGGGACTTAGAGAAATAATTGATATACAAATTAGAGCACCATTGCAATCACAACATCCGCAAGTTGGTTCAACACAAACTACAACAACAACAGTTCAGAGTTGCGTAGGAAAACGTCCACTGGCAACGCAAAGCACTCCACCTTCACCCAATCAGAGCAGTGACAATGTCGAAGACCAACAACAAAAGAAAGTAAAGGTAAAAGAAATCGTACCAGTTGATATGGATGTGATTAGAAAGCGCCTCAACGAGCGCACCATAGTTGTCGATGGTACTGAATTTGTAGTAATCGGAGCAAATAACACCAGAGTGCTGAAGAAATTTTTACTGGAACTAAATTGGAACAACACAGGCGCGGCAATAACACGAAAACTGTTAAGTCGTTTATTCGATCATAAGACACTCGCTACTCATACGTTGACCGGCAAGCCTTCGCCGGCATTTTTGAAAATGAACAAACCCGAAAAAGGCCAATTGAATCAGCTAATCGTACAAGATATAATCGAGTTTATGTTGCTTATGATTGATATGTCGGTCAGGGATGTAAAAACATCCATTACGACGAAATGCGCCGACGAGTGCAAGAAGCTGCGTCGCAGTCTTTCAACAATAGCCCTTGCTCCATCGGAAGCAAATGTTGCCATCAAACAAGAACCTATGTTTGCAGTTTCAACTGCAAGCAATGTCATAAGCGTGCCGGAAGTTTCGTCATCAGATTCATATGAAAGAAATGTTGGAATGCAACCGGAAGTTGTGTCTTCAGATTTAACCGAAAGGGATGTCATAAGCGCGCCGGAAGTAACGTCATCAGATTCATGCAAAGAAAATGTTATAATGGAACCAGAAGCTGTGTCTTCAGAAGCAGCCGAAAGAAATGTTATAAAGGAAATGGAATTTATGGCAATTTGAGGGCAATACGCTCATAAATTCAGATGAAAACAAAACAATGTTTTCGTTATTTGTTTTTTAATTTAAGTTAGCAAGTTAAGTGCAGTGAATTAACCAGTTTTAGAAAAAAACGCAAAAAAAATTTAGGTTAAGCTCTTCTTATTTAAACTATTTATTATATAAAATTCATAATAATTGAAGCAAAAAAGAAAAATCACAAAAAAAAAATTAAAATTATTTCAGAAAAGTAAAACAAAAAAAATTATTTGTAAGAATTGTAAATAAAAATTTCATAGAAACCAAAAATAAGTGTACTCATTTATTATACCAAAAATTTGAAAATTCTGTTTGTAATGGGTTCGTATTCTGCCAGTCAAGGAATAGATTTTGGTAGTGCGCCATTTAGTCTACTTATAGTAATCATCTTTAATTTATTTTAGTCATATTGCCTTCTTACTATCGCTATACCCAATTACTGATGAATTAAGCCTAGTGTTTGAGCGTGATCCTTCCATCACACTCACAGTTTCTTCAAAACTGCAATACGTATCACACATTCTTCCTTAACATCCTTGCAAGAGCTCCCTTAAAACGTTTACCCACACCCTCCAGAGAGTTTGCACAAACTCAGCGCGACTCGACAATCAGCGCAATCGCAGCACTTGTTGCAGTTTAAATAGAAATCAAGATTATAAGAAACTGCTGACAATTAAATTGCTTAGAGTGTGCGTCATGTGACCAATTAGCGAACACCAAATGGAACGCGCAATTTCACGCTTTTACTTTTATTTATAATTTCGAGCAATTGCAGCATTTAGCACAAATACAGACGCAAGCAACACAAGTGTGCGCCAGGCGCTGCGTGTAAGAGTGTGTGTGAGCGTGTTTTTGTATCAAAACCACAGCAAAGTGGCCACGAAATTTCTTGTGGTTGGCGCAATGCGTGCCACAAAATTTTCGTTCGCCTCTTTCTTCTTTGGCGATTTACGAACTTCAAAAACAAACTGAATTAATAAAGCTCGGTACGTGCGCACGAGCGCAGTGTGGAATGCGATAGTTGGGGGGCAGGGTGGCTGGAAAAACTAATATTAGCACATTTAAACAAAATTCGCTAGGAATTTGCTGTGTCTATTTCTTTAGGCGCCGTTCACAGAGGCGTACTTACATACTAATAAGTAATTTATGTAAGTAATTAATTATATATTTACATAAGTGTTGCTATTATGAGTGTATGAGGGTCTTAGATAAAGGGGCTAACTTTGATGAAAGAGTTATAAAAGTTATTTATTTAAGTTGATTAATATGTTCACCCTTTTATAGCTGATCTCTGAGCGTGGATTTTTTTTTATCCTTATCATAACAGCAGTAATAATAGTCGAATTTAAATAACTCTATTTTTCCAACATAGAAAATACATTTTTTTCGATGTATGGCTTTTTGTGAAAATATTCTGTGGAGAACAATTTCATGCTGAATTAAATTTAAGCTTAGTCTTATACGATGTTCCGACCTACACTTAATTTCAAGATTTAAGCTATTGAGTAGATTATCTGACTAATCTACAGGATTTAGCAAGATTAAGCCAAAAAATGTCACTTTTAAGCTCGTCACCGAGCAGGTTTGAAGCTAATCTATTCAAAATTTCCCTATGTGACTCTGATTTAGTGCCATCTGTTTGTTAGCAGGGTAATATATGGTATCCCAGCTGATTTAGACACTTAAAACTGTTAAAGTGAAAAAAATTAAACAAAAAATTAACTGAAAACAAAGCATCTCAATTAACCTGGCAGTCGGCTTCCTAAGTCAAAAAATACATTAATTAAATTGAAAATATTTAAAACAGACGGCTTTTAACAAAGCATGAATGTTTTCTTTTAATAAATAATATGTGATGCATTTTAATGTCAAAAACAGCTGTTTCTTTTTCTTCTTTAACGACAGTGAGGACAGTCAAGATTAGTAAAAATAATAAAGGTAGTCTAGTCAGCTCATGACCGATAATAATTCAAGATTTAGGCTGATTAGTAGAAACACTTGTTAATCTTCTCACCGAGAAGATTTGAAGCTCGAAATCTCCAAGAGCGACTCTAATTTAGCGCCATCTGTTTATCAGTAAGAAAATCTATTACATTATCACAGCTGATTTAGACATTTCAAATTGTCAAAGTGAAAAAATGAAACAAAATGAAACAAAATATAAAAATTTGAAAACTTAAGCCATATTAAGCAATTTAAAAATAGAAAGTAATGTGCAGTGAGGCCGCCGCAGCCCATCTAATCGAGTTGCGGCGAGAAAAAATGCCACACTTTCAATCGCCTAGTCCAAAACACTTGTTTCATAAATCTCCAGCGGCAGTGAGGACATTCTATATTACTAAGTATTGGATGATTTAATGAGATTAGATATAATTTTTGATTGGTTCAGGGCATTTTTCCGAAAGCTGATATCAAACTACAGCATTTTTTCGTCTAGCTTAACGAAGCATCTTGAAGAATCGAAAAATAGGAAATATTTTTTTTCATCATTAACATCATGGTTTTTTTTTTTTTTTTTTGAGATTTCAGAAAGTATGGAATTATGACTCTAGCATTTGCAACTTCAACAGACTACTTTTTCTGCATGAAGCACTAGCACATGATTGTTTGAACTATAGATAGGACAGATTTTAAATTTTTACGTTCAATATTCAGATTCCTGAGTTTTGGAAATAATTTTTTAATAAATTGCATCGATTTTATAAACATTTTCTATTTCAAATTTTTTCAAGGTCATTTTTCAGAGTAATCTATGCATAAATGTCAAACACATGTATCCTCTTTAATAGCCGCTTTGAAAGCTACATCCAGAAGAAATTCTGTAGTGTAAATACGCTAAAGGGTCAAAATACATTTTAATCTGTGTGGATGGAAATTTGTGGAATTGAAGAGATGTTTTGGGTATACAGTCTTCTTGGCGTGTCTTTCCAGGATCGTTGGCATCATACAAGAATTTATCTTGAGCGAAATTTGTCGAGTTGTAGAGAGATTTTTGGTATACAAGTATATATACTAAAGACTTCTAAGTTTTTCTATCGATTTTTATGACTTATTGTCAGAAACTTCAGAAGTTTACTATTTTCATGGAATGTTTTTGACAGGATTCTTCAACGACTATATTGTTATGCGACGCCACTGTTGGTTACCAGCGCTTTGTTGCTTGCGGTTTTCACCAACTCGCACACACACGCTAGTGCAGTGACGCACGCACACAGCCAGACTGTGTAGAAACTTAATTGTGCATCTATATTTGCCAATTAAATGCGGTCTACGTTAAATAACCGAAATTCCGCAAAAACTTAGTTAGGCTATTGGCATGCGCTGTAACAGTTGTATGTACAGTTATTAAAATTCAAGGCAGGTTTTGTGGTGAAACATGTTTATAAATTAATTTTCACTTCCACACCACATTACTGCGCTCGCATTGGATTAATGGCGAATACTTACAAATAATGGCATGAATGTACCACTAAAATCGATATGCAGAATTATTGTTTTATTGTTTCGAAAACTTTGTTAGCGGTGGCTCGAAAACATAATGCCAATGAATAATCGCCGGATAGCCGCGATTCAAGCGCTCGCTGTGATTTGTAATGTAGTGCCCCCCGAATTCTGTGCGAGAGAAAGCAGCAATTGAGCGAAACACGTGTAACAATTAATACAACCGTTTAACCGACTGTCAGAAATAAATGTGTGGATTACAAGAATTATCTGTTGCTAAATAATAACGCAACACAAATATTATTGCGTGTGGCATTCAATATAATAAAGTAGCGTTAATGGCGTGGATATATGTATGTATGTATCTGAAATCGACGTGTAAAACTATTACTTTCAATCCTTGAGCATATTTTATATATATTTTAGCTCAATGCACATTTCGCCTCACTTTGCCAATAATTGGTGATTCCATTTTTCTTTGTATCCCTACTTTACCTTAGCTCTGTTCGATTCGTCATTTCTCTTCTCGCTTGTTAAAGAATTTATATGTGTAAACCGCAGCCAAGTTAGCGAGTTGGATTCTGTATAAAAAAGTATGTATGTATACCTCATTAAAAACTTTATTCGAAACTGCATGCTTTAGACCACTTCTACTATTGTGAATGGCACAAATGACAAATTATTGTCAAAAATTAAAATACAAAGAATTAGTATATGGATTTTGAAAACTGAAGACTTATTGAAAACGAAATTAAAGTTTTACTAACACTTTTTTTGCGAAAGCAGAGTTTTTCAATTAAAGAAAGAAGCGCCAAACAATTTCGCCTGAGTCAGAGGACATATTTTTTGGACAACTGGATGGTTTGTTCGATTCACTACCATCTACCGCTTGACGGGTGGAATTCCACCATTTGTTGGTATAAATCATAGAAGAACGTGATAAAACACATAAAGATTTTTCAGTGTGGCAACACTGTTTGTGTATTTCAGCATAGAATCAAGGCAGACGTGGGCTTCATTTTCATGGCACCTGCCTCGATGACGTAGATTCAGATTCTATGATACCTGCCGCTTCTTCAAAACGTTGAAATAAAATTTTATTTTTCCAAAAACTCGGAAGAAGCAAATCAAAGTTTCACTCGGAAGCGTGGAATCCAAGCTATGGATTTCGGAAAAGAAGCTGTGGGTCGAGATCTAAATGCATCTTTGGCTCCGTCTGAAATTGTTTAGTATCGTTGGCATAGTATTTCGTCGCTATCGCTGAAATTGTCCAACGGTATCGTTGAAATCGTGTGGCATATTTGAAATTGTCCGGTATCATTGATACCTTTTGAAATCTTTGCGATGCTAATGATTATAATTTGGAATTGCGTGGCTTCGTTGATACCATTTGAAATCGCAGGCAGCGACCGACGTCGTTTACATCGTCTGGCATCATCAGGAATCGATTTCTTTGTTTTTCAGGTAACCTCAATAGCATTGGCAAGCTTAAGGGGTCACATGGATTTACGGGTTTCAAAAAATTATTTTTTTGTATTGTTTTATTAAATTCTACCTCTAGAATATTATCCTAAATTTTTAATTGATCCTAGTAAGCCTTGAGAACTTGTGCGCTCGAGGCTACCTAGGCTAAGTACGCCGTCTTTAAATGCATTTTTCTCGAAACTGTGTTTTTGAAGTTGGTTATAAAGATTTTTCGAGAACTCCTTAACCGATCTTCATGAAAGTTTGTACATGTCTTTAAGATACAATTCTGAAAGACTTAGATGAAGGATTTTCTTTCCATTACAACTATTTGAAAAAAAGTCGCGAAATTATAATATTATAGAAGTGTCTGCTAAAAATTAAAATTTTAGTCTTTTTCCTTCGTCCAAGTTCTAAGTAAAAATTTTAACTAAAACACGTATTCTTTTTACTTTAGATGATCGTGTAAGGAGTTATTCTGCCGATGCAGGCGCAACTCTTTTCCGAGCTTAAAATATTTTTTTCTAAAAATTTCAGAATTCCTTTTCCTTTGTTAATAGTGTATGTTTGTAACAATAAAAAATTGTAATAAAATATTTAATTTTTAAATGAGAAAAAAATTATTGGAAAATGCTGTTTTTTACCCGAGGAAACCCATGTAACCCCTTAAGAAAACCATTGCAAAAATCTTCGAAAAGGTTTTGGAATACGTAGAAAACATAGTAAAAAAAACACAAGCGGACAAATACTAATACTTCTTAATAGGGCGAAATCGCTGGAATAAAAGTATCCAGTCTGAATTTCAGCAACGGTATGATTGCCATGTGTGATGTACTGATAATTGTAGGATCATCTACAAGCCAGAGCTTACACATCCTGAGATCATACCGATAATTGTTTAATTATCTTTATCATCGAATTGCCTTGCAACTAGCGCCATCAAAATCATCCCTCTCGAATGGAGAACGACTTCATCACATCATTAGTATTAATAGTTATCTTCTTTCAATTAGTACTGTTGCAACCCACACTTTAATCGCATTAACCGGCAACGTTGCGTAAATCTTTTACTTCTCTTTTCATTTTCTGGCGCATTGCGTTGCTCTCTTTTCTCCAGCATACACGTACAACTGTTTCCAATCAACTTTTAATTCAATTTGAAGCGTAAAAGTGAAATTCTGATTTTTCACGTGCTTTCGCTTGTCCCACTTTCGTCAAATCGCATTTCGCTCCGACATTTAGCGGCCACAAGACAAATGGCAATCAACGCATTTTAGCGGCGACCACAACTAGCTGCGTCTCAAAAGAATTGGATTCATTAAGTGAACGCCAATGGACCTTCTCGCATCCCGTTAGGCGTCTATGGGTGAAGCCAGTGGCAATAAAACTGTACACTTCAGCTGATGACTACGCATGACATGTCTGAGCCATGATGTGAGGTTACGACTTCGAGTTGTCATTTCTGATAATTCGCGCTGACGCTGCAAGTGTATTGGTGTGGTGTCAGCTATGAAATTGAGGTTAGAATGATGATTGAATGAATATCAGTAAAAACTGGCGCCATAAATACAATAACTACAAAAACCGAATTTTTGAATGAAAGAAAAAAGTTTTTTTTGGTGTACTCTTGAAGCAGCGTAGAAATATTTAAAATTCCTGGAATTGTTTGTACAAGTCTGAGACTGTTAGTATCAGCGGACTCCCAACATTTGCCCTACAGATTCCGAAAGTTATCGCTAAATGCAGAAATATATATCTGCAAGGTTTTTTCGGCTTCAGAGATATGATCTGAGAACAGTAATCCATAGCTTTATTCAATTCTTGCTGCCTTTCACTGGTTCTCACGGACTTTAATGGATCTCAATGGCCTGCACAGGCTCTACTTGTCTTTCACTAGCACTCGCCGTCTCTCACAGGTTCTCACCGAATACCTTGGGTGGCTCTCATAGTGTTTCCGAGTGGATCGCTTTGACTTTCACCGATTCTCTCAGTTTTCAAGGACTCTCTCCTTCCCTATCATTGACTTTCAACACGTGGCTCTGTGATTGGCTAACACCACACGACTCCCTCAAGACTTCCTTCCGACTAACTTAATAATTGTACATTTCACAATGTTCGAAATCTTTTATAGTATGCAGTATAAACTTAGGTTCAGAAGTCACTCAATAAATAAATTATATATTCCTTACAAACTTAGGTTTTGCGAGTTCTTCTGATATGTTTTGATGGAGGATGGAGTCAAGTGAAGAAGTTCACACAAGTCAGGAAAGTTCTCTGAGCGCTATTCACTTGGGAGTGGCTAGAAGCGATTCTTTTACATATGGATCAAGCAGCTCATGACTTCCTTCCTTTGACCAAGTATCCTCTGGGTATTTATTTGACAAGAAAAATGAAGATACCGTAAAATATTGGAAGGGTTTACCACCCGTATTCCTCACTCCAAAGCAACAATTAACAATTAATAACATAATAGCAATATGTGCGTCCTCTTCTTTGCTTGATATCCCTTAAAAATTGAAGTCCCAATTCTCTTCAGTTTGTTACAGTGATCACACTAATGTACAAAGGGTTTACGTTTTTGTGATAAGAAACTTCAGTTTAAAATCAACTTCAGCTAAATTATAGAAATGGTAAAAGTTTTGGCTTAAATTGTAGTGACATGTGGCGACCGCAACTTCATCTGTTGGACAATATTCCCTCGGTCTAATTTGAATCCATGGCAGTCGGATCCCCCTGAAGCCTAAAATTAGTTTCTAACTATCAGATTTATTTCCTTTTCAGCAGAGATTGTGAAATAGACTGCTAAAAGTGCGCTAACCGAGTCAAATAACAAGTCCATGGTTACCTTGGTATATTTCAGCAATCAAAAGTTTGAATCAATGAATTGATGGACATGCTGGAATTATTTGGCTTCTGCGTGATTATGGACGTGAATTATTTGCCTGTAGAACTCGCGGAATGACAAATGCGATCAATAAAGCCTTCGCTTTGCCACTTCATCTGATAATTATAATTGTGGACACAAGTCAATTTGGGACACCTCTTCAGTATTTTTTGAAGTCCGAGTTCGAATGCTTTTATTTTCTTAACCCTTTTAAAGTCTTCTGCACATAAATGTCAAAGAAACTCCGACATCAGGTATGACAGCTAACCTCAAGAAATATAGAAAATATTATGCTCCAAACAAACACCCTATACTAGCGCTTGACAAATATAAAATCCCTGTAAGCAGTCGCGGTCGTTAGTCGTCTACTCAATCTCAACATGCCAATTATTCAATTTAAACGCCCACCCAAGTGAGCGCACGGATCAAGTAAAAATAAAGCGGAAAACAACAAAGTGCAACGGGTTGTAGATAATATTCAATTGGCGTCGAATCACGAAAGCGCATTAATCAAAAGCGCATCGGAAGCAGTTGCCACTTGGCAGACGGTTGCAACGCTGCCACACTGGCAGCAGATGCTCACCAACACAAGCTAGCTGAGCGCAGCAAAAGTGCTGTGCGGCTGTTTGGGTGTGTGTGATGTGCAACAAATGTGCTTGCCGCACCCGCAGATAAAGCTTAGCCCATATAACAGCGTAAATGCAACGTGCCACATTTTGTTGCAAGCAATGCTCACCGAAGCATATGTGTATGTGTATGTGTGTGCATGGGTAACTGTCGACAGACTATTTTCAACTGATGCTATACAATAGCAAAGTCACAACAAGTATAGCAACAACAACAACATTTTAGCTAACAACTCGCATGACGACTGACGACTGACGAGAGACATCAATTTTTGCAGATTTCTGCTGTCACCGCTGATGCATTGCCAGTCGAATTGTGTGCCACTTTGGCGGCGCCTCCATACAATGTGCGCTGACGGTGTTCGCACAGTTGCAATGGTAACAACAACAACAGCCACAATGGCATTGGCAGCAGCTGGCAGCTTTTCACATCTCTGATTGCCTCAGTGGCAGCACGAAAGCAACTTGCAACTGCCGTCGAGCAATAATAACGGTAGACTCGTACGGCGTAGCGTTAGCGCAGTGACAGTGGTGTTTCGTAACGAAAATAACAAAAACAACTAAAATTACGATTGATTTGCTCGAACTGGCGCTTGCTATTGTGCATGTGTGTATATTTGTTGTTGTTTTTATTAGTGCTCATTCTCATCCCGTTTTTCAGGCAGCCACAGCTGTCAATGTGTTTGTAAAGTTCGATTTGCCATTCGGTGTGATTATCGAGTGTTCACAACTGTCGTTTTTAGTAATTTCCGCTTTTTGCCTTTCCCCAGGAGGGCCGTAGGAGTTTCGTTAATATTGTATGTACATATGTCTGCCGGTTCCGAAGTCAGTCTCTTATTACTTGAGTGGCCTATTTTATTACTTACATACAATATTTGAGACGTGGACTAAAATAGGGCTCTGGCATACCATTGGAAATTTAAAAGATCTGATAAATTTCCAGGTTTAATAAAACCCGAACTCAATATTCTTTGAATGCGAGCTCGGCTTCGCATGCTTCTTAGATTGACCTAATATGACCCTTTGCTTGACCATATTTTGAGCCCTATTCGGCTTTGCATGAACCCTAGCTTGGCCATGCTTGAAAACTTGCTTGACCGCTAATTTGACTTCGTTTGACTCCCCTTTTAAAAGAGCTTGACTTCTTGATTGACATCTTTTAACCTCTGGCTAGACTTCGCTTAAATTATAGTTTGTTTCGGCTTGAGCCCTTGCTTGGGTTTCATTGCGTTTGACTTGCCTTCTAATATAATTTGACCTTTGAATTTACCTCCGCTGAGCTCTGGCTTGGTACTTCGGTTGGACCACAGTTTGACTTCGTTCGTACCCTAGTTGTCTCCTCGCTTGAACCTTAGCTTAACCCAGCTTCAGCCCTAGTTTGATATCCTTAGCTCAACTTAAAATCATGCTTGAACTCTATTTTGACTTGAGCCTTAATTTGGCATCGCTTAACTCAGTTTGGTTCCTAGCTTGAACTGCGTTCATGGCTTTGACTTTGTTTGAACCTTAGTTGATTTCTAGTTAGACATCCGCGGACCTCTAGCTCGATCTTGATCGAACCATATCTGGGCATCACTTGACTCCGCTTGAACCTTAGCTTGACGCTGCTTGACACCTATTTTGATTAAACCCTAGATTGATTTCGTTTCAAGCCTAGTTTTATGACGCTTGACTCAGCATGAAAACTTGCTGATCTTTTAGTTTGAGTTCGCTTGATTTCTGGCTGAAACTCGCTTAAAGCCTAGCTTGAACTTAGCTTTAAATTTAGCTTGACTCATAGGTAGATCTCACTTGAGCCAGAGTTTGATATCGTTGAACCCAGCTCTAAGCTTACATAGCTTGACTTTGTTTGAAACCTAGCTTATCCCTGCTTGAACCATAGTATTAAATATTTACTCAACTTGAAACCTAGCTTCATCTTTATTTTGACTTTGTTTGAGCCCTAGTTTGGCATCGCTTGACTCACTTTGAATTCTGGTTTGAACGTTAGTTCGACACTGCTAGACTTTTCTTCAAGCCTTGCTTGACCTCCTTTGGACCCCACTTTGTAATCGCTTGACTCAACTTGAAATCTATCTTGAACCCTGATGTGATATCGCTTGATCCAACCCAAGAACTCAAGTTATAAATAAACATATATGTAGCACATGTGTTACCAAAGCTTATTTTGCCATTTTGTTTAATATATCACACACATACATATCTACATCATATTACGTTTTTTTTTACAGACTGTACAAGCTGACGTCGTTTCCGTTTTCCGAGCGTTGCTATTTTCGGTGAAGATTGAAATGGAATTGCCATTGATTGACTTCGATGTTGACGACACTCAAAACTGTGCACACATACACCAGCCCTGTTTGCCCTAACAGCTTACGAACTCATTCAATAACTTGCGTACGGCTCGCACACACACACACACAGGGGTAGATGGAAGAGTACTCTTCACTTCACTTGCACACACTACATGCGCACTTGTAGATCAACTCAAAAGTCATAAATGTCAAAGTGTTGCAAGTTGCTGTAGCAACCGAAGATGATGCAGGCACTAAATCTGCTACTTGTCCAAAATATTCCAAATAAAAAAACACGAAGAGATCAGCAAAAGCGGGAAATGAAAATTGCACAAAATATAAATCATTTCCATTCACGCAACAATGCGCCGCTCCTGTGCGGCATGCCACTTGTGTAAGAAGAGTCGATTTTCTAATAGTTTTCAACGTCGCATTCGTGCCGAATTTCATATATTCGTATTTATGATTGCCATTCGGCAGTTAGCCACTGCACTCACAACCGAAGCACTGCGGGATTTGAAAACCAGCTGGTGACCGCGTTGCAAAGATGTTAAATAGAACTTATTGTTGTTGCTTTGCTTTCGTTGTTGTCGATTGTTGCAAGTTGTTGCAGGTTGTTGCATGCAGCAGCGCTGTTTCTTATCAGCAGAAGTTGGATGGCGCCATAACGCTCGTGTTTTTTGTGCTCGCCTGCAACGCACTTTACAATTTCCCTTCGGTTGTTGTTGTAATAACATTCCTCTTCCTGTTTGCTACATTTCTTGTTATTGCGCCACGTTTCGCCTTCGCTCCGTTATCCATTTATGATTGAATTGCGTTTGCTTTGCATCAACGAAATTGAAATGAAATCCACTTCGACCGGGATTTATTCCAGCTGCCATTCTGCATTGTTGCATGCAACTGTTTTGCAATCACAGTTTTACGTTCAAAAATCACCGTTGTTTTCTAGTTGTTGCAGTTGTAGCTGTGCATACTTCGAGTTCGCGACTTACCGTTATAAGCGATTGGTGGACGATTTCCGTTGTGAAAACACTCTCGGATTATTGTTATTTAGTTTTGTAAAGTTGCCGAAGCAAATTGTAAAGAGCAGCTCACTGACAGAAATCGAGGTTGGAGATCAATTATAACAATAAGGATCAAGCAAGGCCAAGCAATACGTAATGAGAAGTTTAGCGAAGTCAAACTAACGACCAAGCTAGGTTTCAAGCACGCGAAGTCAAGCCACGATCGTGGTTCAACCCTGGTTTCAAACTAAGTCAAGCGATGCCAAGCTAGGGCTCAAACGAAGTCAAATTAGAGATTAAGCTATGTTTAAAGTTGAGTTGAGAGATATTAATGTAAGTTTATAGCTGGGTTAAACGATATTCAACTGGGGCTCAAGTGAGATCTGCCTATGGGTTAATCTAAATTTAAAAAAGAGTTCAAGCTAGGCTTCAAGCGAGTCAAGCTCAGGTAAAAACGAAGTTAAACCAGAGATCAAGCTATGTTTAAGCGGGGTCAAGCATTATCACACGAGAATTCAACCGAGGTTAAGCTAGGTAGTGACTTGTAGTTTTTCGGGGATACCAAATTCAAACATAGCGGCTTAAGGCAGCTCCTTTTCATGCCTCATCCTCTTTCCACGGGTCTGAGTATGCAATTGAGAAATCAAGTTCTCTCTCGACGAACAAAAACCAATCTCTATAAGTCACTCATAATTCCCGGCTTGCTATGTGGTGCAGAGGCATGGGCGATGACAACGATGAGCTGTATGAGATATATGACGACATTGACAAAGTTCAGTGAATTAAAAGACAACGGCTACGCTGGCTAGGTCATGTCGTCCGAATGGACGAAAACACTCCAGCTTTGAAAGTATTCGACGAAGTAACCGCCGGGGGAAGAAGGGGAAGAGGAAGACCTTCACTTCGTGGGAAAGGCCAGGAGGAGTGTGACATGGCTTCACTTGGAATATCTAATTGGCGCCAAGCAGCGAAAAGGAAGAACGACTGGCGCGCTGCTGTGAACTCGGTTATAACCGCGTAAGCGGTGTTTACGCCAATAAAGAACAAGCAGAATTCACATGCTAGTGCTGTTCAGAAGATTACAGCTTATATATGACAAAATTGTTGGTAAAAATTTTCCAGTGAATCAAAGTTGAGTCGGTCATCGACTCATTATCATTATCATTACCTACTCATACTTTCGAGGCCGCAGTGGCTTACATAAATGCTGAACCCACTAACCAACTAAGAGAGGACATAATAGCAGTGTAATAGAACGAAAACCGCCTCTAGAGTCGACGGACTGTGCACTGAGTATCAAATGATACGCTGACAGCTGACAGGGAATCTGAAATGGCGAGCCGGTGCGTTGCCACTCATTTTCATAAATCAGATTTGCGTTGGCCATTCGTTAAGCAGATTACAGTAGCGGCTTTTTCAATGCACACTTACCGTTACAAATAGTAAGTGTAATTACAAGTAGGTACTCTACTCATTTAGGGTACAAAGCCGGTGAGGCGACCATTACTCTCATTACCATTACGTAGTTAATTCTCTTGGCGTGTGCCACCAACCAACCAATGGCAATGAATCCACCAAATAAATGAAATTTTCCAGCGCTACAATTTAACGACAAACCTGCGGTGCACTATAACGGTGCCGTCGATACGCAGCAAACAGAATGAGGCCACTTGAGTTAACGATCACAACTCAACTGCGGTAATTCTCTATCTCAACGCCGCGGGAGGAGCGCTTATATAGGTGAATTCTACGTTTTATCTCGCCCCGCACTGCTTTACTCTCGAAATAGATTTTATACAAATTTCCATTCGTGCTTGCAGCAAGCGTTTCATTGCTTTGGCTCTACTAAATTGCAACACAGCGCATCTTGATGTAACTCGTTGTCGGCTGACGATTCGCTTGTCCAACTGCATATCCACACAACCAAGTGGCACGCGCCGGTTGCTCATTGCATTCGCCAAGTACACCTGTACTTTAGAGCTGTCTTTAGCTTTTAAGTTAAATCATCTTCGGTTCTTAACTCAAGCCACTTGTTTAGGTTGGGAAGCTTCCTCTAGCTGCTGATTCCGTATTTATTTGTTTCCTTCTCCAGCTGTTGCCAACTTGCCTCGCAGCTATTGTTGCTCTTTCGCTTCAATGGATGCTTTTCTTCCGCAGCTCCACTTCCAGTAGTTGCTCAGCTGTTCAGCTGACTGCCAACTTCAGTTTTGTAAATATCCCTATTTCCTTTGCAGCGTGTGCCCTTCCGCTCTTCCGCATACGGTCATGTTTACTCAAGTGTTGTCTGAGTGTATTTAGGCGATACTATTTGCCACCACTTGTCCGCAAGTATCTTCTGTTATCCAGCACCTCAGCAAGTCGTCTTAGTAGTATTGCCTTTTATCTCTGGCATTACTTATACATATGTACATATGTACGTTTGCTTCGAAGTCGATACGACAAAGGTTCGTGCTTTCGCTTTGTTAAACAAAATAGGGATGCCTCAAATTCATATCGTGGAATTTTAGTGTATAAAAGAAAATTTATTTTTCCGAGTTTACTGTGTGCTGAGCTTAGCAAAAATCTCAAAAAGAAGAGCATGAGAAACCACGAAGCAAAGAGAGAGTCCATTTTGCCCTTAGTGGGTTCAACTGGGACCTCAGTTTTAAAATTTTAACATTCAAAAACATCTTCTAGATCAGGATAAATTCAGATATTACTCTGAAAAACAGCATATGAAACACTACGAGATATTAGATTTAATCACAAAGCTACATGTCTAGACCAGGATAACATCAGATAGTAACTTAAAGGCTCGCATGAACAGCACCTGTATGCCAGATAGCAGGAAACACATTTTACACTTGTTTGATTAGGTAAGTGATCTACTCAGAACCTTCGAACAAGTTTTGTGGAGCTGAAGCTCTATGTCATTGTCGTTTTTTTAGTGACTGAAGTATGGAATAACGATTTCGGTTTTAACGAGGGAGAAGGACGCCAAGAGTAAGCTTTCTTGAAGTTCATGCGTAGACTAAGACGATAGATCGGACTATACTTAAAGAATTTAGTAAGATATGAAATTGTATTAACATCGAGTCCAAAAAGTCAACTTGTACCAGAAAAAGTGCTGCTCGGGAGGTTGAAAAAATCAGTTTCCTATTAAGACCCGAAAGTCAATCGCTTAAGAGAAGGATAAGAACATAAAGATGTCGTAATTATGCAGATTTATGCAAATTTTTGGCACGAAATTTAACAAACGCAGGGAAACTTTGGCGACTCTATACAATGTATTTGTAGGAATGATCAGAAATACGAGTTTAGTCGATTTAGCCGTTTCCGTCTGTCTGTCTCTAGTTTTTGAGATAACGCTCTGAAATTTTTCACACGTCCTTTACTTTCCAAGAAGCTGCTCATTTGGCGGAACCGCCGATATCGGAACACTATATCGAATAGCTGTCGTACAAACTGAACGATCGGAATCAAGGGCTTGTAAGGACAACTTTTTCGTTTGACAAAAAATTTTCACGAAATTCGGCACGAATTATTGCCCAAAGCAATGGTGCCATCTCCGAAGAAATTGTTCAGATCAGACCAATATATCATATAGCTGCCATACAAACTGAACAATCAAAATAAAGTCCTTGTATGAAAAACTTTTGTATTCGACGAGATAACTTTACGGAATTCAGTACGTATTATCGGCAAAGGTAGTACTCTAAACTTCGAATATATTGTCTAGATCGGATTACTATAGCTAATAGCTGTCATTCAAACTAACCGATCTAATCAAGTTCCTGTAAGGAATACATGTATTGTGGCTGAATCTCCAAAACTATTACTCGGATCAACTTGAAAATTTAGGAAAATATTCTAGAGCTGTTCTAGAACTGAATAAGGTAATAAAAGGTTCGTTTTTTTGAAACCCGTAAGCCCATGTAACCCCTTAAACGTGTCATGCGAACTTTTATTGGCAACTTAGTTCACAATTTTGAAATGTCTGCTCTAATTTAGCTTTTTCCTCTTCAGTGCTGGAATCCTGTTTTGCACATACACACACACACACATACAATCGCATTGTATTACATCTATTATTACTGCGCTTCTTTTGTTGTTATTTTGTTTGTCTTTGGAAATAAATGAAGAAATGAATGAACGAATGGGCGAGTGACTGTGTGAGTGTATGAATGCTAGCTGGCTGCACAGGGATTATAATGCCTTTTGTCTTTGCTTTGGCTCTCATTTCTTTGTTTTTGTTTCAATTATTTATTTAGGAATTTTGTTGAGTTAATTTCTTCGGTCAACACTTGACGCAAATATGAAGCTATGCGGATGTAGGCATGCAGTAGTGTAGCCCGAGGCGACATTTAGAAAAAGCTGACACACGCAGTCTTCTACTTCTTCTTCTTCTGCTCGATAATTGTGGGTTATAAGCACACTGAAGCCTTTAATTTCCAACACAGGTGTTCTGCTGCATGCAGATAGTTATATATAAATATAGTTGTATATTATATATATATATATATACAAACCGCATTCTAATTACCTAGTGTATTTACTCATCTGTATGTTTGTCGGCATACGATTGTGTGTGGCAATATTTAAGCGCACACATTTTGTAACTGAAATTTTTGGCAAGCCGAAAACTTGTCTTTTTGCGCTCATAATGAAGAAATACAATTTCTGTAGATTTAGCTATTACCTGAGCTTAAATAATTGAATCTCTTACGGTACGCAAAGTGCTCACAAATTTTCATATCAACTCTAAAACGTTGGCAGCCACAAATGCTTTTATGTTTATTTAAATTTTAAGTTGTCCTGCGGCCAATCTGCCTCCTCTTCTGCCTCTGCCTGCCGCTCAGTGCGGGCTCATCGGTCGTCCAGCCCAGCAGTCGACCAGCTTGAGCGAGTGTGAGTATTTGCTAGGAAAATTTTGCTGCAAATGACATTTTAAGCACATCCCCTCTATACACTCTCTGCCTCCCTTCCCCCTCTCTCTTTGCAGTCACAGCTCATAGTGAATGGAATTATGTGGTATTAGTTACGTTTGTGCCGAAGCAAGAGCGCATAGTGTATTAAATACTGTTGCATTTTGGGCTAGTAAGAAATGTTCCCAAAAATTTTGTGTGAAAATCAATGTTTCTATGCCTACGGAATATACAATTAAATTTGCTCAGTTGCATAGGGTCGCTTCTCAAGCATGCCGGCATTGATGTTGCATTTAATTGGGTGTGAGAGATCAAGCAGCAGGTTTATGCACATCATTTATTTGTAGTCGTATTTGTAGTAGGGCCAGAGGGGATTTATTTAGATTAAGTTAAAGCAGTGCCAATATTAGTTATTTGTCCACTGGGAGGTAGCGTGTAGCATAGTTATGCAACTCGTAATGAGTTCATTGGTAATATGAAGGTAAACTCGGTGACTAGGTCAAAACTTTGTGACTAAAATATTATAAGGCTAGTCTGGGAAGCTTTTTAACATACAAAGACGAATTCTGAAGTTCTATTGCTTCCCCTGGAATAAAACAGTGTTAAAGAAAAGGATACATAAGATCCGAAATGAATTAATGGTATTTTATCTAAATTGCACAATGCATCGAGTGTGATGCCAAGAATATTAGCTAATCTCTGCTTATATGCCACACGCTGAGTTGAGGAAGACCTTAGCTAAAGTGACTCGAAGAAGAACCAGCACAATTGTTGACATTGAAGTCAGCTAGAATAATAATCAAGGAGGTGAGTTACTACACGAATTTATAGTACGCAAAAATGTTTTTTAACTGATCTCAAACTAACCTTTAACGCTATTGTGTCTCTGATCCCAGGCAGGAAGGTTCTTGATTTTTACTCCTTCTCTAACCGTAGGTGCCTCGTTTTCAGCCTGGATGAAGAATGTTCTCACTAAAAGTCTTATAGAAATATGAGAAATAAAACTGGGAATTGTACTTTCGAAAGCTCCCACTAGTTCTTCCTCGCGGGCCTGGAGTGTACTCATTGGTCACTACTGAGGCAATGAAGGACTGCGTCGGCGGCTGGTGAGCCATAAAGTCATTGAAAATCAAGACATTTTGCTGAAGGTTATTCAACAGAACTCATTTAAGTGGCTCTATTGATAAATAAAGTGGAGAGCTATGTATATGGAGTCATGTGTAGAAGTTCAAGCAAGTGAGGAAAGTTCTCTGAGCGCTATTCATTTGGGAGTGGCCAAAAAAGATTCTTTTACATATGGCTCAAGCAGCTCACGAGATCAAGTATCCTTTGGGTAGCCAAAAAACATCCGTTTGAAGGCGAGCTAAAGTGAGAATTAAAAGAAGAAGAAGAGGTAAGGCATGCCAAGACGGTTTCATGGAAAGTCTTCGGCGAAAATGTAGATAGCTGTCCTGAAGAAAGGTTCTTAGGTAGCCTTACAAGGAATCCCAGTCCTGTGGGTTATTTTAAAGTTACAAACAAATGGTCCGGTAACTTAGTAATAGAAGTGCGCGGCAATCTTATGTCATGTCTATGTCTTTCGCAGAGAAATGTTTGGTTAGAATACAGGTTATCCAAACAAAAATTCTCTCAGTTTCTTTTATGAACCATATCCATAAATTATATAAAGTGTAGTTCAGATAAATGATTCCGTTCACACAAATTGCCTGCAGAGCTAGCGGTTGCAAATAAACAGGTAATTACACTTGAATTACGACGACAGTGGCTCAAAGCCGTCATACCAACAACAACTTCATTTATTGTTGCAGTGGAGATACTGCATGTGAGCGCAGTGGATGCAACTATTTACAATTTCATGTGTATAAATTCTATGTTTCTAAGGCAATAGAGTACGTTTCAACTCGCTTGCCTTTCCGCCAACAGAGAACTATACTTTCGAAAGGTCATATGCCTATAGGTACAAGTATGTATATATGGTATACAAATTTTTAGTGATATTCATAGTCCATGAAGCACTTTATTTGCTGTAGTTTTTGTATGACCCGGAAATGCAATTTGTAATGATGTTGCTGCCACAAACAGTTGCTAAGTTGTAAGCATTTCTAAGTTTAAATGATGAGTGACCGCGATGTGGTTGAGATTGCATGAGCGCAAGAGGCCCTTCGCCTTTATGAAAATTTCCCTCCATACAAATTTAAGTGTATATGAATTCTTAAATACATACTAAACTCTTCTTTAGAAAAGGTTATGCTTTACAAAAATAAAATTGAATTTGAAAAAATAAATTTCCTTCAACAATAAAATTTTTTATTGAAAAACAACTGCGAAAATCAGCGTCTTCTTCCCGCTTACTGCACTCGCAAATATTAGCCAATCATTGGAAATAAATATTCACGAATATTCTATGTGGAAAGTTCTTTTCGTCCTAAATAGTTAATAGACATTACTTCGCTTTTCTAAAAAACATACAAAAATGTCCTCCTTATATGCAAATCATTCTATGTCACTTTAAAGAGACTCATATATTCTCTACTTCGATGTAAATCGTATCGTTAAACTTTTTATAAATATAATATATAGTCAGATATTTTCAAAATATCCTTCTGAAAGCCTTATCAAATTCACCAATAAACGACATGAGCTTTCAAACTGCAAACACAGTTTTAAAACTTTTGCTCGGACACAATTTGCAAAAAACGAAAGCAAAGTCTATACTTAGTGTGTTTGCAAACCAAATGCTAAAATGCTTTAAAGCGCGACATCTTACGTCAAATAAAGTATAGCAGAAATTCTCCTACTCTTCGTAGCTTCTGGAGCTTTTTAAATATGCTTTGAAAGCTTAAAAAACCTAACTTTAACTTAACATCAACTTTGAACAAATGTAATGCTTTTTTCTTGGAAAAGTTTTTGCTTCATGAACTGCATTAGCAAGCACAAAGTGCCTGAAAGCTTTTGTAAGTGTTTCGTTGACAGGGTAACCGATTTCATAAAAATTACATGTATGTTAGTTAAAACAAAGCCTTCTCGGAAATGGTGTATAAATACATGAAAATTGTATATCGCTTGCCATCTGGTTAAGGCTATCGGAAAAGTTTACATTTAGTACTAAATAATTTGGTTCTAGTCTCAACTTTGACGGTGCAGTAATGAAGCAATCCCTCCACTTCTCTATGAATATAAAATTTTTAGCCAAGCTGTGAAGCAAGCTCACTTAAAAAGCTTTACCTACAATGCAATAGAAGTACTGAAGTAAAGGCGAGATAAAATAGACTTTACTCCCGCAACTTGTAAGCTATAGTACTTCTAGACGTCTGCTGATATTGCAAAAATAAAATGAATGAAATGAATTAAAATTACTAATTTCGTGAGGAGGCTATAAGCCAACAACAAAGAAACACCGATTTGTTTACCCTACAGATAGTAATTTTAATATCACATGTTTATCGGAAGGAAAGAATTAGCTTCTCGTTAAGTGAAACCGATTTCGACTTTTTTTCGCATATAACGGGTGATTTATGTAAGTAAAGGAATTTTTTTCAATAGCTTTTTTGATAGATCACGTGTGAGTCATGTCAAGCTGTCCTCTTACTTTTGTTCGGTATTGTTTGGCATTTCTTCATATAAAGACTTACGCCTTAACAATGTTTAAAGTGTTGGTAAACATAATCGGCCTGCTGAGTGTACTATTCGCAACACCATCACTTATCTTGAGATAATGTTCGACCAAATAGACCACGTCCAACGTGGAGTGAAGAAAATATAGCAGCCGTAGCTGAGAGTGTACACGAAGACCGTGGACAGTCGATTCAACGCCGTTCGCAGCAACTTGGACTGACCTATGGAACGGCTTGGCGCATCCAACCTCGAGATCTCAAATTGAAAGTGTATAAAATACAGTTTGTGCAAGAACTGATGCCGCTCGATCTTCCCAAGTGACATCGCTACGCTCTACGGGCTCTTGAAAAGTTCCAAGTTCGAGCCAAACTTTTTTCAGCGATGAGTCCTAGTTCTCATCTCAATGCAATGTAAACAATTAAAATTGAAGAGATTTTCAAAAACTCAAGCGAATCCAGAAAAGCAAAACGGTTTGATGTGGTTTGTAAACCCAGCCAGAAATCGAATAATATGATCGTTAACATTTATGAAAAAATATATGAATTTCAGTAAACTTCCTTCAAAAATGTGAGGTTTTAAATTGAAACTGATTTTTTTTCATTGAGTTATAAAATTGAAACACTTAAAAATGTTAACTTTAAATTATAGAACTCTTAATATTGGTTGTCAAAAACAGTCTTGCGGTATTTTCGCTAGTTGGCGCTGAAAGCGCGTAGTTCTAGTTTTATTCGTCGCATCAGGTCATTTTGGAAAGCTCATTTCTCGTGCTGACACGTCTTTGATTGATTGTCGTTTCTTTTAAAAACGTTCGTGATTGTTATAGCGTCGCAAACATGGAGCAAAATTTGTTAAAAGAAAAAACATATTTTACTAACCCTTAGCAAATAGAATCTTTCAAGCTTAAAATTTAATTACAATGGACCCAATACAGTTTCCATTTCCACCGCACAACGATGGTTTAACGTTTTTATATAGATAAAACGCCACTTTTGTCGTCGAAAATTGCGATAAAATCGCTGAATTATTAGAAACCGGTAAATAGCAATAAGCATCGGTCAAATATATATATATTCATTTCAATTTTAATAAAAAAATTCAATAAAAAACCGCAAGACTTTTTTTGACAACCAACTATATTTTTTTTCGGTTAAGTAAACGAAAAACGGAAAGACTATTTTAGCTTTCAATTTCCTAACTCTCAGCAAATCTATAAAAGGAGAACTTTTTTCAAATAGTTGGCTGGGCTGGCGAAGGACCTTTCTGTTACAATTAAGACCTCATAATTGGAGAGACTTTCTTAGAGGTATCTAAGAACCTATTTTTCAGACTACTTTCTAGTTTTGGTTAGTTTAGAAAAATACCATTATATGGTATGTTGACGTATTTATAATAGGCTAAGATATATAAAACCAACAACAATAAAAATAAAGCATTTTTCTGTTGGGTTGTGAATTTCGCGCTTTGTGTTTTGGGTAGCTTTTGTAGTTTTTAGTTAATCATTTATAACACACACATACAACCACAAGTGCAGAACACACATACTTAACATATATGTATGTAAATGAGTGCAATGTCCCCTTCGTCGTTAATCTCAGTTCTAGCTGGAAATCTGGCGCTTGTGTTTCGTGTATTTAGTTGTTTGTTGTTGAATATTAATTTAGAGTATTCAAGCGGGTTATGCCGAGTTGTAACGCAAGCGGCTCGAGGTGCCACATACGCGTACATGTGTTTGGGCAAAACAAGTGCTTTAGTCGAGGAAGAGATGTGTGGGATTACGTGTAGTCACGTAATAAAAATTAACACGACAGTTAAGTGATTTTAATGTGGTAGAATAAGCAAATAAAATGGTATGCCGTAACATGACTGGAGTTGGTTTTGGCTTGCTAACAAATGCGACAGCTTAAACGGCTATGAAAACAACAGCAAGCAAACAATAATAACAAAGGTACAGAAATTAATCCCGGTCTGTAGAGCGGACCCTTGTTAAATGTTGTCGCAACACACGTTTATACAACTTTATATGTGTATGTTAATAAATGTAACCCTGCAGTGGAAGAATCTAGTTGGAAACTATTAGTAGTTATCCCCCTTCATGCAGTAATACTAGCTGCCAACTAGTAAGTTTCTTTAAAACTTTAAAATTTTACTATGGGGGGAATATGCCAGTTGGTGAATGAATTACTGCCCAGAAGTGGCATTAATATACAACTAAAAACCAAGAGGATTCCATCTATGCTTGCAATTATTATACAAGTATGTGTGATTATATAAATAGAGCCATCTAAGGGTTTACGATTCGAACGACATCGAACGATTCAAAAAAACATAAAGACTGGATTGTGATCTATGCTTAATGGAGCACATGGAAGTTATTGTTCGTTTCATATTTCCTTGCTCCTACTAAAAAAAATAAAATAAAAAATGTTTTGCATATACAAGTAAAGGATCTACCAACAAGAACGACGGATATTGCAACATTTTGTCTGGAATCACGGCCATAGAGCGCTGAATGCCGTGTTCGAGCTCCACGAGCATTGCTAGTAGATTGGCGTAAGTCTTTCACTTAACATTCCCTCACAGAAAATAATCTACAGGCGGTAAACCTTATGATCTTGGCAGCCATTCGGTCAGTTCATTTCTCGAAATTAGCGAGTCCCCAAACATTGCATAGAGTCCCATGTCCATGGTGAGACTATACCTTTGTTAGAAATAGTGATTTTTCGCGTCGATTTCATCACGTTCCACGAAAAAAGTCCGTCAACATCATGTTATAACGCTCGCTATTGATAATAACGGCAATTTCTGACTAATCTCGAAAGAAATATGGTGGGGATGATTGTGCGATTTCCTGAATCACATAAGGACTTGACTCACCCCAGGAGTGAAAATTTTGTTTATCGACAAAGCCAAAGAAGCAGAAATGGGCCTAATATGGGAGAATGACTTTTGGATGAAATGATTATTTTTACAGTAGCCATCGAAAAAACGTGACTTGGCGTAATAATCTTGGACAATTTCCAAGCGTTGTACCAAAGTGAAACATGACATGATCAAATAGCAGATCTTATTGAATACACTGACAAAATTTGCAAGTAGATGTTACGAGCTATCAAAATCGCGTTATCCCAATTGGTAGATGCTGTATGTATATAATATACATTATAAATAAATCCAATATTCGCACTCAAACTCATTATGCATTGTAACGCTAATTCAACGCACTGACAGGGGTTTGTGTCTTCGATAATTTACAACAATAATTGTTGCCTACATTTAGGCTGGAAACTGTTATAGTTTTTATTACAGAAAATTTATTCGAATATTTCGGCATATTCCCATCAGTAAATAAGCTACAGCTGGAAAAACAAGTTGCCACAAATAGTCTCAGCTATCAAGCTATGCGTTATACATGATTGGGATCATGCAGCCCGTGTTTGCCTAGCAACCATTACCCACCTAACTATCCTCGAAGGTTTTATATGTAGCTACTTTGGTACTACTGGTACAGAAGGTTCAAAGTAAACATAGAAAAACATGACTGTCGTGAAGGTATGTTAGCTACGCGTAACACTCTAAACATTTATACGATAGGTTCGTAAATGGACGATGGAGTTGGTGCGGGACCATACTGTTCAGAGTTAGACATAAGGTAACCTATATTTCAAGCTGAGGTATTTTCTATTGCAAAAGGCGTGAAGTTGGCCTCTAATGCACCTGCAGGCAATTCCAGTGTCAACATCTACGTAGACTGCCAAGCAGCAATCAAGGCAGTAACCTCATGTCGCATATCGGCCAGAAGTATATTGGGATCAAGGCAGTAGTGGAAAGTGTTGCCAGAAGCAAGCAACTTTACTCCTACTTATTGGCGGGCCAGAAAGGCATCGAGTTCAATGAAATAGTAGACGAGATTGCCAAGAATGGCGCGCGGCTAACATCCGAAAACATTGGGAATTCCATGCATTGTCTATACGACGATCTCGACAGAAGCATAGTAAAGAAAATCAAAACCCGATGGAACGAGCAATCTGAGTGCATAACTGCAAATATCATGTGCGAAACGGTAGATCGGAAGTACACAAAATTCCCATTGACACTCTATAGAAGAATCTAGTAACACGACTTGAATAATAACTGATCATTGCCTGGTGACACTCGCCTACAGGATTGGGCTTACAGATCGAAAAGACTACAGGAAATGTCTTGAGCAGGACACCAGGGAAATAATAGAGTATCTCTTGTGTACTTGTCTCGCATTGGCAAGACTTCGCTGTAAGCATTTGGGTTCTCACGATATGATGCACGGGAGGAGGTATCGATAGTGAGGCCGCAGAGTCTGTTGAAATTCGCGTCAAGCGCAGGTCCCCTTTGACCTAACAATTGAACTCCATCTGGTATCGCAAAAGACCAAAACTGGTCTAGGCGTGGCTTATTGGTCTGTCATATTAACATTATTTAACCTAACATCATTGCAAGAAATGTAAAGTGAACAAACGGTTATCTGAAAGCTTTTAAAAACTCAGAACAAGGCGTTCTTATGAAAATGTTTCTAGAAAATGAAGCCGAGATACTTGAACTCCAGATTCAAAAAAACTGAGACTTATAGACGGAAATAATATGATGATTGGACAATTAAATCAATAGCTGTTGTTGCTGTGTTTTCTACATGTCCAAAAACAATGGAAAGAGATGTAACAACCGTAAAAGTATTATTTTCTCTTTTCTTGTTTCAATATAAATTAATCACGGAAGAAACAGCCCAAAGTCATTCGTACTGTGGATTGTGACTTGTCTATTAAAACCTTGTAATATGTTTTGGTACTCGAATGCGTCTAATATTAAAGCATTTTCACCTTAAAGGTAATCACTGTGCTTTAGGCCATTCGCTCGTTATCACATAATCCACATCAAAGTAATTACTTCGTCTAGAAGTGTGTTGATAAATGAGTACATGCATTACTATTTACACCACCCAATATGTGTTGTAACAGCCATTTTAAGCGCTCGTATTACACCCATAGGTTTCATTACCTTTCTTAATTACAGACAAAGGCCAGCACGTGGCAATTGCATATATCATTTTGGTGCGTGCGACAAACATAAGTCAGCTCGACATGCAACCCCGAGGGGCTGATCAGATCTAAATAAAGTGTATTAATAGCACATTCCTGTCGATACACAACAACAACAACAAGTATATTTCAAGCACATTAAGCATACACGGACTTGAAGTTATTTAGATTTGTAAATGTCAACGTTTTTGGCTGCACAAATCACCGGACATCAATGTTTATTGCTGCCAAGTGTGCGCATTTACATCGATATATATATATATATCGATAAAGTTATATATAGTTCCACATATGTTGTCGGTTGTATCTAAAAATAGTAAAGAAAAAATGCATTAAATAAATATGTTGTCTATTGGACATTTGAATTATAGCTGTGATATTGCTTAGCTTGCGGCGCATAACGTTTGAACGCCTGCTATTTTGCTGAGAGTCAGCATTAGAGCAATAGGTTCAATGAACGGCTGATAGCCACAAAAGCGGCGCGAAAGTTCTGCGTTTAGAAAACGCCAAAAATGGGTAAACTAAATACTAGCTGAAAAGTAGGTTAACTTGTTTTCGTGTGCTGCTATGTATGTATCGATCTTATATAAAATTTTTGCCCTTCTTGGTTCTAATGCCATTTAACGCTATTAGTGTTGCTCCATAGGTCAAGATATTAAGCCAGCCTCTTCTGCTCTCCAATGAAAATTATTTGGTTTTTAGGGACGATTGCTTTTTTGATTCGAAAGTGTTTCAGATAATTGTTTCAAATTTTTGCCAAAGAACTGATAAGAAGCATGTCTTCTTTGGGTCATATAACGGCTCTGACCGATCCACAAAGGGGAAAAAGGAGTTTTGACAATCTGGGTCAACTACCTATCTAACGGCCTTCTCAACATCGCATATAAGGTTCTATCGAGCGTATTGTGTGAAAGATTAAAGCCCACCGTCAACAAACTGATTGGACCTAATCAACGTGGCTTTAGACCTGGAAAATCAACAACCGACCAGATATTCACCATGCGCCAAATTTTGGAAAATACTCGTGAAAAGAGGATCAACACACTACCATTTTTCGACTTGCTTTTGACAGAACGAAAAGGAGCTGTCTTTATGCCGCTATGTCTGAATATGAAAGAAAACTAAAATTGAGCAATACCAAAAGCTCCGTCAGGATCGAGAAGGACTTTTCCGAGCCGTTCGATAGCAAACGAAGTTTCAGACAAGGCGGTTTCTCGTCTAGCTACTGAACAAATACGGGAAATACAGAAGTCCTGTAAAAAGAGCTACAGTGAAGTTTTCGAGACAGCTGACGGAGGGATACGAGGAAATGGATTGTCTTAGCGATATGCAGGATTGTCAATATCATATACAAGAGACCTGAAGAAAAACTCGCTAGCTTTTTGCTCACATAGTCTCGAAAGGACTATAGGACGGTATTGCCCTAATGACAGGCCCAACCTTCTTTAGCGACATAGCAAGTTTAGTGAAAGATTTGGGAACGGAAAACATGTTATATAGTGCAAAGAAGATACGCCTCCAAAATTCGGCGATTTTATAGCTTCAAACTAAGATATAGGATAATTAAAAAAAAAATGTGTATCGACATCTATAACTGACTGGTCTGATTGGTGACACTTTGGTAATAAAGTAGTCTGTAATGCTTCCCAAGGTGCGCGGATTACCAATAAACACAAATAAGTTTGAAAGAAATATTTATGTTGTATTTGTATTTTGTAAAATGCTTGCACATACCTTTTCGATTTTCTTTTCATTTATTTACATTTCTTTCGCTGCAAAATGCATTGCATTATTTGCAATGGCAAGTAGCTGTTGTTGTTGTATAAGTGTGTGCTTTTTTACAACTTTACTTTGCTTTGACAAATACGAGTACATCGAGCAAATACTCACGTTGAATTGTTTGCCTGTGGAGGTGAGTGCGCTCATTGCTGGCAGCGTAGCCATTGAGACCAGCCATGAAAGCTCAGGGGTAAGGTCAAAGGGCGCGCACTTTAATGGCAGACACACTTGAGCGTGTCAAGTGCGCTGCTGCCGGAGCTAGTGTGCTGCTTTCGTTTTGCAAATAAACGGGAGAATGTACAATGTTGGCTTGTTAAACTTTCCTGGAAATGTGCGTGAGGCCTTGTATGCTCACAAGTAAATTAACCGCCATGCTCGTCGCATGTTAATAAAAGCACATACATTAGAGTGGGTCGATGTATTATAATATGAAATCGCGTATACACAAAATGTTCCGCGGACCATTCTGAACAACATTGCGAGAGACAATGGAGAGACAATGGACCTAAAATCGGTTAGAGCTAGCGATTTGTAATGCCAAGTTATTAAGATCTGATAAATCGGTTGTATGAGAGATACAGTTACCTAATCTGACCGATTCTGACCCTTAGTCTCTTAGGCAAAGTTGCTCAGGATGATTCGTCGAACATTTCCCGCGTACGCGATTTTGTGGCTCTCTGTTAATTGACCCGCTCTAGTGTGGTTGTTATATTACTTAATATTCAGATGTCTGTGTGTACAAAGGAATGTGCGCTTTTTTCATAGAAGGTATGTGCAAGCACATGTCTATTAGGTATTTGCTTAAAATGTTTATAGAGCTAATTTCACAGATTCATACATTCCAACGCGGTTTTGACATTTTTTTTAGTATGCTCAATCGTAAGCGAGAATATAACTCATTGTAGGTAAGTTTCATCAAACATTAAAAATAGGTTATACGTAAAAGTTCTAAAAGCTTTAAAAAGTTCCGAAAAGCTCTGAAAAGCTTCGAAAAAGCTTTGAAAAGTTCCGCAAAAGCTCTGAAAAGTTCTAAAAGCTTTGAAAATTTCCAAAACCTTTGAAATATATATAGTTTTTGACCAACTGTTATATATTTCTAAGAATGCAATATCAAAAACAGAACATTTGCTGGAAAACAATCTAAGCAATAAGTAACTTTATATGTTAATATAAATTTATTAGTTTAGAAGAAATAAATGCTTAAAAAAAAGCTAGAGCTTTGAGGTAAAAGCTCTGATAAGTACAAAGAGCTTTAAGTAAACTTAAGCATACGTAGCACGAGCACACATAGTCTAAAAAAAGTTAGTGTTGAAAAGTCTTAAAAGCTTTCATAAATTCCTGGAAATACAACAACAAAAGTTGCAACCTGTTTTCTTTTGATAGAAAACTATTTTGAGAAAAGTATTTGCAAGACATTCTTAAAAGAAGTAACATTAAAGAGGTAATGATGAAGTTTAGGTAATATTCAAAGCTTGACATTTTAACTAAAAGCTCTGACATGTACAAAGAGCTTTAAAAAGGCTTAGAACTTTTTAAAATGACAAAAAATGTATATTTTTTCATACATCCTTTTAAAATTTGCAGCGTTCAAAAGCGTACATAACTTATGTACCTTGATAGGCTTTGCCATATGCAGCTAATAATTTATGTTACTCAGAAATGTGCTTTACATTGAAATGACAAAATATGTAAAACATAAATTTTAATAAATGAATTTAGCGCGAAAGCTTTTAGGCAAAAAAAGCTTTGAAGGTGCTGTAAAAAGCTCATATGCTCCACAACTCCAGGGCTTCTCTGAAAACAATTTGAAAAAATCAAAAATTGTCAATGAAAGCGGTATAAGCTTTCAATGAATAAAAGCTCGACATATCTTTTTTTGTTCAATGAAATCCTTTAACGCCATCAAATTAAAGATTTGCATTAAAAATTCCGAAAAAGTCACAAAATATCAATGAATACACAATAAGCTTTCAAGTTACGAAAGCTCGGGTCAAGCTTTTTAGTCAGTAAGGTCCTAAAATGCCTTATAACTGTAAATATAACAGTCAGATGTAGTCATTATTAATTTTTATACTTCTGTTGTCACCACGTGACTATTCTATATTTATTTATATACTCATTACATAATACTTCAATAATAATAATACACACGAGTCTCTTTGCTCATATGTTTACGTTACAACTCCTACAACAAATAATTATGCCACGCGCCATTGAGCTGCAGCAAAATATGCTTAACCACTATTTATATATGCAGTGTGACATTTCATGCCACAACGGGCCGCAGCAAGTCACATCTGTAGGTAGACCCGGGGAGTCCGACGTGCCACCCGTTGAGAAAATTTCCAGACACTCAATTCATATGGCTCGTGTACACTAACACAAACTCAAATATACTCATATATCTATATATAGTGTCATTGCCATTGGAGTTAATCAAGAAGTCCAAATAAGAAAATTCCTGATCATTCCTTAAGCAAACACTGTGTCGATTTCGTTCAAGTATTTGTCCATGTGTCGACAAATGTATGTGTGTGTCTAAGGTATGCCGTCAAATGATGCGTATTTTGATGAATGTGTGTTCTATCATTACACTATTCACCTACACGCCACAAAGGAAGAAGAAGGTGAAGGAAATGTAATTCATAAAAGTATGTTGTAAGGAGGTAGAATATTAAGGATGTGACTTCCGGTGAGTGACATTCGACTTAAACGTGCTCAATGGAGAGAAAACTGCAAACTGTTGAAAGAGGCGACATTGAGGTAAGGGAAAATTAGAATGAAATCGACTTTCTCAACCTTGAATGAGCGGATGGATGCTTAGTCGCTTACTGACGTACATATATATGTACATACATGAGAGAATGAAACAAAGAAAGTATAGCGAATATTTAATTAATATGTTTTGGTTTTTTTTGTATAGTTAGACCTCGCTCAACGTTTTCGAAAATTTCTGACAAATTGGTTACTATCTCAGCTTTAAAAACACAACCGGGAGGAGGCAATCTAGTTATTTACGATCCAATTTTTATAAAAGTGATACACATTGAAAAAGTTGCCTATACGTAGGATGATGGTATAATAGCTTTATAGTACGAAAAACTAAAAAAAGTACAGTACAGTTCAACTAGTTTCAAAAATATGTAAACAATTATGGAAGGCACTGCTGTTCCAGATATCTACGTATATCTCAAAAAAATACTTTTTTCTTGGTGTGCGACTTAACTAAAACAAGCCTAAATGTAGGCAAAGTTTATAGAATGGCTTATCGCGTAGAGTTATTTCAAAAAATATACAATCAATTATGGGCAGCTTTACTGTTCAAGATATTTTCATTGGCTTAGATCATATAGGCATCACCTTTAAATAAAGTATCTGGAGTACGACTTGACTAAACAAAGCCTAAAGGTAGGCAATACATACATTTAGGGATGTATTGAATGCAAAAGTGCTGTAATTAGCCTAAAAGGTACAATCATTGGCACACTGAATATAGTTAATGGAACCCATTATTCATAAACTAAACCTACCTGCACGAACTTGCGAACAGAAAGGCAAAAGCTACGAAGTTTTAAGAAAAACGATAGCTTAAAGTCCGAACTAAGCTAACTTCAATTGAAGCGCGTGTGATTGTGGTATAATTTAGGCTGCATCTGCTATTCGTAGAACTAAGATAGTGTCGACATACTGAATAGAAGTTGCGATATTTATATTTGGCTGTAGGGCAAACTTGCAACAGCATATGGGCAAACTTTTGTGGTTATGTAGGAATTAAATTGCAATTGGTTGTCGAGAGTAAGGTCAGCTCTGTGCAAATAGTGTTTGATTTCGAAGTAGGTTGTAGCGAAAGGAACGCTGGAGAAGCATGAGACATGAAACAATTTCATTAAGAACAGTTCACACTTGCGGCATCGGAAATGAAAGTGGCCATATACATACATATATTATACATGCTGCAAGTACATACATAAATGTACATATATAAACTTATAGCGACTACGATTTCGGGTTCGCGTCAAAAGGAAAGCAAATGTACGAGTAAATATGTATGCTTCCACTTCAAAAGTACTACTGCTTAGTAAGGGCAAGTAAAAATTTTCTTAAAGCAATAGTGCGCTTCAAAATTTTAAACTAATCAGGCATGTAATGGCATTTTTATTGGAAATATATTTGGTTGCACAGATAAAGATCTTATTCATTCGTGTAGCAGATATCACGTTATATACATATTTACCTACACATGTATGCTTAGGTATACTCTATTTTAGTTTAGGTAAAGTGTGATTTATGTCAAGTTGTAAAAATAACGAGTTTCTTAACGAAATGCAGACGAGGCCTCATATATGGTCCATCAAACGACAATTTCCTTTACGACAAGAGCAAAAGTAGACATCTACAAACAAACAAAGGCGTAAGGCATACTAGGCCAGATCGTAAACATAAACATTTATTTTACATTTTTCTACAAAACAGTCATAGAGAAGGTATACAGTGCAATTTATATACATTTATATATGTATATAGGCAAACACTCTAACATAGATATGCGTTCAGTTTTGTTGCCGATTTCAAATCTACATTCCCAATTTTATGGCTACTTTGTTAGGCATTTCTGATGTTAGTAGACGGCAACATAAAAGTCTCGACACATTCATTCATCCTTGGCAATTTGCAACAGCTCACGCCATTTTTCATAGTAAGTACTACAAATATTGTGTATATTTATGTATTTAAAGTATGTAAGAGTATTAGGGATGCACGAAGTTAAGTCGTAAGAAATATCGAAATACATATACATATCTTTCGTAGAAGACGAAAGAATATTTGAAATATCGTTAGGAACACTAATTTAATTGCAGTTGATGAAATATTACCGATTATGAATTTTATCGATTAAAATCGATTTTATCGATTATGATATTTATCGATTATTTTTTAAGAATGCAATAATAAATGGAATAATAATGAAGATTTGTTATATTATATAACATAGTTTTTTTAAACAATATTATTACCAGTTACAAATATATCGATAACGGTTTGCCTAGAAATATTAAATAAAAACTAACAGAGAATTTTTAAACTCTAATTCAAACGTAGCAAAGCACATTACAAAAAAAAAATTAACAACAACAACAAAATCGGATTTTATTATCTCACACAAACAAAAATTTATCGATTAATTTGTCAATATGTAGAAGGCTGCATTATAAGATATCTCACAATTCAATTTCCGAAAATTTTGAAGTTGACTCTCGGTAATAAATCTATCGATAAATCTCAAAAATATTTTACGGTTATTCATAAATGTTCTCTGAAAGCGGAATTTTAATAAAATTTTGAATGTAGGCACAGAAATTTCTGAATTCGATAACAACAAAAAGTCGATATATAGATATGAGAAAAAATTCTGTATGTTTCACATTTTCACTGGAGTTCAGTATAGGAATTTAAGATAATTTCGTATTTAAATATATCGATAAATCTCGCAAATATATCAAGATTGTTCACAAAAGTACTGCGAAGATGGTATTTCTAAAAAAAATTTCAATAAATGATAGTAAATTTCTGAACTCGATAACAAAAAATCGATTAATCGAACGATAAGTTTCTTACATCCCAATAAGATTCGAAAAAATTCTATAAACGTTTCAAATTCACTGTTGTTTTATCAATATATGGAATTAGGAAAATTCTGAAGCTGAATATCGGTATTAAATATATCGATAAATCTGGCACATATGCTACGACTCTTTACAAAACCTCTCTGAAAACGGAATTTCAAACAAATATGTATACTTTGAATAAGTAAACTAAGTTAACATCTCTACTCCAGGCTAATAGTATGACCTATAAGCACAGCCTACAACATCTCTATTGCTTTGTGTGCACATCTACAGACACACACAAACACACACACACACACAAACAACCTCCAATAACTCAACAGCCTACACGGCGAGCAAAAGTTAAGGCCAACTGCGACTCAACAGAGATTTGAAACTTTAAGAAAGCGGCTGGTGAGTGAGCGCGCTGTTTCACTTGAGAATCATTGACAGAAAACAACAACAACAGCAACAGAGACAACAATAAATGCCACCGCTGGCAAGAGTGGCAATGTAGAAATTTTATTAACAACATCTTTTGCGTTTTATAACGAAATAAATTTTACAACTTGGCAGTAGCAACAAACAACAACAACAAAAACAACAGCAACACAGCAACAACAAGATGGGAGCCATCGAAGTTTGTTGAATGGTTTATTTATGAGTTTAAGAAAATTTCCTGTCACTTTCATGGGAAAAATAAAATAAAATCGCAATAACAACAAAAAGCGTACAATTCCCCACACTTCTACATATACGCATATAATCTGATATATCTGTATATAAATAACTTTTTACTTGCGAACCGACAGGTGCCACATAAAAGTAAGCAACTTAGCATGCACACTTTTAAAGCTTAAAATAATCTGCCTAAAATATTAAATTGCTGCCGAGGCAGGCTATCTCTAGCTTTAAGTGCCTTTAAATCGCCTTAACGTACACATGCATACATACACACGCATACGTAAATTAAGTAAATATTTGCCATTTCATTAGGCAGCGCTACTATGCGGCCTGCTGTGGCAACACTAAATGGATATGTCAATCAATTGTGCAAACAGTGGAATATTGACGCATAAGAGGCTATTTTGTTGCTGAAGCAGTTAAATAATACCGTTGTACATGTATTTCGATGTATCATTGTAGTTGTGTGACCTCATAATTGGTGAGCGCCCAAAAATGACTTCAGTCGAGAATTTTATTTCCGCTTTGCTTGTGTGCCGTGCTGCTTTGTATGCCATGGCGTATGAGTAATGTTTGACATGCTTGTATAATATTTGTTTTGTGCAAAGCGCTTGGCCTAATTACTCTGATTTGATTTATTGTGAAAGCGGAATTTTCAACTTCAAATACAGAGCAAATTAAAAATTAAAATTTAATTTAATAATGGATTTAATATTTGCTGTGAATTTAGAGTAAATTTGGCTTCGTTTAGAAGGAACGCACTTATATTTTTGAGGCATAGACTGTTGTGACAGCCTGTAAATCCAAAAGGAAAAACGTAATTTTTATTTTTAAAGAGTTAGTGCTGATACTGGCGCGTAATATTAGCGAGCTCATATAATTGTATACGTTTTATTTTGTTAAATTCTGTTTTGAGTCAGAAGCGTAGCAATAACTAAACCTTTATGTGGCTATATTACTTTGACCCTTCAATATCTCCGGTCACCCAGCCGATGCAGGTGAGTTTTGCGCTTACTCGACGTGCTACTGTGTTAGTTCCTATAGTGTTAAAAGAGGCTGTCAAGTCTAAAGTTATCGAAATGTCAAGACTTATGCCTAAGACTCCCACAGTCTTTTCTTAGACAGATAGATGCTCAAAAAACTCGGCGTATGTAGGAAGGACATGTGAACTTATGGTTTTAAAGTCTGCTAACTAGAACCAGCAAAAAATGCTCATGTGAACTAATCAAGTTGTTGAAAGTTTTTTCATAACCTCTAAATTTCTAAACATTGTATTAGGCATTTTATTTAATAAATACATATCTCTGGATTTACAAGATTTAGTCTACCTTAATAAACTGTGATTCATTTCAAAAATCTTGGATTCGCTTGATTCTGTATGCGATCTCTGAAAAAGGTTTTCGACGGTGATGAATATTTTTCCACTTAAAATTATTTAAAATCCATAAACCAAAACAAGTTATCACCACATTAGATAAATACAGATAATGGCGGAACAACAGTAAAATTTTTGATTTTTAACGATATGGCGGCTTCCCAAAACAATTTTAGAGAATTACATAAAATATCATATTCTTCCGATAATAATTAGCGTAAGATATTATATTATTATATTAAGATATAGCTAAGAAGGTCTTGCGAAAATTTCATTCCAGCCGTTGCGAAGAAAATTTTCTCACCGACTCTGAAAACAGCGTTTTAAGAAAGATGGATTCAAAGTTTCGGGAGCCGATTAGTATTCGACGTACATATCAACTTCAAACCTGCGAAGAATATTCTAAAATATTTTTTTTTGTATATTCTATATCTGAACAATATGTTCGATGAAGGTAGTGATGCCAAAACAAAGAGTTTTTCATACAAGAACTTGAGTTCGATCGATCCGTTTGTATGGTAGCTGTGTGTTATAATATGATCCAACAGCGGTAGTTCCGTCAAATTAGCAGCATGTTAATGGGGAAAAGGAAAATTTTCAGATCGATATATCAAAACCTAAGACTCTAGTTCTCGTATATACAGATGATCAGAAAGACGTGGCTATTTCAGCTCATCTAGTCGCGCTAGTCATGTGCCAACGTTTCTTCCAATCCTCGAAGCAGTTGTTAAAGTCAATTTCCGGAATATCCTTCAGTGCACGTAGCGATTCCCGTTTAATTTCTTCAATTGACTCAAGACGGTTTCCCCGGCACGATAGTGGTTGAAAATTTGGCGAAAAACTCACGAAGAATCAATGTAGTATCCGACGGTGCATTATCGTGGTGGAAAAACGAAGACTTGGCGGCTCGTAATTGTGGCTCTTTTTACAAGCAGCTTTCGGCAAAACACGCACAGCACTCAAATAGTATTCCTTGTTGAGAGTTTGGTCGGTCAGAAGGAATTCGGAGTGCACCACACCTCGATAATCGGCGAAAACTGTTAAAATAACATTGATTTTTGACTTGCTCTGACGTTTTTTTCTGCTTCGGCTCACCTTTGCCAAGATATTCGGTCGATTGATCGTCTGTTTCTGGGTCATAAGCATAGCTCGAAGACTCATCGCCAGTAATAATACGCTTCATGACATCCTGGTAGTTGGAAAGCATTTTTTCACAGTCGTTTCGAAAAAAATTTAGTGATTTTGGAAACAACCTATCATTTTTCTTAAACTCAAATGTGCTTTCAAAATAATTTCGACTCTCAAGCACCAATTGTTTTATTTTATTGACGTGTTGATCATCAGTTGATGTCGATGACTGTCTTGGACGGTGTTCGTCGTCAACGCGTTCATGACCTTCTTTGAATATTTTGTACCAATGAAAACAATTGCTCGCGACAAACAATTATCATCGAAAGCTTTTTCTAACATTTTGAACGTTTCGGCACCAGAAATTTTATTCCGCACAGAAAATTTAATGGAACCTCTTCCTGAATAATTTCACTCATCGTAAAAATCGTCGAATGCACTTTAGGTACTTCAGATAGACAACCGTATACTTAACACTAATGATTATTTTGATGTGACATTTGACACAGATTTCACTAATAGTCATATCAACCAAAAAATATATATATCGACAAATGCCTTTTCGCAGGATATTTAAATTAAAAAGTCTTACTGTTTATTGCCCACAGTAGAATATACTCTCATTTCCAAAATTAAACAACAGACATATTCACTAAAAAATGTTATTGGATTCTCTGCTGCCTTTCTCAGCTCTTAACAACTCTATCTCAACGCTATATCCATCCGCGACATGAAGAAGATAACAAAGTTTATGTTGTGCCTGCCGCACTTCCGGCAAGTATATAACTTTAATGTATTCATTCATGTCAAAGCATAAACCAGCAAAGGAAAAACTCGCCGCGCAAACGAAAGCAAAAACCAAAATTGTAAAAATGCAAAATTAAAATGAAACAGTGGCGGCTGCAGAGCGTAAACAAATCGACAGTCAGCCCGCCAGTCAGCAAACAAATGCGAAAAAGAAAAAAACGGCGCATCCTTATTATGCTTGTTGAGGAGAAATTAGCATTTCAAGTTGGAGAGCGCGACAAATAAAGCAACGAAGAAAAATTAAAAAAAAAAAGTTAAAAGCAATTACAAAAAATTTGAAATAATATGTGGTATATGAAGACACATCTGTGTGTTTGTGTGACTTTGAAAATAAGGATGTGCAAATGTATGGCTGTTGCATGTGTGCCACAACTTGTTTCAGCCGCTGCGATTCACAGGCATTCAGCTTCAAAACGTAAGCGAAAGTTGGCAAAAGGGTACAGGTTCATAAGAACTTGTGTTTGCATATGTGTGTGTGAGAATTACGCAAAGAAAGCAATAAGACAAAAAAAAAAACAAAAACAAGCGCGACCACCCACAGTTGTACATCAGCTGTGTGCAGCGCAAACAACATTGCAATGTGTGGCATTAGCAAATACATACTCTATCGTGCCTCTAGTCGCTATAGCCAATCGCTTTATCCGCTCAGCGCGTCGGCATTTAAGCTAAGCAAGCAGTAACACGTCAATTTGCAAAGACAACGCCGTGAGCGACGAGCATTCCGGCCGACAGTGAGATTATGCACGGCAGGGTAAGTTGTTGAGTGCTATTGTTGGCTTGTAGAGCTTAAGCACCAGTGTTGAGAAGGTTACTGGCTGATCCTGTCAGACAGCTGGAAAATAACAGAAGGCATGCACAATAAGTGACGGAGAACAGCATCAAATACGCGTCGAGTGGATTGAAATGTAAACGAATTGGCGAGCGCAATGTGAAGACAATTGTTTTTGCTGTTTCTATGTTTTTTTTACTTTGAAACTTCTGTTTTTTGTTATCGCTCTGGCAAAGTGCACCTAAGTGCTGGAGGTGTTTAAGTGCCCTGTAGGAAATTTTGGGAAGCTGAAATGAAAATATTGGACACTTATATCGAGTATATGAACCGGAGGTTGGCTACTTATGGTATTTTGTTGAAAATTATAGAAAGGTATAACACACTTTGAGTATTATTCTCCGAAAGCCATAAGATTAGTTTACACTTTTTTTCAAACACGACATTCAATTCTTCAGTATGCCATTCAAATTTTATAAAACAAATCGAGGACTATTGCAGCTTATATACCAAGAGTCTTAGTCTTCTCGAAACTGCAAGGAGCCTAGTGCTAATGTATTTAAATAAGCTTTTTTCGCTTAATTGTCAGGACTACCGATATTGGACCACATAGTATACAGTTGCTATTCAAACTGAAACTTGAAAATCATATTTTTGTATGGAGAAGTTTTTTATTTGTTGAGAAATCTTCTTGAAATTTGACACATATTAGTACTGTTGAAGCTAATATACAAACTCCGAAGAAATTTTTTAGATCGGACTACTATAGCGTATGGCTGTAGTACAAAGTGAATGATCAAAATCTTTCCCTTGTATGAAAAAGTTTTTTATTTGCCGATATATCTCCACGAAATTTTATAAGGATTATTTTTCAAGACAATCTTATAATCTGTGAAGAAATTGTTTGGATCGGACCACTATAGCATATACATAGCTGCCATACAAACTGATCACTTAAGTTCTTTTTTAACGTATGTATTTGCAAAGTGTTTTATGGTTACAACCGAAGTAAAGTTATTTCTTGTTTTTCATTCAAAGTAAAAACCCTAACTAGTACAGCGCTTAATCAATTTTTCTACAGGGTGCATGATTATAATTTGATTTGCACTTTGCATATTTCACCATTGTGATGAGCTTTTGTTTTGTGTTCACGTTTTTCAAAGTTTTCCATAGACAAACTTAATTAAAAAAGTTGAGTTGGTTTGTAGCAATAAACAAACACACGAGTTTCATAAAGAATTATCTTAAAAGAATTATATTTTGTAGGTTAAGTATTAGAAAGCTTTCGTCTACTTATGGTTTTGATAATTTTGGAAGATAAATTAAGAGAAAGAATAAAAAATTAATAAAAATTATCATATATGTATTGCAAACTTGTTTTGTTTGAGATCATCATTTGAAATATAATCGCATCACATTAAGATCTACATAATATAACATCAACTCGTTTGAGATACTTAACCCTAAACTCGAAGCTGCTATTAAATAAGCTGAAGGACTCTCCCCTAGGCAGCGCGGCTTTAGACCCAGCAGATCAACTCTAGGAGCTGTAAAATGCGTCATTGAAAGTGTAGAAGCCGCACAGCGTCGAAGGCATAAATACAAAAGAATAGTGTTGTTGGCGACTTTGGATACCGAAATGCCATCAACAGCGCTAGATGAGTGGATATGATCGAAGTTCTCAAAAAAATCTTTAAAATCTCCGACTACCTCAGAGAGTGTGGTGTGGAGATACCTTTGTAACAGAAAACTGTTGTACTAAATTTGAGAGCGATCACTACAGATAGCGGTCACGTCGGGAGCTGCACAAGAAGCCTAGACTTGTGGAATAGCAACTACGACGCTATACTAAAACTCGAAATGCCTAACGAATTGTACTGAATTGGCTACGCGGACGACATTGCAGCTGTAATTACAGCAAGATATACAGAAGAAGTACGAAGAAAGCTTAATCAGGTCATGAAACGGACGCAAACATGGCTTGACACACAAAACCTCCAGCTCGCTACCGAAAAAATAGAGCTACTACTACTAACAAATATGCACATACCATTCGAAATAAGTATGTAAACGACTACGTATATGCTTAGGACACAAAAAGCAGTAAACTACCCACGCGTAAGACTGGACCGCAGACTAACCTTCTGGTACAAATCCAGCAGGCCACAGAAAAGGCAGCGAAAATCATCTCCCAACTCAGCAGACGAATGGCGAACATAGGAGGCCCCAGCCAAGAAAAGAGAAAGCTCCTCATATCGACGACAATTAGCGTCCTAATACACGGAACTGAGATCTGTGCAGATGTGCTTAAAAAGGAGAACCGGCATAAGGTAGTGGCCAGAGCACACCGCAGCGCAGTCCTCAGAGTTGCATCAGCCTACCAAACAGTGTTAGGCGTTATAAGTTATAAGCGGTAATGCCCCAATCCAATCGACCTTTTGGCATATGAAAAAGCTGTAGGAGCTAAAGAAAACATCCGAAAATAACAAGACCCCAACTGAACAAATAAAGAAAGAAACAATAACAACATGGCAACGAAGAGGGGAGAATGAGAGTTGCGACTGATGGACAGCCAGAGTAATAAAAGATCTTAACTTACAAACAAGGAATTCCATTATGAAGTAATGCAAATGTATTTCCAGGGTAGGCGACGGTGCCTTAGTGACCTGCAAGTGGTACATACCTCTGCTGTGACGACAGCACTGATGAATTGATGATGCGAAAGGAATCATCCGCTATGAGTTGCTCCAGCTTGGTCGAGCGAATGATTTTACATTTTACTGGCAACAACTGAAGAGATTGAAGCAAGCAAACGATAGACCACACACAATTTCGAAGACTCGGTAAAAACTATGAGAGCTTGGCTGGGAAGTTTTGATACATCCACCATATAGTCCTGACCTTGCATCATCGGACTACCATTTGTTTCGGTCAATGCAGAACTCTCTTAATGGAGTAGAGTTGACAACAGCACTGATGAATTGATGATGCGAAAGGAATCATCCGCTATGAGTTGCTCCAGCTTGGTCGAAGAGAAGCCTGTGAACATTACTCGTACTTATCGCAGTTTTTCGCCGAGAAACCAGAAAAGTTTTACACTGATGGAATAAGTCTCTAGCGGAAATATGGCATAAAGTGATCGACCAAAATGGTACATACTTGGTTCATTAAAATTCATTACAAATATAAAAAAAGTTGAAGTTTGATTAAAAATACGACAATATTTTTTCGACTACCCAATACTATAGTGTTCGAAATTTATAACACCAAGGAGCATCGGCGCCAAGTTGAATAAAAATATCCAAATTAAAAATTATCTCAGGCTGGTCTACGCTACAACGAATGAAAGGACAGACAGATTGCCTCTAAGTCTTCAGCTAGCCCTTCTGACTCTTTAGCTGCATATGACCCTATACTTAACTCGAATTAAAATCTCACACCATCATTTCAGTGTTAAGTAAGTGACCTCCAAAAGGCTTCAATGCGCATTTAGTTCTGTTAATTTTGTTAATATAATATTCCGATTCTGGCATATATATATTTTCCTGTGCATTGCATGTTATGATTTAAAAGCGCTTAAGTGCTATAGATTCATTTGTGACACGCACAGTTGCGGTTAAGCTGAATATCTCATAATTATGCGCGTGTACGTGTGTGTGAGTGAGGTCACCACAAATGTTAATTGAGTTTAAGTGATGCATGCAACAGGCAGGCAGTGACACAGCCGCTGCAGCTAATTGCTGAAGCCAGCAAATATTAAGCGTGGTTTTCAGAAAAAATGAGCATATATGGTAAATATATATATACTTGTATATATATGTAGTGTAAATGAAAAAGCATAAAAAACACATTTCAATAAATGTCCGTGCCGTGGCAAAAGCAAAGCTGGGAATGCAACGCGGAATTCATTGCGGTGGAAAAATACTGCTAAAAACTAGTAAAATATATGCAGCAAAACAAAATAAATAAACGAAAGAAAAGCAAAAGGAATCAAAAGCGCAAACGTATATATTTTATGCCACAATCAAAGGCAGCTAAAATAGCGGTATGCACGCACCGTTGCTTTGATATTTGAATGTGTGCTAAGCTATGCTTTGGCATGAAAAGCATTTTTATTAATACAAAGGTAGTATGCGCATACCTTTACAGCTATACAAGTGCAAGTGTGTGTGTTTAATTGTATGTGTGTATATGTAAGTGTGTATATATGATTATAAAGGTACTCGCACGCATATGCCCACCTTTTCAGCTTTTTTGCGATTATTTCTCCTACACATTTCCCAGAGGCTTTCGCTCGCTTTGTGGCGCGATTAGCCCATTCACCCGCCGCATAGAAAGCTCGCCGTTGACTTTTGCATTCCATTTGCGTATATTTTTCAGATTATTTTCGTGTGCGTGTTTGCTGGTTATTTATTTACACTTAGAGACACACAAATCCACTCAAAATGGCATTATTTGTGTTTAACTAGGAATGCCATTTTAATATTTTATGTTATTACTTGCGCAAACATTTTATAAACACACACACATTCACATCGTAACCACTTATTTTCACTGCAACTAGCCACTTGAAGTGATTTAGTATGCTCAGCGTTGCTGCTTTCAGCACCCAACTCTTTTTTAACTCTATTAAGTAACATAAAAGCGTTACACTTTCTCTTGTGTGCGCGAAATTTTCGCCATTTCAGCCTCATTACCTCATTAGCTCATTAATCTTTGCACCCTCACATAGACGCACTTGTACCTGCTCGCGCACGTAAACGCAATAAAGAAACTTCATTTGAAAATTTTTCCCATTTTTTATCGTCTTTTATTCATTGCTCCTTTGCATTTTATTTCATCATTAATTTCTGTTTTTATGGTTTGTTTAATTTTTTGCTTTACACTGCCTTCTCCTCAGCTTTCGCCACTTAACTTTTTAACAATTCCCTAGAAATTATATGAATATCATATAATAATGTGCTCAGTTACTTGGTACTTACATAACTACGCATACACTTAAACAGTTTAACAGTAACATTACATTTGTAAACATAATCATTCACTTGCTCTACATAACTTTAAATTTATCCATAATATACATATGTACGTGTATAATAATAAATATTTGTAAATAAATAATTGAATTGTGTGTTTTTTTGGCGTTCGAAACTTTAATTGCTCAATTAATGTAATTAATACCTTTAAATTGTGTAGATTTGTTTTTGCACCATTTTACTAGTTTTTTGTAAACAATTTAATTGGCTTATGTTTAATTATGATCTCAGTTACATTAGTACATTTTTTGGTATTTTTTGTTTTTGCATATTTTTGTTTTGCTTTTGATTTGGTCAATATTTAATTTGATACTTTTTGCTCGCAGTTGTCGCGTTAATTGAGATATGGCATGGCGTATGAGTAACGACATTGTAAAAATAATTTAATTATCCGAACGTGGTAATATAATTTCGCTAATCAAATTAAACTATACATAATTTATTTTAAACATGACTTAATTGGAAATTAGTAGGAAGAAAGTTGGAACTTCGCACATACAGAAAAAAAGGGATTTTAAATACCTTTATTTTTATAACTTGGAATTCAAATTGAAATTAAGACTTATATTAAAATTAAAATGTAAACTAAAAATAAAAAAGGAATAAAATTTAAATTAAAAGGAAAGTAAAAAATTTATTATAATTAAAATTAAAATTAATTAAAATTAAATTAAATTAAATTAAAATGAAGTTAAAATCAAATTTAATTTAAATTATGTCTAAAATTTAACATAAAATTTGAACTAAGATAAAAACTGAATTTGAAATTAAAATTAATAACTGCTATAAAAAAATTTAAATCAAAATAAAATTTAAAACTAAAATCAAATCAATTTTAGTATTGAATTAAAATTAAAATTTTATTTCAAAAATAAGTAAATTGAAAACTAACTAATATTAAAATAAAAATTACGATTAAAATTGAAATGAAAAGAAATTAAATTAAAATTAACATTAAAATTTAAACTAAAAAAACCATAAAAATAAAAAATAAATATAAAACTAAAATTAAAATAAAAAATAAATTTAAAATTACAAGTAAAATTAAATTAAAACTAAATTTAAATTAAAATTTAATGAATGTAATTAAAATTTAATAAATAATGTAAATAAAATTTAATTAATTAAAATTTAAATTAAAACTAAAACTAAAATAAATTCGACCAATGCAATAAATTATAAAATTTAAATTAATTGTGAAATTGAAATCAAAACCAAAATAAAATTAAAATTGAATTAAAATTAGTATAACTACTGTGATTAAAATTAACTTAAAAATTAAAATCAAAACTAATATTAAAAATACAAATAAATATAAACTTTAATTAACACTGAAATTAAAAATAAATTTAAAAATTAAATTATTATAAAATTAGCATACAAATTAAAATTAAAAATAAGATAAAAGTAAGGCTAAAATTAACATAAAAATCAAAGTAAAATAAGAATTCAAAATCGGTAGAAGGTAAATAATTTTTGATATGTACTATGTATAAACTACAAGGAGGTGAGAAGAGCTATAAAAAACGCAATTAAATAATTAGCATAAAAATGTTCGAAAACAAACGAAAAAAGATCAATATTTGTTAGTAATTAAACACTGCAATTGTGCTGAAGATTTCCACATATGGGCTTAAATTGGTGTAGAAACATTACTGATTAAATAAGCCAAGCGCTGGTAGGATTTTTAGCAGAGCATGTAGTTTTTTTAATAATAAAATTATTATATTATTAACACTGAAATTAAAAATAAAATTTTTCGATTTTTTATTTTTTAACATAAAAATTAAAATGACACTTGGGTAAATAATTTGATTGATAGATAAACTACAAGGAGGTATGTTAATTAGCAATTCAAAACAAACGAAAAAAGATCCAATTTGTTAGTAACAAAACACTGCAATTGTGCTTAAAATTTCCACATAGGGCTTTTGAGGAGATACATACCCATTAAATAAGCTTTTTAGCACTAAAACCAAAATAGTCAATATTTTGTTTTATTATTTCATGATTTAATGCGACTTTTGTGAAATATACATAAGCCGTTTACCAATATAATATATAAACACAAAGCACTCAGGTTCTTTGACTGTTACCGATTTCAAAATATTTATTTGTTATGCCAAAACCCTTTCGGAATTACTAGTTTTACTACTGAAATTAATAGGCAAATGGATTTTAATACTAGCTTAGCTTAGCTTAGATCGTATCAGTAATAAATTTGACCAACCAAAAGTTTCAATATTTGTGATTTTCAATTGACACATTGGGAAACATTATAATTGTAAATTTAATGATTACATAAAACAAAAGCTCTAAATTGTCAAGGTAAATGCAGCAACTGCTGGCACGAATTGCTGCATTAGTTTGATGTTACTCATAGGCCCCGTAGCATCCAGCAGCATCTAATGCTGGCATTGCTGGCCACAGCACAGCTATTATAGCAGTATTATAGGACACATGCTTTTGTAATTGTTTATATATTTCTGCATTTGCGGTTTGTTTATACAAAAGGCATGGTCGCTCAGCCAAAACTCGAACAATGTAATTAATTATTGGCAAATGCACGGATACATGGTATAACTGCTGCAAATTATGAGCGGTATGTGGATATTTATGTGTGATTTTCTTTGTTAGCACCAGCAAATGCATGTATTTGTTTTTGTTTTTTTGTAATATTTATAATTGAATTGAATATAGATTTGCTTTGTTGCAGATTTTGAATGCATTGTTTTGATTTTATAGATATTTTTCTCTATATGTGTGAGTTTTGTAGCGAAACTATGTACAGTTATATTGAAAGTACAGACATATATACTTTTTTATTTAAATTTGATATAGCTAAGCTTATATTTATTTTAGAAATTTTATGCTCGACAATACAAATACATATACAGATTATTTGTACACTCAAATTGACTGCTTTGAACTAGGTTGCTGTTATATGTATGTATGTAAAAGTGACGTGCACAAATTCTTTTATGTGATTGTGAAATTTTAATTTTTTATTAAAAATGTACATGTTTTGACTGAATTTTTTTACTAATTGGCTGCATTGAAGCTGTTGACTCTGATTTAAGTTGAAGTAAATTGAAATGAATTTAATTAAATTGAATTAAATAAAATAAAATAAAATAAAGTAAAATAAAATAAAATAAAATAAAATAAAACAAAATAAAATAAAATAAAATAAAATAAAATAAAATAAAATAAAATAAAATAAAATAAAATAAAATAAAATTAAATTAAATAAAATAAAATAAAATTAAATTAAATAAATTTAAATTAAATTAAAATAAATTAAATGAACATGAGGAATATTTAAAAAATTCCTTTGTTTTTAAAAGGAAAGCTTCCTTCTATTAAAATCATATCTATCTTAGCTTTAAAAGTGGAAAACTTTGCCTACACTTAGGAGCGATATTATTTAGTAGAGTCATCCACCGAGATAGCGTTAACTAAAGCGTCTATTACCACTAATGAAAGGAAGATAATTTATATTTAATAGCCCACATTTTTTATAAAGCAAACTCTCTTTACTTCATTAAAAAATATTGATTTTTTTTATCTAGATATCAATTTCGGCAACTAAAAATAAACACGTGTATTGATCCACAAAACCCCATAATTACACTTACTAAGTAATCACTCTACTCAATTAGCCTGATATTTTTTTCGAGTAGCTCAATGGTAAAAATGTGCCACTGGCAGTTAACTGGCTAACAAAGTGTGTCAACGGGGAGACATGAAAAGCGCTTTCACTGCCATTTATGGTCATAATGCTGACTTTTTTTCTGCGAAGCGTTGTTGTTTGAGTGCAAACAGTTCAAACTAAATAAACTTTCCTTTCGAAGAGCAGCAAGAGAGCATAAAGTAATTGACAGCAGCTAATTCTGCATTGACATCAGTAATTAACGGGAAAGTAGTTAGTATGGAAAATGGGCGACGTGCTTAACGAACTTGGAGTAATTTATGTGAACGGCAAGTAGTGGTAAGACAGTGTCTAGTCATAAGAGCAAATAAAGGTTAATAATGGAGCTAGTTTAAAATGTCAAATTTACAATCATTCCTATGTATACATATAAAGCGATTTTTGATTCAATAAGAATTGCCAAACTGATATACTGAAAGCCATATTGTCATCGTTCGAAGAGGTCTACAATTTAAAAAATTAAGGTGGCAATGATTTTTGTTCCGCATTTCCTTCAACAATTCAATTTATTAGAACCTTTCGGTAAAAAAATTTCCTTCAGGTACGTGTTGTAAAAAATATTGTCTTGGAATAACACCCTAAATGTAGGCAACAATTATGACTCAAAAAAGCCGAGCTTGAAAACTGTTCTACTTCTAGCCGTATTGTCAATATCTCGAACAAATTATTTAGCAGGAGAACTTAATATTTAGAGAATTGCATTTGGACAAGTTTTTAGAGTAGGTCTTGATATACCTGGTAATTTTCTTTGTATACGACACTGGTTTTGTCATTTGTAATTAGGTACCTGGCGGTAGGAATAAAACGCTAGGAGTAGAGGTCCTCTGAAACTAAAACATAATAAGGGGGAGGGGGGTTAAAGAGTAAAATCGTGCTGTGATATCAGTCCAAACGTCAATGAGTGAATTGCGCGTTTACTGCTGTATACTTCTACTATCAAAGAAGGAAGTAGTGCTGCTACCAAAGCTGATTTTTAATAGAAAAAGCAATGAGAGCCAAAATACCACCTCCAAAAAGATGAACTCGAGCGATTATATCAGTTATCAGCGCCTACAAAAGTATCGGCAAAGACAGTAGAGAGCAACAAGAGCACCAAACTGTCGCAGCAGCGATGGCATTCCTCATCCAATGGGCGCTGGACCCACAGCCTATACCGGACATTCACTTGTGGATAGATGACATGAAGACTTGGATTTCCAACTGACCCAAATACTTAGTGGACATGGATGCTTTAGAAGCTACTTTTACAGATTCCACAATAACATTTGTCCGAACTGTCCGACGTGTAAAGGGTATATAGGACACTTTGAATATGTATTATGGAAAGCTGTTAGAGAGACGTTAGCATTCATAACGACGAAACTGAGACTTTTTCAACAGATTAAGCATTCGTCAGTCCTCAGAATAGAGCAAACTTAACTATCTTGTGACCCCTACGATATAATACTTAACCCAAGGTTCCACGGGAGAGTCTTGAGTTAGGAGGCGGCTAGGTTTAGCGGACTAAAGTTAAAAAAAAACATAGAGGTACTACAACACTCGAATACCACGAAAGCGTCAACATTGCGTAAAGGGAAGCCTCTGTTATGTTCTCCCGGGTACAACAAGGGTGCTATATCGGCGATAAAAACAAGGTCGAAGGCCAAATCCAGTAAGGAAAGGTTTAAAATGCAAGCGTTCTATAAACCGACGGTGAAAGTCTGGACTTAACTGCCAATTACGGAAAGGTTGCGGCAGCAATTTTTATTTCGCAAAACGGATTAAGCTAGAAATTGCAGGCAAAACGTAGCTATCTGCTGGAAAGGCAGGCTAATCGACCGAGGAATGATTGCGACACCATACAGCCAAACGTCATGCTCGATCGGGAAAAACCTTCAACTAGGAGCAGCGACGGCCAGTAAGGTAGTGAAGAGGCATTTAATCGTGATACTCATTGAACAAGCAATCCTTTGAGCATATTACTCAGGACATATGGAAAGTGGTAGAGCTGAAACTTTTGTATGCACTCTTCACAAAATTAAATGGAGACCCATGCACGTCCATGCCGACTTTCGATGGTACGGGCTGGCTTAATAGGGTAAAAATGCTAAAGTATAAGAACAATCCCTTACTACTATGCATAAATGAAGTGAAAGAAATCGCTTGAAAAAATAATAAGAAATTTTTTAAGTTTTTTAAAGAAAGTTTTTATAAACAAAAATTATAAAATTGAGAAAAAGCAACCTTAAAAAACATCTCTCGACAAACTCACGTTAAAATTTTGAGTTTATGAATAAATTACAATTATTCTAAGAATGAAGTTTGGAGTTTAGCTATCTGGTGCTCATGAAATGAATATTTGTATGACAAATTCTATGTTTATTTTGAATATTAAATATCATTAAACTCTTCTCTTCAGAGCAATGTAAACATAAAAAACCTATTAATCAAATTTAGGTGTTGAATTTCATTTTCACAATTCAGATTCGCATATTTAAGAAACAATATCAAATTAATGGAACAAATTGAATAAATTAAAAAATTATCACATAATATTAGAAATTTTTGCTACAATTTCGCTTTCAAAAGTTACTGTTATTATTGTTTGGCATTTAAGTTTATTCTGCACGCCACCGCATAACTAAAATCAAATTTAATTTCATTAATGCAGCCAATAACGACAAGAGCACGGACTTGCCACATGCTAATATCTGATTTTACTAATTCATTTTAATGCTAACCTATAAATTAATTACTTTACTTAGTCGCTATTAAATACAGTTATTTTGAAAATGCTGAAAGCTTTTAATGTATGTAGGTGTACATGCACGTGTGTGGGTGTGGGTGAGTGTGCGTTTATAATACATATGTGTATGTGTATTTATGAATCTATATTTAACTAAGTGCACCGCAATTATATTTAGTAACTCAATTGGGAATGGACAAAGGTACGGAAGTTAAGGCATATATACAGATGTGTGAACCAAAAAGTTGTATGTATGTTTGTATGTATGCGAGTGTGCGTTATTAACAAAAAAGTAATTTCCGCATTTATCATTATATTTATTGACTTTTACTTTGCTTGTTTGTTGGTTTGCCTATAATTAGCTAACGGCTAAGGATTTACTTACTCGCTTAGGTGCTTGCTTGCTTGGTGTCTTTACTACTACGCGTACGAACTAGTCAACTCATATGCACATACATATGTATATACAATATATAGTATAAGTATATATGCCCAACCACAATAATTGTTAATTGCTATTTACTTTCTATTTATCTACTTAATGTACGCCTGCATCTTAATTGCCTACTATGAAGTATTATTTGCATTATTTTTTGTTCGACACAATTGACACAGTGTGTCCGTCCATTTGCTTAATGTTGGGTTTGTTGTTGCTGACGATGACGTCGCTGTTGTTGTTGTTGTTGTCATTGCGACGACAGTGTTGGCAGCTGACATTGGTGCAGCAGGTGTTGTTGTTGCTGCTGTAGCTTTTGCCGTTTCAGCCGCTATTGCTGTTGTTGCTGTTGTGACTGCTGGTTGTGTCGTTGTTATCACAACGGGGCACTGGCCCCGCACCAGACCCTAGGTTTCCTCTCAGAGATATTTCGGACGTGACATACAACAGAGCAAACTCATATTCTTGTAAATGAAGTTGTGACTGCTCTTCGCCGAGTCAAGCGCGGCGCTGCGTTCTACGTTGGCAGGCAAGAAAACAAGTTCGCAGTCAGGCAAGAAGAGAGAGAGAGAGAAAAGTAAGTAGATTTGCCATTTATTAAATTGCTGTGATGAAAAGTGCGAAATGTGTTTTGGTTGGTGTTTGTTGTGCCGATTGATGATGATGTTGAAATGGAAATTATATTGAAAAATATTTTTACGCACGCACACGCACGCACCCACACACATACATGTACAACACATAAATTTGCGTAACTTTATGTTTGGAAATCAAACTTCTCGTTAGTTAACTTCATTTATTTTTCTATTTCTTCGATTTGTGTTTATTTTGAATGCACGAATATTTCTTGTGAAATTTTTGATGAAAATGGAAACATGTAGTTATATACTTCGTATTTATTATTTGTTTTTAAAACAATTAATAATCTTAATTGAAGTAGTTTCTGTGTACTCTTTTCATTTTCAAAGAAATTTAAATTTGTTTGCATTGCAGATTATTGAAAAATAATAGAAAATATTTTTATTAAAAAATATTTTTTTATTATATTTTTTTTTCATGTTGTTTCGTATTATTGCTGAAAATTTCTTGTTATTTCAAATATTCATATTTTTCAGAAAATATTTGTGATTTTCATGATGTGACTCATTTAGTTTAAAATAGGTTTATGCCTCCTGCTGATATTTTCAAGAATTTTGGGCTTTTGTTCTGAAATTTTTCCTAAACTAGAAAAAAAAATTAGTTTAAAAAACGTTTGGATCCTTTCGAAATAAACTCGTTAAGTTGAAAAGCCGAATTGAACAAATATCTGACGTTGACTCTCGAAACCCTACTAAGCAAAAAACTACAGATTTGAAGAAACTGTTTTCCAAATTTTTCAGGCTTTTGCTTAAAGGTTTGGCCAATTAGGCAAGTAACAAGAAGAAAAGTTAATTTCGGTTGCACCGAAGCTATAATATATTTCATAAGTACAAAAGATTCCTCAAAGGATTCGATAGTTTGTATGGTGGATATACATATGTTATAGATACATGAACTAAACATTGTCTTCAGAGATTGCACCATTGCCTTAGACATTAATCTATGCCATATTTCATGAAGATATCCTTCCAAACAAAAAAGTTGTTCATAGTAGAACTTGATTTAGATCGATCAGGTTGTATGACAGCCATATGCAATAGTCATCTGACCTGAACAATTGCTTCGGACATTGCATTTTTACCTTAGACATTAACTCATACCAAATTTTGTGAAGATATCTCGTCAAACGAAAAAGTTTTCTATACAAGGACTTCATTTTGAGAGTTCAGTTTGTATGGCAACTACATGCTATAGTGGTTCGATATCAGCGGTTCCGGCGCATAAGAAACTTTTCGAGAAGAAAAAGAAGTGTGCAAAGTTTTAGTTCGATATCTTGAAAACTAAGTGACCGACAATATCCAGAGTTCTTCTGTCTTAAATCGAATATCTGAATGGTATGATTTCAGAATTTAGAATATAAAAAACAGATTTCTGAAGAATTTCTGAATGATTTGCGAGTAGAAAAAAATTCAAAAAAGTTCACTCTTAAAAGTGTCACATTCAAAAATCATTTATAAGCATACTCTTTTTCGTATAAACAGGTATTAAGAACTGTTTGCCAAAGTTCAAATAAAATTCCAACATGCTGCCCAACCATTATTTTAGAGCAAACTGAAATCAAAATCCTCTTCAACGAAAGTTTAGAACAAAATATTCCATAAGCATTTAAAAATTTGCATGTATCCCATAAATAAACTCAACTTAATAAAAACGTTGACCTCAGCGCCATCTAATTTATAAGTTTTGATTATAAAATTTAATAATAAGCCAACTAATACATCATATTCACCAAAAATCAAAACTATGAACAAAATATTAAATTACAAAATTTAATATAATTCAAAACGAATTAATGTTACTTAATTCCATACTGTAACTACCAATGAATGACAGATATTAATTGCAGCTCAACAGGGCGTATGATTGATCTCTATTGCATTGTATAAATATAATGCAGAAATAATATCGAAAAGCGCATAAATTATTATATACGGGTATATACCTATATCTACCTTTATATATATTATATATATAGATATATATATATATAGTATATATACTTTTTATATACATATGTTCACTGGCGTTTGCATGCACGTTATTAGATAATAATTCAATTATGCAGCTAAAACGCAATTATAATGCAGCCATTGTGCAAAGGCAAATGTGGGCTTATAACAAACGTTTGTGAGTTTAATCGCCACATAATGCATGCGGAGTATTTCCAGCCCAGCACACATACATATATACCAAGTAAGAGTAGTAATTTGAAATTTTACGCTTCTTGCATTGCCTGATGACTGTTAGCTGATAACTGTTGTCTAGTAAAGCTACTCTTGCTATTTTCACAATTACGCACATTCATCAATGACAAAAATATGTGCAAGTCTGAAAGGCATAAGCCTGTAAAGGTTTTAACAGTATGCTAAATTACAGCACAATGACCAAGAAGGTGACGTCCGAGGACATTTTGGATTGACTTGTCTTCTGATAATCTTTTATATGCACAGTTGAGAATAGTACGGTGGCTGCTACAAGGTAGAAAATAATAGAACGTGTCATGGAAATATACATATTTTGATATTTATAGTATAAAATCAATAATTGTTGATAATGTAGCTTTCTAGAGATTTACTGAATAAATCTTCTGATTTGCTATTGATCAATACTGATGGGTCTTGAAGATGGCTCAAGTTTTCAATTTTGGAAAGTCACACGAAAGCAGGGAGTTTGGGCCACCGTGAGAATAACAGGCTGCAATTTCCAAAATAAAACTGAACTACTAACAAATTAAGGAAGAATTTAACGAAGAACTTTCAAAGTAAAACTTTCATTTTTCATTCTTAATACAAATTTCGATTTTTTCACTTGAATATTCGATTTTTAATTTCGTATATTTTTATTAGTGTATATGGTCTAAAGGCTCAAATTATCAGACCTATTTATTAAAAATAACACACACCAAAAGGCCTACGTTGATTCGAAAAGTACTGAAAATGTACTCCTTGGTAATCTCAAGGGTTCGGAGCTGCATTTGGGTGGATTTGGATCACCTTAGGAACCAAAATGTACAAATTTCATACATTTTCGACAGCAATACTTTGGAGATATATGTACAAGCTAAGGTTTAATACTAAAAATAAAGGAAAGTAGAATTGACACTAGAAATGCAGCTCCAATAGTCGCGGAGCTAGGCACTAATACATCAGCAGAGAACACCAGCAGCAGTGGAGAGTATAGCCAGAAACAAATGATTTTACCAAAGGTCACAAAGGCATCCAAGGGCAATGAGATAGTGGACGATCCGATCTATATAGGAGCATGGCAAGGAAAATCAAAATGCGAATGAACGAGTTACCTGTGTGCAAAACGGCAAAAGTCACGGCCTAATTCTACTCACTGTAACAACATGAATGGAACACATACTGCTTGCCGGCGCCGATCTGGCTACCAGATCGATAAAATTGTAGGAAATGTACTTCTAAACGGAACTTAAATTGATATCGCAAAGGATCTAAACTGTTCTATGCGTGGCGCATAAGTCATACCTGCCTAATACATATAACCTGACCCAAAAAATACTGCTTTTTTTAGTATTAGGGCCAATTTGACCCCAAATCATAGCTGGCGGTTCTATAAAATTTTGACATTCTAAGGCAAAAAATAATAATTTCTTAGAAAGTTCTTGCTTATTTGAGCTAAATTATCGATAATTGGTACACATTATTGGAATGCATCGCGGGAGTGACTAAATTGCTTATGTGTAACTCGAAAATGTGATTATTGCGACAGTTCTCAAAACATGTCTGTCCATAAAGTATGGTTTTCAAGCCATTACAGGAAAACTCAACAGAGAAAGTTGTTTTTACATATGACATATACTCATATATAGTATTTATAGAACGCTATATATAAAAGCATATCTTCGCAAAGTAATTGTAACTGAACCTTACAACTGCGTATGCTGTCTCTACCATATTGCACAAATGATTTATACGCTAACCAAAGCAGGCAATACGCTTCACATCAAACTCACAGGCACACATATGTATGTATGGATGTGTAGCACAGAATAATTATTATGTCACTATTAAGCATTATTAATGCAATTTGTTTGCGTTATTTTAATGTGTTTGCCATGTAATTACATGTAAGTGTAAGAGTACTCACCGAGATATGTGTCGTGCTGCGGCATGTACTCCTGCATTTCGGCCAGCAGCACAGCTATCTCCTGCGAATCCTTCGTAATGCTGCATAATTCCTCTTGATTGAAGTCGGGTGTTATTTGTTTGCAAAGCAGTATTTGACTGATGACATTGCCGAGATTCGAGGGCCCAGCACGGTTCTCTGTGAAAGGCAAGAGGCAGGGAGAGAGAGTGAGTGACACACAAACACACACGCAAGTAGTAATTAAAATATTATTTTATTAAAGGCATATTGTATGAGGCGCTTCAATTGGTAAATAAAATGAATATTAATGGCGTTATGTAATTGTAGGGAAGTGATTGTGTGTGTAATTTTAAATTATTTCGCTGACATGGCGTATGAGTAATATTTTCATTGTGTTTATTTGCATTGTTTCACTATTTGCCAGCGCCGTGCTTGTTTACAAGCGCGCTTTTCGCATTAATTGCGCAGCAAATAATGTGTTTTCGTTGTTGTTTTTGCTTGTTTACAATTTCTTTTTAACCCGCTTGACAGCATATTAAATGTTAAACAGCAGTTATGTATTAAGTCAACCGTGCTTGTGTTTGTGTTCGTAGGCAGTAAATATTAAATATGTTTACAATGCGAATCATTAGCAGTCCATTGTTATTATTTTCGATTATTTTAGTCAATTTAGTAGTTTTATTTAAAAGAAAATATACAGTAAGTGTTCTTATAAGCAATAAGTTACACAGCGCAGGGGAGTTTGGACTCCTAATGGTTGTTGTAACTCTCAAAACTGAGCGTGATGCTATAAATATAGAGTAGATAAAGTCTTATCAAATTTGATCCGGACACAATTAGATGTGGAGTAAATACAATCGAAATTGATCCGGACTGATAATAATTTCATATAACAAAATTATTGTTATCGTCTTCAAAATAGGTTTCTAAGTTATTTGCAGCATACCAAATTTTAATCAAATTTTCCTTATACATGTTCCAAGTCTTGGCTAGGATGGATTCAGTGCCTTTAACGAATTTTGGTTCTTTTCGGTTTTGGCTTTTTGGAGCGCCATTCGCTGGTATGTTGTTGGACAGTTTCGGTGTCATATTCATAAATCCACATCTTATCAGCAATAAGTAATGCGTTTGATGAATACAGGGTCCTCAGCTATGATGTTAAGCACCTCTTTTGTAGCCTTTACTTGACGGCATTTTTGCAATAGGTTCAAATCTTTTAGTACGAGTCTAGCACTGAAACGCTTCATACCCGAAATACTAATCAAAATGCTTTCAATTGACTTCAAAGAGATTTCAAAATTCTATCTCACTGATCTCAACACAATGATTTTCAAGCACTGTTTTTGTAACTTGTTCGATGTTATCGTAATTAGCAGTTTTGGATTGGTGACACTCGATTAGCTCACTACTTTCACTCAATACTTTGTGCCACTCAAATACTTGTGTACGTGATAAAGTAGACTACGTAAAATATTTGTTCAACATTTTAAATCACTTTATAGCCACAATTTCGTTAAAAATATAATTTAATAAAATTTTTTTCATTTCAATTTCTTTTAGTCTCGTAATATATGGCGATCAAACTTCACTAGAATATAAAAACTGTATCAATATAAGAAAAAATTGTCATAATTATCGGCAGGGATTCATTTTAAGATTAGGGGATATCTATCTGTATCTTCAATTGTCCATCGTTCTATCTACCTGTCGGTCTAGGCAAGTGAAATTTAAACTAAAAACTTAAAAATTCTGATCAAACTTTGCAAATATACTCCCTGGTATTCTGAGTAGTTTGAAGTTGCATATGGGCGGATTTGTACCACCTTAGGAACCAAACTGTACAAGTTTCAAAAATTTTTGGCACCAATACTCCGTACCTGGCGGGGATAAAGGTTTTTAACAAATTTCTAATATTTTTGAATGGGAAGAGTCACATCTTGTAGTTTCTGATGCTCGATTTAAATATTGTATGGTGAAAGACTCATTTGGCATTTAAAATAATATTATATGGAAGTAGACGGACTACCTGATTTTACTGTGCATGAAGGTATCAAAATAATGTTATGCGCCAAATTTAAATCTAAGTGGTCAAGTAGTTACTAATATACATAATATTATACAGTTAGCTCATGAACATCATCGAAGCTTACTACGTTGACTTTAACTGCATTGTCTTACACAACAAACAGCTATCAGACCCAATTTATCCGAAAACTAATGTAAAGCAGGGCTATTTTATTGGTACACCACCTGTACTCTTCCTTATTGTTTGCACGATGTATTGAACAAAGCGTTATTGGGCAAAGTCGGCGTGCCTTGCTAATTTCTGAAACTTCTCGAAGAACTATGTTACGCGGATGATATTGCTCTCGTAGTAGAAAAAAATCAGACATGCGGATAAATCTAAATAAACTTGGCGAGTATGATGGTGCGGTTGGCCAAAAATTTTACATGGAATAAACCGAATTTATCTCTGGGCACAATGACACCGAATCTGTACCATTCACTGTGCACGACAGAGACATATCGCAGAAAGCAGAATTCTACTGTCTTGAGTCCAAAATTACCACCACTGGAGGTTCTGCTGAAGACATTGTCAACCGCATAAATAAAGCGTGTGGTAAATTTGCTTAGTTAAATGTCACGTGGTCCTCTAAATTAATCTCAGTCAGCATTAAACTTCGTACGTTTAACCCCAGCGTGAAAGCAGTCTTTTTATATCGTGCGAGGCGGTGGCCCAGGCCACAAAAGCTTCGCAAAATTCGAACACCAACTATCGAAGCTGCAATGACTCGCATGTATCTGCATGTCGGGTGCAAGGAGCTGCTCCGCAAGGAAGAAGGAGTAGGCAGAGAAAGGCATGTGACATGCAAAGCTATAGAGTTAACAATCAAACTTAGACGATTTGGCTTGCTAGGCCTTACACTACGCAAAAATATTGATGAGCTGCTCTTTATTGGCACCCTCAGTGTCTAGGAATAGCGAGCGTCTGAAAACATAACGGCGATGCATGGTAGATACCGGTATAAAACACTCTCCTACTAACTGGAATAGTCTATTGTAACTTGTCGAAAACTTTAATGCCTACGCTACAATCAGATTTCTTTAATTTGAGACTCAAAAATACATCACATGATGACAGATCGGACTAAAACTAGACCAAGTTGTATGGAACGAGAACAAAGAGGGAACATGTAAGCTTCCCTATAATGTCATTAATACCTGAATACTCTGAACCTTATTTGAGCCATAGAGTTTTGATAAATATTTGCCTGTTTCGGGATTTGTAGCAAATTTATAGAGATAAATATTGAATGCTCATAAAGGCAAATAGCAAGACATATAATTTTTGAAAAATATCAAAAATTAACAAAATGGTGTGGTTGTGAAAAAAGATGGTCGTTTTCTTAATATCAAATTGATAATTTTCAACCCATCAAAAGGATTGGTCACAGGTCATTGTATGGTAAATATATTCAAGAATACTCAGTTTCAATTTGGTAAATTTCTCGTTGACTTATGATGTCAGCAATTTTGAAAAATGTCGTTTCGAGGAAAATGCGTTTAAAGTATCAACTATTCTATTTATTTATACGATGCCATTCAAAAACTATTCAAGATACGACCTTGCCGATTTCACAGAATATTTTTAAAAATATTTTTTGAAAGTGTCATACTGGTATAGCCCCTTAAAATATAACAAATATTCTCCTAAGATAAAATTTCAAAAAAATAAGTTCTTTAAACATGTGACTCCATTGTAGTCATTATCTAGCGGTGAACGAAACTCTGCACTAAGCGGTGCCTCAAACGAAAACTTCATTTCTGATATAAATTTCCAAAATAATCTTCAAAATTTTACAAACAGTTTACTAATATTTTATGCCAACTTTTCACTTAACGCTACCAAATGTCAACGCATTTAACTCGTAATAATCTTTAACACAAAAGCGTACGAAATTCCAACACTTTCTGAGCGAATGCTCGTACACCAACCAATAATTGTAAATACTTTGCTCGAGAGATATCCACTCAAATCTAACCAAAATTGAATTTTTACGAGCCAACATTTGCCAACTATGCAAAGAGCGCTGCACAAAAATCCAAATTATTGCAAGTAACTCGATTGTGTGTGAATATTTAAGTGTGCGCGCGTATGTGTGTGTGTGTAGTTGTGCTGAAATAGTTTCGGCATTAAATGTAGCAGAATAAGTTTACGCGAGTGCAATCTGTGCGCGTGCAAAGCATTTAAATGGCAAGAAAAGCAAAGTTTTCAACGCCACTGCACACACACATTCACACACACAGCGTTACTTGCAAATAACTGCTTGAGAATGTTTGTGTGCGCCAATGCACTGTTAACTTAAAATGAGCATCGCGGGAATATGGCGCTGAGTGCATTATATTGCTTGGCGTAGAAGCGAGTGCGAGGGCAGGCGAGGGGGACGCAATGCGCAATGAACTTGAAGCAGTTTACTATAATGCTTGCAGCGCGACAAGCAATTCAACTAAATAGCAAGTCGGATGATACTCACAGCCATATTCGCAGCTAGGCATACACATGCACCGATTCGAATGGTAAACAAAAGTTTTTGGTACGAGGTCAGTTGGCTGTGACAGTGATTTTTTGAATTGAATGCAGTTTTTGAAAAGAAAAAATGCTAACAAAACCATGTCACGTGTTTTCCAAATTACGCTAAAAACAATTCTTAATTTTCTCACTGTAATTAGCGACCTCATTATGCCGTTAGTTAAGAATTTGGCCCAAACATTGTGCCCAGAGAACAGGTGTGAACGTTGAGTATTGAAATTTCCTTATAAAGGACTTCTGAGTACATGAAATATGAGCTTTCGTCAGCTATAAATAGATCACCGTTTGGACTGAGGTAGGTAGTTAGAGTGGCTGTCTGATGGCATACCTTGACCTTAAGGAGGCCTATTGTGATACCACCGAGACTGAGAAAATCCCTCACTCTATTGTCTTCTCTCTGAACCAACTCACTCTTCTGATGAAGTTCATCAGTAAAAAAAGTTTAATGTGCAGCGCCGAAGCATCGTCGAAAAACCTTGAAAAGTCTTGCATTCGCGGAGAAGTAGCCAAAAGCGTATACATTTCCTCTTCTCCGGAGTTTAATTTTAGAGTAGTACTTGCTCTCGCTAGTTCATCTGCTTCTCCAGGGATATCAGAATGTTCTGAAACCCATTGCAGGTTTATAGTGAAACAAGAAATTCACGACATTTTTTCACTAACTTTGACGAAAACCTAAGCGAATTTTGGAATTTCAAAGCCGCTTGGTTATCTATATATATAAATATATGCCTTGTTGTGAGCACACTACTTGGTAGAAAAAGAAAAGAAAAGAAGACACTGCAGTAGTCAGGTAGAAAGGAGACGAATTCGTTATCTAATTTTGCTGAAAAGACACTATCTCTCACTCACTTTTCTAGTTTGGATTCAAACGTATGTTATATGCTTATCCCTTTGTCCCTGTTCACCCAGCCGCTTTCCTACTGTTTGACTGAGAACCAAAGCTTTGACTCATTCTTTCTTGACTGCCCTATGGTGGAAATCATCGTTTATACATGCAAAAAATTATTATATATAATCTAGAGTCAAGAGAGGAGAGCAAATAATCCTGTATTCTCTATCACCATAAAACCTCGTCGAAACTATCGCTTTTGAACGACACCTGGAAACTTCCATTAAGGTGCTACCAGCCAAGGCCTGTGGTGTCTTATGTAGCAAGCCAGAAGGCTTAGGAGAAGCTTAGGAGAAGTATATGTACATCTAAGTTCAAAAATCTTAATTTGAATGCCTCTCTGAAAGTACTCATTTTGAGGGCTTATAAGTCGAAAAAAATTCTCAAAGTTAAAAATTAAACTCAAAAACCAAACCGTCGAACTCGAAACTCGTAGCGACAAAATTCTCACACCAGGCTATATTTTTGGCTACTCAGTTCGAACTTTCTCCTCCAGTTACATGTGACATTTCGCAAAAAATATGTTATGGAAGTTGTTCACTTTTTGCAGTGAAAATGCTGTAAATTCGTTATTTCATGCAACGTGAAGTAATTGTTTCCTAAGAAGAAACCCCAGTTTGCAAAGTAATAACCCTAAAGCAGTTGCACATTGCGCTTAGCCAGTGTAAAATAAGTAAAAGCGCTTGCAATGGCAAGAACACTTCAAATAACAAGTTGAAATGAGATCTCCGATTCACACTATCGTAATAATCGTATGCTGCACGATGTGTTGCTGTAATTCAAGCGCCCGTTTTCAATGAAAAATTTTGCTGTTTTTCTTGTTTTTGTTTTTGTGTTTTCAATGCAACGAGCTGACCAAATTTCACAAGAATTTTTCATTTCTCCTAATGTGCAACCAGATGGCATGTGTGGATGAAATTTTGTTTGACTTTGAGTGCGTGTATGTGTGTGTATATGTGGGGGGAAGTGTGTGTGAAAGTGGCGCTTCAATTGCTGTCAGCGGTAATAAAAGTAAGCACCGAAAGCGTTTGAGATTTCCGCTGACAGCTATAAAACTGGAAAAAGGAAAGCAGAGTATAACCTCAAAAGTAGGTGTTAAGCGAAGTTTCGATGCGCTTTGAGACAACTACGCAGGCATATCCTCATATGAAGTGTGAATTGTGGATAAGCGCAACTTGACGTATGCAATTACAAAACTGTGTGTGTGTGTGTGTGATGTGTGTTTGTGTATGGTGTTGTATTCACGTAACCACTTACCATAATAACCGGACATGTCCATTGGCACCACCTGTATGAGGCGATAACTTTTTATTAGTTCGTGTAGGAAACGTTGCGCCAGATAAAAGAGCAGCACAAGATGTGGATTATCGGTGAGCACGCCTTCGCTGACAGCGCTATATGAAAGGAAAGGGAGAGAAAGGAAAAATAATACTTAAAAATTGAAAATATAGTTGAATATATATTTATATTTTATGTAGAAATCGTGAAACTTATTAGATACATGTATAAAAATTTCTCTTTTTTAATTATTTGTTCTCATGGCTGTATTAAGTCGATATGTGTATCTAATATACCTTCAAGAAATCGTATTTTTACTAGGGAGTGCTATATCTTTCCTCACGCGTTGTATTGCTTCTCACGAAACTATCTATATCGCTATTCGCTATATTTTTCTCGTGAGTCTTATATTTTCGCTCACGATTAATATATTTTCGATGCCAAGTTTTATTACACTTTTGCAACCAGTTGCTATAGAGTATAATAGTTTTGTTCACCTATTGGTTGTTCGTATCACCTAAAAATAAGTTATATATAGTATACATATATAAATGATCAGGATGACGAGAAAAGTTAAAATCCGGTGGACTGATAACTTGGTTAAAACTTAAGATATCTCCATGAAACTTGGTATATGGGTTCCTTAATACCAAAAATTTTCGAGTTCGTAGATGGGCGTAATCGTCTGATCACGCCCACTAATCGCCATTAACCAAAAACATGTATACATAGTGCCATAACTAAACACTTAATCAAGAGATAAGGCTGTAATTTTGTATAGGGAATCGGAATAGCTAGGGCACTTGGGGGCAGAACTTTTTTGAAAAAGTGGGCGTGGCCCCGGCTTCTAACAAATTTAATGTACATATCTCCTTAACCACTTAAGTTGAGAACTTTTACCGATAGTGTGAAAACGGATGAAATCGGAGGACAACCCTGCTCACTCCCCATATAAGTACTAAACGCGCGATGAATCATTAACTAAATGCGTCGGAGACATTAAAATTTATCGCCGGTATGGTATGACAAGGCTTTACTTCTCATATAGCAGACTTTTAAATTCCACTTGATTCTTTTACCTTCCAATACACAAATCAAGAAGCAATAAATATAGCAGAACTAAACTTCGCTCTAATAATGCCTTCAAAATATGCCACCATATGACTACAAATTATTCACATCCCTCTAAAACTATTTAAGCCCTTAGGTACCGAATATATGGACCCCTGTACCTATAGTTGACTTTTGTTAGAAAATATTTGCCAATGCCTGAGATATATAATTGAAATTCAGGTACTTCTCTCACAATGATATGTCTGTATGTCATAAATGAATTGAATCGGACCCTTCTTCCATTACCTAATATACATCGAACTTCCAGCTGACTTTGTACCGTATATATCGGGCAATAACTGGGTTATCTCTATGAAAATGTGCTAGAGTGTTTCACTTATAACAGTGTATCTTTGTGCCTAAAATAGATAAATTTAAGCGAAAACTTGACTTACCCCCCATATAACTAATAATATATTAGGATTTAGGAACATCCGGCTGACTTGGCTCTAAATTATTAGTCTTTTAGTATGTGACATTTTAACAGTATGTGATTTTGGGAAAAATAGATAAAATCTGGGCGATAGTACCCCAACTTCGATATACTACATACAATGGTTTTTGTTTTACAACAACAAGCTTTATGTGTATGTCAGTATAGGAGTTATATATAGTATATGTACATATATATAAAAATGCTTGGAGTTCGATCCTCAGGTTGGCGTTTTACTCTTTAAAGTAATTCCCTGGCTTTGATCCTTGCAAGTTGCAAGAGTATAAAATGTTCAGTTGCACCCGAACTTAACCCTTCCCTGCTTGTTGTTAATGGTTTCGCGATTTTCTACCGAAAGTTTTATATTTGTCACTCTCCGTCATTAGTGTGTGTTTTAAATTACTTAATATTAGCACTTACACATTATTTTTCCTACCTTTATTACCTTCATTCGCTAAGCCAATTCAGTGATAACGATATTTTAGCTCTGACTCGTGAGTGATGTCTTTTCTATCACAGGTATCTTAACTTATTTTGCAAATTTGGTAACATCGGACAATTTTTTCAACATTTAATATTGTTTTTATGGGACCCTATAAACTAGAACTGCATAGTTAGATATTTTAAACTCTAAGCCCCTTTAATATTAAATTGAACACCACAACCCTTTCACAACATCTTCCGAATACACTGCGTTTTGGTATTTATGCCAACATAATTAATTGTTGTAACTCAACATAGAGTGTAGGAGAACATTACAAGGTCAAAGGCGCGAAGAGAGTGAGTAGCGGAATTGATTGCTTCGTCAACGCAAAGATGGACGACAAAGAAACAATATAACAAATGAGAAAAAATAATAAACAACGAAGACAAGGTACAAAAACCAATTAGCAAGTAGTATAGATATAAACAAGAAATAAACAAATTTTGTAAACAATAGCTTTGAAAGCATTACGCGCGACCTTCGACAATCAAATCAAATAAATCTCACAGAATTAAAACGAAAATAATCATTGTGAATTAGAGAGAATATAAAAAAAAATTGTGCGAATAAAGGCGCTGAACTAAAGCTGAATTGAGTTCATGTAGTTCATGAAACTTTTTAATACAAAAACAAATATAAGTTGCTACTAAAGAAGGGGTTTAGTGAAACCAAACCAGATCGACCGAGTGGTTGAACACGCTTTATTTCGAAAAGTATATAATTTGGTAACAGCTAGTAGTAGAAGAGTTAGAGAAAGCCTCTCTTGCATAGAAAGAGCGAAAGGAGAAGCACTTGATATCCTTAAGAGTTAACACGAACTTGACGGTGCGGAGTCGGTCATAAAAGTTTAAAGAATTCAGACTCTGATTAAGATCATCGTTTTTGTTGTTGTTGTTGTTGTAGCGGCAGAAAACATTCCTGAAGTAATTTCGAGGCATGGTACCGAGATGACAGTCTTTGGTCGGAAAAAAAGTCCAGGTCCGTTTCGGTTAGTAAGACCAGACTGTCATGGGAACGTCATCGTTTTTCTTGTTTCTTGTTATTGGTCTGGCTAGTTAACTCCTAATGCATTTAAGATCATATCTGTAAATCTATTTTTAAAAGAGAATTTCTATCTATTTGAATACGTTTTTAGAAGCTAAGAAGCCATAAAACTATACTACTCATCTTGACATTTGACATTTTTAGATTTATATGTATATAGAGAGAGAGAGAGAGAAAGAGAAGAGAAAACTGAAATTGCGTGGTTCCGACACTTTTGCCTGGAAAATGGGAAATAGAGCTAAAAACTTGCATAGCTTGACCTAATAACGTTATGAATATTTACAGTTTCTGCTCGATACCGTTATAATACCCTATTGCACCAGCAGCCTCAATGTAACCCAAAGTGAAATTAATACTAGAGTATAAGTGTATAACACGAAATACCCCAATTATGCACACACACAAACATATTTCAACTTGCAACTGCCACGAAAACTCATTTCACGCACACAAGCGCGCACATGCACAGAAATTCCACGAGAACCCAATAAGATATTCATAATATCGCTCGTAAAGCAATCAAAAGTTGTGGATTTGTAAACAAATGAAATTTTCGCAAGCCACATACAAACATACAAACAAGATAGACATACATACATACATAAAATATACATATAAAATATATATGTATAAACAAGCACAAAAACAACCTACAAGCGCACAGACAAGCTATGCTTGTATGCGGCATAACGGCATATTGCACTTGTAAAACGGTACATTAATTTTTTATTTTCACACCGATTTGCCTTCAACACATATGCCGAACACATACTATATACCGTTCATATATATTTTGTGTAATTTTTTCATCATTTTTTTTTGTTTTCTGCTTCATTTCATGCTCGTCCTTGCTGATGCCTTCCGCGTCTGCCGCATTGAGGCATACAAATTGCAAATTAATCTCTTTTTTGCTCGCCGCCACAACGAGCGCTTCTTGAGGCGACCCACTGCCGGCTCGGCTTCCTACAGGCGCACACACACACACAAGCATACGGCGAAAGTTTTATACAATTTTTCTTAGCGCCCTTACTACTTTCTGTCCTCCTTGCCTTTCCGATTTTCGTTAAATTTTTTTTTCATCTTCTGCTTTGGCTGAAATTAAATCAGTGCATTTACTCGGCCGCGCAGCACTGGGATTTGTGTAGTGGCGTTGCCGCTGCTTAGCATCAGGTAAAATTGGACGATTTTCCCAAGGTCAGCAGTTCGGTTCTGTTATGCATTCCACGCCTGGGAGTTTAGCCACAAACATAAAAGTTGAAGTGGTTTATAGTATGAGTGTATACAGTTAATTAGTAAGTAAGTATTCGCTGTAATGGGATCAATGCTGTGGAAATTTATGAGCTTCAAGGAAAATGTTATAGTGCTGCTGTGACTTATAAATACTTATGTGCGGTATGTTATGGCACGTGTTCGACGATAAATTGCATTCCTTAATGCGAGGTGAGAATTTAATAGACTCTTTGATTTATTGAACTGAACTCCGATTTAATATTTATGAATGGTATGCAATTTCTCTGATATTTATACCCTGAACAGAGTAAATTAAAGTTGTCACAAAAATTGTAACTGGAAATGTCTGAGACCCTTTATAATATACAAATAAATGATCAGCATGGAGAACTGATACGATTTAGCTATGTGCAACAAATGTTAGGATATTGGTAAATTGGATCATTTGCTTCGAAATATATCCAAAACTCGTGGATTACTTTTCAATAATAATTCTCTTAAGTTCTAAGAACTGAAAAATTTTTAGAAAATAGATTCTGGAAAACGTTGCAAAATTTTGACGAAAAATGCAATTTTCAATTGTTTTCAAAGATTTGTGATACAGTGAAATGATCAGCACGCTCCACAGACACTTTTTATGATATATAAAGATTGAGAGAATACCAGCTATTTCTTGTCATTTGATTGAGATATTTTCAATTACCTTAACGGGTTTGTGACTTTGCTTTGTTTGTGCCTGATTGTAGGCAATAGGCTAGGTTAGGTTAGATTAGGTTAGGTATGATGGCTGACCCAAATATCGCAGTGCTTTGTGAAGCCATAAAAACAGTAACTTTAACCAGTTCAAACGCCTTGAAACCAATTTGTCTAGGCGTTTAACTTCTACACTCAAGTGTTTGGCGATTAATCTTTGAACGCGAAACAATCAGGAAAGAAGTGTTGAGTTGTTTCCGCCTCTCTTCTTCCACGCAGTTGCAGCATCTGGCGTCCGTTAAGATTCTCAACCTGACAGCATGAATGTTGATAGGACTACGGCCGGATAGAACGCCCATAACTAGAGAGATGCTAAGTTTACTGAGGGAAAATATCTCTTGCGGCCAATCTTGGGCCAGAAAGATCTTTTAACAGCGCATCAGTCGATTGTAGTCCAGCTACTGAGAGTGGAGCTAGGGCACCCTCTCTTGCCAGCTTAGCTTTACAGTTGTCTATGATTCCGCTTTAGTCTTATCCGATTAGTCTTATCACAAAATGACTTGATACAAATGATGTCGAGGTTATTCATTCCTTAACTAGTCTTGAACGCAAGTTAGAGAGCTCAAGGCGACTATCGAAAAACGTGAATATAGTCAAGAATTGTGGCCAATGATTTCATTGAATTTTATAAAAGCACTATGAAATTATCGTCACATTTATGACAACCAGGTGTATGACGTGGCTAAATTTCGCCTTAAGGTATGCAATGTTTTCTGTATATTTATATTTAGGGACTAAGAATTTACTGCCTACATTTAGGAGAAACAGGTATATGACTTGGCTGAATTTTCGCCTTAAGCTATGCAATGTTTTCTGTGTATTTCAGGAGACTAAAAATTTCTGCCATTATTTAGGTAAATTCCTAACGTTCATATTTGTAAAATAAACATGAAATATTCAAATCTTTGTAGCTCTTTGCAATTTTATATCATACAGTTAAAACGAAATAATTGTTCCAAAATATATAAATTCAACAAAAATACAACATTTTCAGATGTTCGTCAAAAAGAGTAACTTTAGCAAAATAAATTTTTCTTGAGCCAATTATTATGCAATTATTTGCCTGCAACGAGCTGCATCTCTTTTCTTTTAGAATTCTTTTTCAGAAATTTATTGCTGCAAAAAAAACCTGCTTAAATACAAATATTGCACATTTGCAAGGACATTCAAGAAGCACATTTGTCTTGCTTTTGTCTATCCGCTGGTCAGCTAGACGCCTAGCCAAAAGATGTCGAATATATTTGAGACAAGAAATATGTCATTTAAGCGGCAAAAACAACGGTCTCGCATGCATATATAAATACAAAATAAACAAGAACGCAGAATGGCCAGAAAATGTAAAACAAAAACGCAAGTAAAAACTCGCCAAGTCAAGAAAATTGTGCAGAGAAAAAGTTTTTCGCAGCTGCTGCCAATAGCTATTATGGTCATATTTCAACAGTACTTGTACATCTGACAAAATTCTACAGCACTTTAACGAATTTTTATTACTTTTTGTCTACTCGTTGTTTAAGGCTTTCGGCCCTTTTTATCCTTATGATGATGTGCAATAATTCAGACGCCGAAATATTATAAGGACACCAGCACAGAGACTACGGACGAGACAACGGTTTGCAGTCCGAGGCTGAGCTTCGACATTGGCATTGACATTTTGGCTCACTGAAGCAACAGCAGCCCATACAAAAAATCATAGCAAAAAGGCAAACAGAAAATACACTTTATTTAAATGCTGCAATGGCGTTTAGTAGAAAAAATCACTAAAGAAAATAAAACAACTCATTGAGAAGGCTGCTGGGCTCTGATTCACCAAATAATTGAGAAAAATAATTTAAGCTTAAAATAATATAAATAATAAGGTCATTTCTGCGAATTTACGATGCCCATTAAATTGAAACATACATACAATTATATGCTAATGGCTTAAGCAACAAATCAGCCGCAGTTTTTGTTTTAATTTTTTCTTTTGCCAAAAAAGAGTGGCTAACACATAAAGTTGCAACAATAAATTTGAGTGTAATATGTCGCACACATTTTCGCCGTTTAATAAACCGCGCGCCCTCGCAAGCAGTTAGCGTATATTAGCGTGTCATTATGCTAATGCCATGCAATTTGTGTTGCTCATACGCCACGTAGCACGCATAAACAAGAGCGCGAGCCGGCTTAGATACTTTGCGGCTCTTTTGAGTTGACAATTTTTGGCTGCGAAGCAGACTTTGCTCACTATACTGACATGCTTTAGCTATTTGCTGGATTTTCTGTTGTTGTAGTTGTTGCTTTTCTCGCATAATTTCCAGCATGTTTCTAGCATTTCAAGCAATTGAATTTCCGGTTTTTGAAAAGATATGTAAATTGTTGAAATAAAATAATAAAATGACACAAATTACTCAGTGCATACGTGACACAATGGTGTAGAAGTCGAAAAAGACAGAAAAACAGTAATAATAAGGGTTCTTCACTCCAGCATATTTTTGGGTATTCGCTAATCAAAAGTATGTGGTATACGCTAACTAAAAGTATGTGGTATGTTGGTTAGCGTATACCCAAAAGTATATAAATATGAAAAGCACTTGATATAATTGCTTCCATGGTCGTTGGTAATAGGATTATACATACATACAAGACTACATTATATCATACAAGCTTGATTAGCTGTACCGCCTACAGTACTCTGCTTGTCACACATTGGTTCGTTGCATGTTTGCTGTCACACACAAGCTTTTTATTCTACAAAAGAGACTTAAATTTTCCTTTTAAAAGCTCAGTCATTCCTTCTGTTTTCAATAACCTGACTCCCTTTGACATTTTCATGCTTCAACAGTCACATTTTCAAATACGTTCTTAAATATATACATACACACATATACTTATACACTTTTTACAACATATCTGCCTTCAATTCAATTATGGAAATATGCCACAAATTTGAATTTTATATAACTTCCCTCTTGTAAAAAATATTATGTTCCCTGACTTTTGATACTTTGCTGAGTCTACGTTTGTGTGTGTGTTCTTTTGGGTTTATTGCTGTGTTAAACCGCATATTTTGGCTTCGCACACTTAATCAAGTGATTTGCATGAATTATTGAGCTCATGAAATACTCCACTTTAATTATCCTTAAACCGTGTATTATAAATTATTTACACCGAATGGAATATTTATGCGGTTTTAAGTGCTGAGGGCGAGAGAAAAGTATATTTTTACTCTTATATGCCAGAAGGAAAAAAATAATTGGCAGAAAATGTTTGCAGCTAACATTTGTAGCATGCGATATTATGCTTTGAAATTGTTGAGTAAATCTGAAGTATTAAAATTATAAGAATGACTAACGACTATTAATTATATGAATGGCGAAAAAAGGGTAAAATCGAATTAAATATTAAATAACAAAGAAGAAACTCTCCAACTGTCATAAACGGTTAAATAAACAAGAGAAGAGGAAAGGAAAGGAAATTTATCACTATTATAGAAAAGTGCGCACATGATCTTTATCCAGCGATGTCTTATATAATAATCTATGCCAAATTTCTTGAAAATGTTTCTGCATAAATGGTTTTCACGCTACACAAACGACGGTACATAAGTAGAGCAATGGGGACAGCAAACGACGTCATATTTTCCCACTCTTTTGACATTTTTCTCTTTAGTAAGGTTTGCCATTTCATAATAAAAAGATAGTCGAAATTATTAAAATTTACTACCGAAATTCGGAGTCAGTGGCCTCAATTTTAAGAGCGCTACGTCCAATTTATGGTCGTCATAATCGGCCTGTCAGATCAACCATTGAGCGCATAGTGGAAAAATTTGTCCACTGGCACAGTAGCACAGTACAAAAAGTTCCCGTGCCAGTGAGACAAAGAAGTGCCCGTAGTGTCAAGAATATTCCTGCATCAATTGAGGAAGACCCAAATCAGTCTCTCACACGTCGTTCTCAAGCGTTGCGAGTCTTTGTGACGTCGTGGTCTAGTTTTGCGAATAGATCTTGACCTACATCCTTACAGGACCAAATTGACGCAAGAAGCCGCTTCATCGCCAGAATCGTCGTATGTTCGAGAATTGGGCTGAGCAACAACTTGAAAAACATCCGGATTTTCATCGAGAAATCACCTTCAGCGATGAGTCTCATTTCTGGCTGAATGGCTTTGTCAATAAGCAAAACATGAGCCATTGGTCAGGAAATAATCTACACGTACTCCATGATTTTGGTGCAATTTATCGGCCGACGGTGTCATTGGGTCGTACTTCTTCCGTTATGATCAAGACAGTCACGTTACTGTAAATGCGAATATCTACCGCTCAATGATATATAACAGTATACCGTATATTTTTGGATCGGATGATATGGGCAATATGTGGTTCTAACAGGACCGCGCCAGAAGCCACACAAAAGTATCACAATCAATTTATTTAAAAAACAAGTTCGGGCGATTTGTGCCTAAAAACCTTCGAAAATTGGGTTTAGCGTGTAAACTTCTGCAAGCGTGCCTGTGGCGGTGATGCGTGGTGGCCATGCAAGTACTTTTACAGGAATAAAGAATTTCATAGACATCCCGAACAGTTTTATAGCGCACTTATTGAAAACCCCGTTATATGCTATACTGATCCGATCTGAACAATTCGTTCAGATAATATATCGTTGCCTTAAATAATATTCCATGTCAAATTTCATGAAGATATCTTATAAAGTAAAAAAAAAATTCCCATACAAAGACTTGATTTTGATCAATCGGTTTGTATGACAACTACATGATATATTGATCTGATATCAGAAGTTTTGGCAAATAAGAATCTTTTAGGAGAGGAAGAAACGTTTGCATAATTGCGGTGCGATATCTCAAACATGAATGAACTATAAATTAAAGACGCAAGATAAGCTAGAAATACAACTTTGCTTCCGCCGTTTTAAAATAGATGCCTCTAGGGTCAAGCACTGGTCGATTAAATCGATTAAATCGTTTTATATCGATCTTGGACATTTGTGTCAACACTAACCAACAAAATATTTGTAGAGATATGTTTGCATCCAAAATTTATTCTCAACTGAAAATGTCACTTTTTGAGCCGAATTTTCGACATTTGCGGGAAGTTTTGCTTTTCTTCTTTAATTCCAAGAAAAGTGCGACTGAGGCTCATCGAATGCTTTCGGATACGTACGGTGACGCTGTCCCTAGTGAAAGAACATTTCGCGAATGGTTTTAACGTTTTAAGAATGGTGATTATGAAGTCGAAGACCGGCATGGTGGTGGAAGGGAGAAGATTTTCGAAGATGCTGAATTGGAAGCATTACTCGACCAAGATGCGTTTCAAACCCAAGAGGAATTGGCCGAATCGTTACAAGTGACACAGCAAGTCGTATCAAAATGCCTCAAAGCCATGGGGATCATTCAGAAATAAGGAAACTGGGTATCTTACGACTTGAAACCAAGAGATGTCGAACGGGACTTCTTTGCATGTGAACAGCTGCTTCAAAGGCACAACCGAAAGGGATTTTTACATCGCATTGTAACTGGCGTCGAAAAATGGGTCCACTACGATAATCCTAAGCGAAGAAAGTCATGGGGAAAGCCTGGACATGACTCCACGGCGACGGCAAAACCGAACAATCACGGCGTCAAGGTCATGCTCTGCATTTGGTGGGACCAGCTGGCGGTGATATATTATGAGCTGCTAAAGCCAAGTGAAACCATCACAGGAGATCGATACTGAATGCAATTGATGTGATTGAGCCGAGCACTAAAAGAAAAACGGCCACAGTACGAGGAAATACACGATAAAGTCATTCTCCAGCATGACAATGCTCGGCCTCACGTCGCAAAGATGGTCAAAATATATTTGGAGACGCTGAAATTGGAGATCTTACCCCACCCGCCGTATTCTCCAGACGTTGCTCCATCTGACTACAACGATGGCACACGGTCAAGCTAACGAGCACTACACTTCTTATGAAGAAGTCAAAAATTGGATTGATACTTGGATCGACTCGGAAAGACTGCCAGAACGGTGGTCAGAAGAAGTAGCTAGCGACTGCCAATATTTTGAATAACATTTTTGTAACCGTTTTTATACAATAAAGCCTTAAATTTACAAAAAAACGGCGGAAGCAAAGTTATAGACCAATATGTATAGTCGACTAAAGGAGCGAGAGAGTATTTTTTATATAATAATATTTATCGCTCAATCAACCAAATTTCGAAATACTATAAGCAAATCTAGTCTATCATCAGCTATAAAACTGCCTACCATGAAAGTTATAATCAGACTGGCTAATTCACCTCACCACTGATAGAGCACTGGAATCATGCCATAGCTCACATACAAACATTTTGAAGTACAAAATTTAATCAGAAAATTTTTACATAATAAATTACGAAAATTAATATTTAAGCGATAAAACACACAAGTAAGCAAAGATAAGCAAAGGTAATTTACTTTCAAGTACAATATTAGGCTCGTAGACCCACTCTGTTATTGTTGTTGTTGCTTCGACATGTCTAGTCACGATGATGAAAGCACTCACCCATACACATACGGAAGGATTAAGGATATGTGAAGGACAAATGGCAGTATAAAGCAAATGAGCTAAGGTAATACACTGCGTCTATGCTCTAGCCCAATTCCAATTAAGAAATAACTAATTTACCTGTGAAACGCATAAAATGAAATATGCTGCGCCTGAGCGTGTATAACTCATATCAAAGATGCATAAATATACGGTTAAGTGTATAGTTGTTGTGTCATGCTATTATGAGCTTGCTATTATGAGACATGCACATACATACACACAAATATGTGTGTACTGTGATGGCAATATGTTAATGAAATTAAAATCGCTAGCATTACAACTTAGCTAAGCTGCACTCACAGCTCTGTAAATGAGTACCAACACAAACGTACATGTATATATGGTTGTCATGTGTGTGTCCATAGTCTAGTGAAAAAAGAACGCAGACAACCAAATGACAGCGAACTTGAGATGATTGAAGCGAAGTTTGTGTTTATGATGGCACAAAAGCATAAACAAAAGGAAATTTTAGGTACACACGACAACAACAAAGGTAATAAGTTGCGACTTTCGACAGTCTCAGCTGGCTTGCACATAGGTACGTGAGCAAATGCCTATGGGTGTGTGTGCATTGTTGTAAATTTCTCAGTCTCATATGGGCCTTTGGCATTAATATTCAACATAAAACACTGCAATGCGCCAGCCTCACACCACACCCCGCTCGCTTGCTCACTTGCCACTCGCATCTTGTGCTTCGCTAGTTTGTGCTGGCTGTGAAGAAAGGTCTGGTAAAAATCACATATTTATGAGTAACGCTCACAGTGAGCCGACAAATGGCGGAAATTTTTATTCTTTTTTTGTCGTTCTCAAGTGAAAATATATCGAAGTCGTGTACCTTTCAAGCAGCCGCATGGCCAGCAAACACGCACACAAGCAGTTGCCGTTATTCGATAGTCTGAAGTGAGCGTATTTAACAATAAATATGGCAAATGCACACACGAGCTGGCAGGAATTGTCCCAAAAAGTACGTATTGTGAAGACGTTTGTAGAAGAAAGTTTGTATGTATATGTGTATAGTTAGTTACCTAAATAGTTATATATATATATATATATATATATATATATATATATATGTATATGTATATATTATATTTATTGCGCTTGCATACAATGTGATTATGTGAAGCAGAAAGCATTGAGTGTGAAAAGTTTCTTTTGCTTGGACTATTTTTTAGTTTTGCAGTGGTATGTCTGTAGATGTAAGTTTGTGCGTAGTAGCGTGCTTAAATAATCCTGGTAAAAGTGTTCAGTTAACGCACTTTTGAGTATATATTGCTATATACAACGAGTGAATGCAATGGGTAGTACGAAAGAAGGGAAGTAAAATTTTTAAGCACGCATGTATGATTTCTCAAAGCCAACGTGTTCATTGTTGGCGTAAAACGATATATGTCTATATATATATACATATATAGATGTGGATTGGTACAAATATGGGATGATTCTTTAAAAATTATCTTTATAAAATTTCGTGAAGATAACTTGTCAAATAAAAAATCTGTGCAACATTTGTCGGTTTCGAAAAATGAGCAGTTCATTAGGGAGAATAAGACTTTCAGGCCGATATTCAAAAACTTAATTAAGTCAGGAGTAAGACAAAGAGATGCGCTATCACTCACTGTATTCAACATAAAGCTTTGCTGTGCCATTGAGTAAATAAGTGGCAAAAAGGAATTGAACACATGTTAAGTAGAACTACGCAAATACTCACATACGCAGCCATACCCAGTCCAAAATCTTTCGCTGATAAAATCAATGAAGACAAAACGAATATGACGATGTCCAAAGCAAAGAGCACCAAGAGAGAAAAAGTGACCCACACGCATTTGAAACTGTGAAATCCTTCACCTGGGTTGCGAACTGTGTGGCGAAGATTCAACAAACCTGAGTATCGAGCATAGCATACAAGCCGCCAAAAAGATCAAACGCGTCCCTAATGAAACTCTTCAAATCAAAGCTAATCAATAGGCAATGTAAACTGGCCTTATATATAGTAAAACCATTATTATACCAGTTTTTTCCTACGGAACAGAAACATGGACTCTGCTAAAAAAGGACAAAACCAAACTGCAAGTCTTTGAAAGAAAGATCCTAAGAAAAATATTTGGACCAATAAGAGATAATGGCGAAGGCTTATAAGGTAGAATGATGCGCTGGATCATCTTTTAATTGGTGAAAATATTTTGCGCTTTATTAATGCAAACAAAGAACTAGCTGAGGCTGAGCTCAGGCTACTACCGGGGTCAGAGCTGGGGGATAATGGAAGGCCTACGCTAAATAGGTTAGTTGCCAATACGACCAAGAGCTGCAGGAGAGGAGAGCTTGACTCAAAACGCCTCATCCGCCCAATGCCGCCTTTAAATAAACGTCCACGACCCCACCGTGGTTGTGCCGAAGGAGAACTTACGTCCATCAGAATTGAGACTAGTAAGATTCTGATTATGGAGTACTGGAAACCCGAAACGGATCAGTTTGACAAAGGGCTGGTGAGGGCAGTATTCTGACACCTCAGTAGATAAGAGAGACATCTTACCGAAATGGCTGGCAGGCTAATACTGTTCTCACCTCCGTCGACGACCTCCTGACTCGTGCCCGAATGTGGCTCTTAACAAAAGCTCCCATAAGAACTTGTGTTAACCTTCGCGTGGCCTCCCTGCGTGCCTAGATAACCATCTAATAAAGAGAGCTGCAATGTGCAGAGATAGCGGCTTGAAGCGGAGTCTCACTAGAAAAAACCGATACACCGCGACAACAACAAAAAACAGAAAATACAACAAAACAAGGATGACCAAGGCGGAGAAACAGTCACTAGACCGCCACAAAAATAACCAGACAAAACTGGAGAGAAGACAGCCTCAAAGGAAATTTTGACCACACCAGTACCAGCGGCTAAACAAGGAGAAGGGAAGAGCACGCCAGTTGCCACTAAAGAAGGACCTCAGAACTCGTCGATGAGACGAACAGAAGAAGAATCCCTAGAAAAATGCAAGGGCGTCATGCAAAAAAATGAAAATAGAGATGGCAAAACAAAAGAAGAACGTCAGCATGGACGTCAAGAACGGAACGGCACAGCTAGACGAACTCTGCGACGTCATCAAGAGTTACCGCAGAAACTGGCTCACTGCAGAAAATGAGAAAAGGCGGAGACATCTAAGCAGATGCATTATGACCCCCGAGTCAATAACCTCGAAACGGCGTGCGACATGCCCTGTGGAGCCTCGAGAAACAGTGCGACCACGAAATGAAAACGACGGCCATGTGGCAAAAAGTTTTGCTTAAAAATGCAAGGAAGACCCGCGCAAGCGAAGGAACTGTGGAGGAAGCACATAAAAACTAAAAAGAGAGGCAACAAGTTAGGAAGATGGCTGCAAGTCAGATAACAAATAAGAGGCCCAAACGACCGAGGTCTGATGTCTCATCCTACTTTTTCAACTACAAAAAAAATACAATATGATGCCTAGAAATCTTGAAACCATTTCAAAGCCCATCCGAATCTATCCAAGTAATCTATGTTAGATAGCCAGTTTTACATGAAATGCATTGGGAAAAGTATAAGAAACTTAATTCATAGAAGTAAAAATTTATTCTTTTAAAGACCTATAGTAAAAGAGAGAACTAAAGCTTATAACTTTTTTTTAATGAAAATAGATTTTTTGCATGTTATTTATAAGAGAAATTTTGAATACAAACCGTCATTTTTTAAACCTCAGCTAAAATTTTTCCTAACCAGAATATTTTTTCTATTTATTTTATCACATAAATTGAAAAGTCCTTAGTATAAAAGTGGTATACTACTAATTTACTTTAAAGTTTTATAAACTTCAATGGACTTGCATTTGCCGCAGTTCAATTTAAATTTCTAAAATACTTTGATTTAGAAATTCCTTTACTTTACTTGGACGTCTTAAAAAGTTCGCAACTTAAACATCGACATATCTTCATTGCGCTCACCACACTCGCTACTGGTTGCTGTGCGCTTGCAACGAATCACCATCGCCTTGGTGACTTTCACCACTTTCTCTTGTTGCTATTGAACTTGTCGGTCGCCTTGAAAGTTTTCCGGTTAGTTAGCGATTTGCCTTCATGTCTCTTTTCGCATTTTTTTTATATCAAACTATTTTGCCACTTGCAACCCCAAGCGAGCGCCAATCTTGCTGCCGCATAACATACATACATTATATGGTTTCTCGAGCGCAAAAAGAGTAATCTCTGACAATGTCATTGCTGCGGTGCCACATTGGTTGCTGCAAACTTTTGCGGAATCTATGCCAACGTATTGCGTCGCATTGCAACGCATTGGTGCTGTTTTGTGGCAGCAACTTTAGCTTCGCGCCAAATGCATGCCAAACTGGCTTTGATAAATTAAGTTGGTAATTAAGTAGATAAATTTGGTTGAGCGGCTGGATTGAGTAGCACGCTGCAGTTTGGCAACCAGTCAAAAGAAGGAAGTATAAAATCTAAATGCATTACGGTTTTTTCGGGAAAAGTTGAGAGAAAAACTGCATTCATTTTCATTTTATTTACTTTTTGTATCCAAAAATTTATTACTGCATTAAAGGGTAATTTAATTGAAGTCGACAAGTCATGTAGATGGAAATTATGAGCGACTGGGGTAGCAGCATAGCATATTTATGGTATCTTGTGATTGTTATAGATATAAAAAAAGGAATAATGCCACGCAAGCCACCAATTAAACTTGTGAAGTTTACGGAGACGATGCTTTTATCACTTCGGGTATCGCAACAATGGTTCGCTCGCTTCCACTATCGTTGAAAAAGTTGGTGAAATTATGGAAAAAGTTTACCAGGGCGGTCACATAAGCACCCATGACATCGCTAAGGAACTTAACATTCATCATCAAACGGTTTTGAACCATTTAAAAAAGGCTGGCTACAAAAAGAAGTTCAATGTTTGGGTACCACATGAATTGTCAAAAATTTAATGGACCGCATTAACCTCTGCGATTCTTTGCTGAAACGAAATGAAATTGAAACACATCTGAAGCGAATGGTAACAGGAGACGAAAAGCGGATCAAATACGACAATAATGTGCGAAAAGCATCATGGTCCAAGCGTGGTGAAGCTCAACAAACGGTCGCAAAGCCGAGATTGCCGCTTCAAAAGATTAAGTTGAGTGTTTGTTGGGATTGGAAAGGAATCATCCACTATGAGCTGTTTCAGCCTGATCGAACGATTGATTCTACGTTTTACTATCAACAACTGATGAGATTGAAGCAAGTAATCGAAACAAAGGCCAGAACTGACCAACAGAAAGGGCTTCGTCTTCCATCAAGACAACGCTAGACCAAAAACATCTTTGATGACTCGGCAAAAACTGGGAGAACTTGGCTGGGTGTTGATGCATCCATTATAGCCCTGACCTTGTACCATCGGACTGCCATTTGTTTCGTTCAATGTAGAACTCCTTTAATGGAGTAAAGTTGGCTTCAAGAGAAGCCTGTGAAAATTACTTGTCGCAGTTTTTCGCCGAGAAACCAGAAAAGTTTTACACTGATGGAATAATGTTTTTAGCGGAAAAAGTGGTCGACCAGAGTTGGTTCATTAAAGTTCCTTATAAATATAAAAAAATAGGTTGAAGTTTAATTATAAATACGAAAAGACTTTTTCGACTACCCAAATACTAGAGGATCCGGCCACGCCTTGCTGTGGTATACATTTTATACTATTATTCATATAATAAGTACAGTGAAAAGTTTATTTATAAATCAAGGCGATTGACGGTATAAGAATCCAAGAAGTTGGAAAAAATTACGAATTTAAGGCTGCTTTCTCAATGTCTGGTTACCAACTCTTTTGTCCAGTTAATAGAGTTGTCTGCTTAATAGATTGTACTTAATAAACATCAATAATGTGCATGGTTAATGGAGATGTCCGCTTTATAGGTCGTCCATTTAAAAGAGCTTTCACTGTTTTCATTATTTATGAATTGTTTTAACTATCCTATCTTCTAAGTTGGTTCGAACTGGACACAGTGTGCTCAATTTTACTAAAATCGGTTCAGTAGTTTAGGAGTCCATCGCGGACAAACAACGTGAGACGTACTTTTTATATTTAAAGGTGTGATATATTCTCGAGAATACGAAGATATTCATTTTCAGAATTGAAATATTAGCAGAGGCAGCAGCGTCATTTTTCCGTTGCAATTTGTTTTCTGATCACAAAATATTAAATCATCGGTTATTTGACGTGACATTGAGGCCTTTATGAGTTATTTTGAAGCATGCACTCTGTTTATCTCTATATAACTATCTATCACTTTCCCTCTTATAATCACTTTGTCTATTCATTTATGATCAGAGAATAATAATTTATTTGTTTTCTAACCACTTCTATCTCTCTTCCTCTCTCGCCGTCTCGTTTTCTATCTCTTAATTAGTCTTCCGCGATAACTTTCGTTCTTTGCGTATTTCTAGCTCTGTATATACATATGTATATGTATATACATATCTCTATTCTTATCTTTCTCCCTATCTATTTATTCCTGTCTTGCGCTTAACGTGATTATTTCAATTTGTAACGAGATTTATCTCTTTTTCTCCTTAATATTTCTCTTTGTTTGTCTCTAATTATCTAATTATCTCTCTTCGTCTTTCCATATCTCTCGTTCTGTCTATATGACTCTCTCTCTCTCTCTGTAGATCTACATTTCGAACCTCCTCTCTATGTATCGATTGGTATCTTTCTCTCAGCGCAAATATTTAATTTATTTAAATCACACATTTATGTTTGTTTATCTAAAACGCTTGTTTTAACACTGAGACCAAAGCCGGTGTGAAAAACTGTATATGATTTATTGCCAAATTTTATCCTTTTTTATCAGAGAATAATTTCCAGGAAAAATATTATTAAAATAACTAACAGAATTTGTCTAGAAAAAACTATAAATTTGTTGAATTTTTTATTTGAAAATCATACTCCGCAATCCTATATTTCATAAATATTTCCAATCGTAGAAATTAAAAACGAATCTAAAATGCGCAGCCGACAAACAATGATTGATTGCAAGTTAGCGCCAACAAGAAAAAGAAGATATCAGCCATACGTGTATTGGAAAAAATTAAAAATAATTGAATAGAAATCCAACGTTTTTAACTCTTTCGTGTCAGTGTCATGTCAGTGATGGCGCAAAATTCAATATTTATACATAAAACGTGCGTTAAGAGACAGTTAGGCACACACACACACACGCAGCACTCCAAAAACAAATACGCCGCGCATAAAAAGTGGGGATACTGGGAATATCCGGCGTAAATATAAACTGTGCATACCTGATACTCGTAGCAGCAATATTTGGCGCATTAAAATGTATATATGTTTGCTAGTGTACTTGTGTATGTATATGTATGCCGTGCTGTTGACAAAAAATCGCATTGAAATCAGCGCGACGACGAAAATAAATAAATAAACTTCGTCAATTCGAGCATCATTCATTTCCTGTTGACAAACACTGCCAAAGTATGAACAGGCAACTTGCCTGCGTGTGTGTGTATGTGTATGCGCTCGCATATTTGTACACATACACAATGCATTTATGAGCAATTTATTGTTGTTGGAAAATGATAAATCACATTGAAAGTTGAGTGTGTCAGCTGGGTGCGGAATAAAGGATGGCATATGAAGTGGAAAAACTTGCTACTCACAAACACACACATCTATACACATATATTCATATATGGCTGTAAGTAATGCTTGTAGCACTTGCGTTCGGGATTTTCTTGTCACTGTGGCTGAGATTTTATATTAAAACGATTCGAAGTATCGGCAGTCAAATCGAGGACAGAGGAAGTTAAGTGCTGAAAGCGTATTTACTGAGGATACTGTCAGGCAGGAGATGGCTGCAGAAGTATTTATAAAAATTTTTTGTTGCCTTTAGCATTATTGGTAATTCAATGCGTAAAAATGTGCTTATCAGTTGTCAGCGTACACATATACATACATATGTATGTATGTATATTCACATATGCTATTATCATTAACGACATTGTAAGCTATATGTCTTACGAAAGTTTCCGCACTTACATACTCGTATTTTTTCATACTCTCATTTTTCATGAAATTAATGAACTTTATTCGGCATATGCGTAGATTGGGTAAAGCAGTACAGTGAAAGGAAGAGAGCAGCGCTGGTAAAATCAGGAGAAAAAATAAAGAAATTATATTCATTTGCATTTGATAATTTCAGTTTGACTGCTTGTTCGATGGGTAAGAGCTTCCATCCGACTTACTTTACTATCTTACTTGATATCTGTGGTGGATCCAGAATTTCTTTCTGGTGCGCTTTTTGCGATTTTTATGGTAATATTTATGTTACTTCGTAAATTCTTCTGAATTTGAATCGAAATATTTATTTTTTGGGTTTGTTATATATCATTTGATTTCATCTGATATCATATGGTGTGATATTGTAAGGCGTTATTTAATATGATGTAAATTTTTAAAATTGTTCCCTAATCTGATCTAGTAGATCAGGAGAGATTGTATGAAGTAATCTGATAACATATGATCTGATATCATGATACATGATATTCTATGATGCGATCTGTCGCGATAAGATGTGAGGTGAATTTATGTGATATGGTATGGTATGACGTGTAATGTATGAAGTGATCTGATGCGATATTATATTATATGAAGTGATCTGATATCATGCGATATTATATTATATGATGTGATCTGATATCATGCGATATTATATTATATGAAGTGATCTGATATCATGCGATATTATATTATATGAAGTGATCTGATATCATGCGATATGATATCTGATATCATGCGATATTATATTATATGAAGTGATCTGATATCATGCGATACTATATTATATGAAGTGAGTGATTTCATATGAGATGGTTATATGATATACTATAAAGTAATCTAATTTGTGTAAAGAGCTCTGACAACAGCTTATCATGTAACATGTGATCATATCATCATATTGTACGATGTGATCTGGTATCATTTGATGGGATATTATATGAACGATTTGTTGAGATATGATGTGATGTAAAATCAAATAGTATTATTAAACTCTACTGATCTCACATGAAAGAGTTACATGCGTTTGAAATTTTTTGATTTTATATCCAACTAGCAATGGTGGTTCGGTGATAATATTATCATAAGGAATGAATTTATTCAATGAGTTTGATATCATTTGATCTTTCATATGATATATTTGATATGTGATGTGATATATTAGATATGCTGCAATCCATGCAAAATGATGGAATTTCATGAATTTGTTTACTGTACCATGTAATCCATTACAAAGTGATCTCACATCACATGTTATGATGTGACACAGGTTTAAAAAACTATAGATTATATGAACAAATAAATTTTATAGGAAAGTTGGAATTGATAATTATCTGCATAATTTTATTAAACATCCACAGCTCTTTCAATCCATTAAGCGCTTTTAATCACATTTCATTGAAAGTAATTATTTGGCCGCACCGCGTGCTTATTTAAATTTCAATTTAATAATTTTATGTCCACTCAGCATGACTGTGGTTTCGAGTGCGCACTGCGCTTACATGCAAGCTTTCCGCGCGGTCTTCTCCATGCTTTATGCAGAATTAATGCCACTTCTAGCAGATACTATAAGTACGGAGGGCGAGCTCTGCTTTCCTCCCGCTTTGGGCTCATGCATATTAATTATTAAATTCAATCAGCTGTACGAGTATGTATTTCATGAGCGTTGCTGCGTGGAGGTGTTGATTAAAACGTGATTTAATAATGGCGGCGCGTTGCCAGCGCTTAAAGTGAAAACTCAATGCACAAATACAATTATTCATGCGTACAACTTGCATGGAATATTATTGACGCGGAAAGTTTAATCAAAATTCTGCACTGCAGCAATGCAGGGAAATTAATGAATTGATAGCAGGAAGTGTATGTAAAGGTTTTTAATGCAACTGCAAAACATATGAGCTGCGATTTATTAACGCTCAGCTTAAAATCAACAATTTTTATGTGTTGATTAGTATGATTGGGGCTCTTCATTTTTGTGGAGAGTAAGTTAGTTGATATAGTTGTTTTTATAGAAGAATGCCAAAGCATACACTTAGGCGTGCTATAATAGAATGCGTAAAAGTTGGCTGGACATTTAAGGCATCATCAAAAAAAGGAAATAAAAATGGGTTCTTTTTGTACACAGAATTATATTCACAAGCAGCTCCGCGTGAGTATTCAGAAAAGCATTCATTTCGTTAAACTACTGTACTACTTTGATCTCTTGAAGTGGCAGTGTTCGATTGCATATTATCATAACTCGCTTGACTCAACTTTTAATGTATTGCTTCAAATGGCAATCAATTAAAATGTTTTATACTTGCTTTAAAAACAAAAAATTACAATAAAATTAACCAAAAAACATAACCTCAAACCTCCTCAACTTTTCTATAAAAACAAAATCTGTTCATTCTCCGTGTGTGTATGTGAGTTTATGTTAAAAAGTGTTGGAAAATTTTTAATTGCTGATATTTCAAACCCCAAACCACAAAAAAAAAAAATTCTCAAACTTTCGCATATTGATTACATGTTTGCTACAACGGTCAACTTGGTTATGTAATTACATGTAGATTACGGGAAATAAGTGGAAAAAAATGCTTGATGGTTTAAACTTTTGATGTCAAGCAGAAATATTAAATGAAAAATAGCTATGCTTAAGCATTTGAGTGTGTACGCAAGTATATTGCAGCTGTGTAATACTTCGAATTATTTGAGTTGCAATAACCCCTTTTAAGGGATTAAATTTCAAGCACTGTTTATTTGATGGTTGCCCGGACACAACGTTATTACGGCAATTAGGTATGAATATTTTTGATGCAGGCAACCGAAACAAACCGTTACCCATATTATTATAGAATTGGAGGACAACAAAGAAATCAATACCGTTGCAAAGGAAAGGGGGACGGAAAGCAGCAACCGGCATACTTAGATAACGAGAACAGAAATGAAAGAGTAATTTTGATAATATTGATGATTTTAAAGTGATTAAATCAGAGATGAAAAAAATGCAGTGAAGAGAAAAAAATGTGAAAAGTTCCCAAACCGTTACAATTTTAATCCCAAAATACTATCCCGAAATTGCAGCATTGACATTGGCCGCTTACTTGAGAAATATCTACAAGTTCCTAATCATTATAATTTTAATCCCAAAATTAAATCCCGAAATTTCGAGACTGGTGATACTTAAATATTTACAACTCGAAATTCCTTTTCGGGACTTTTTTTTGATTGAAGACATAATATTAATTCGAATTTGAAATAATATTTTCGGGATTATTATTTTAAACTGGTGATCGTTGAGTAATTCCAACTCGAAATGCCCAATCGGGATTATCGCTTTGAAAAAGTGGTACTGGAATATTTCCAAATTTAAAGTATTTTCGGGAGGTAGTGATTAACTACATATTTGCGTCTCGACAGGCTTTTTTCGCGATTGTTACTTAGGCCCGATGATACAGTAATGTTTCGAACCCGAAAGCATATTTTGGAAATTATTATTTTAATTTAGTGACACTAGACGATTTCCAATTCGAAAGACTTTTTAAGTGTAAGGAATCTGAAACTGCAATACTTTTTTATTGAAAGAGCTCCATGGTACTCACTTTGATGCGTGTACATGACGAGTATATGGAAAATATGTAAGTACATACATATATGTCAATATCAATAAAATACATATGTACATACATTCATAAAAAAAATTATAAAAATTTTTTTTGAGACACATAAATTTTGTTTCCAAAACTTAAATCATATCCCTGCCATTTACAAAATTTATCAAAATCGAGAATAATTTTCCGAATCCCGAGATTTCGGGACTATATCAAAAATGTCGGGACCGAATATCGCGGTGTACGTACATGATAAAATTGTCATAAACACGTGGTTGGAAAATTCATCAAAATCGAGTATAATTTTCAGAATCCCGAAATTTCGGGATTACATATATAAAAAAATTTCGGGATTGCATACAATGACAGACTTAAATGATTAGAATACAGATAACGTTACCAGTGCTGTTGTATTAACTGTAAACTATAAACAGGCAACATCAGCGCCATGAATAATTCAATATTTATAAAAGTCAACAAGAAATTTCATTTCAAGTTATTGCTACCATCTACCAATTCCACTGCCAACTTCCCACTTCCACTTTTCACACAAACAAGTTGATTTACTAGATTCCCCCATCGCCTCAGAGTATTATTTTATTTTGAGCAACACTCACCTTTTCACCTGCGGTATGATTATCTGACCCGTGTGCTTGCACGCCTCCACGCAGGTTCGGCGCAATTTACGAATTTTCTCCCGCAATTCGGGGCAGTCCCTTGCTTGGCCCACATGTATTAGCATATCACGGAAGAGCGCCACTTGGCTGTTGATTTCCACAATGAGCTGCAATGAAATTGACACGAGCACAGAACAAGAAGAAGAAGAATATAAATGAGAGGTGCCAAAGCGAATGAAGAGGCGTAAAGGAGTTCATGACATATAAATAGTTAAACAAACACAAAATTGAACTCGTAAATTCCAGCATTAGGCCCAACATTAAAGTCATTTAAATATTAATTAAATTGGCTTTTGAAATTGCCTGGGCGCTGCTACCTGCTAAATTAGCATTCCAAAGTAGTAGTTTTGCTACCGAAACTACTACCAACTAAAATAAACATAACAACAACAATAATAAAAGCAACAACCACGACAACGAGCTCGACACAATCGGCTGGCGCACACAAATTGCAAGTGTATTGGTGCGACCACAATGTGCCCCAGAGATGCTGGCTGTGGCCAGGACTCTCGGAATGACAAAAAAGGGTAAATGTCAACAACAGCAACAACAACACCACAACAGAAAGGCCAAGCGGTGCAAGGGTTTGGGTGGCAGCACCCAAAGGTTAGGCGCTTTTGTGGCGGGCTTGTTGTTTCTGTGCCAACCGAGTGGTTTTAATATTTACATTCATTCCTTCATTCGGCCTGCAATTATTTGCGCTTAAACGACAAAAACTTAATTTCGACCTAGACAAAGAGCAAAATATATATGCGTTGTGTGCGAGTTTTTATGACAATCTCATAGCCCAGTGGGCCGTTTGTGGGCGCGGCAGAGAGAGAAACAGAGAGGAAAAAGCAATATTTGGGTTAAGTCGGCAAATTATTTGCTAATTTAATGCAGAATATATTCCGGCATGTAAATTGAAACTTTTGAGCTGGTACCGTTACGAATTTTGATTAAAATTTGAAATATTAATTTGGGAAATATTACTTTTGACTAATTAATTTGGTCTTGAGGTAATGTAGACATTAGTGCTTTTGAAATTTGTAATTTTTTAGTGCTTTTAGTGAAAAAATGTTCAGCTCTCCTCTTCTATTACATGTGTATATATTTATTTCTTACATAAGTGATAACCTGATAGTAGCATAGAAGATTTTTGACTCTCTATAGCCGTAGTTCAGGTAATTTAGAATCAAAGATTATCACCATCGAACCAACAAGAGATGGATCAGTAAATAACTCGTGCCAGTATAAAAACTCTAACGTAAAATTTTGCGGAAGGTAATGTTAAGAAATCGACTCTAACCGGAATCTCACTTGGACAGCTTATAACATCGCTCCGTTTTGTTACTTAAACCGCGTATATAATAGATTGTGGGCCCTTACAAAACGACAAAACCGATCAAAAATTTTTTGAGATGACTAATGTCAGTTTTGTTTATGTTTCTTGATTCACCGAATTGACCACCGAAAGACTGGACAATGGAGAAGAGTGCATGTATATTTCCACCTTATCCTCTTTATATAACTTTGACATCTTGCGTCCGTAAAGAAGTTTAGCCTTACCGCAATGTCCAGTAAGAACCCATACTATTGCAGCAAGATAAACTTTGCTAGAGCAAGTGGTTCAGAAGACCTCCGACGTTCTACTCTGGGTCAAAAAGTTGGTCGTCGACAAGAGTCTACTAAGCGTACCCGAGATACATTGGTATAGGACTAGAACCCACGATACCAACTAGGTCCCATTCCGATTTGAGCTGGGTGACGGCGCCACCTCCAGCTAATTCGTCGGCTGTGCAGTCGCCAGTAAGTACGCTATGAAAACGCACCCAATCAAGTCTAATAATAAAGTAGCTTGATGCTAATTATAGTGAAGACCCACACTCCTTGAATAGCTTTGAGCGCATGATTATCGATCTATATATCTGATATGAGAGCTCCTAACAGAAAACTCCCCCTCCTAGCTTCGATCCATATGTGAAAAAGCTCGCAACGCGTTTCTTCATCTACTTCCTCCCCTCCATATATTCCTCGTAGGTCGCTGCGCAGAGAAAAAGACGTAACGTGTAGCCTCTGCTTTGTAGTGATACAAGATTTCCAGAATGCAGTTGAAGGAGGAGGGAGTTTTGGCGTGCCTCATCATATGGCTAGCATACCTGAGAAATGTAAGCTTTCTCTTAAGAATAAACCTAGGTATTCCACCAGATCTACAGCTTGAGTCCGTGAGCCTCTGAAAGAGGAGAGAGGCTCGTCCGGATTTTAGTGAAGTGCTTACGGCAAGTCGGCTCAAAATTCTAAGTCATTGCAGACTTGCTTAGCTTCATATCAGATTAAATACTCATTCTTGGTGGTACCAATAACGATCAAAAAAGATGCAACAGAAACTGTAGCTTCTACTCTAGCAATCCATATGAAGATCACTCGATACCAATTGGTTATACACTTGTATAGAAAAAGAAGTAAATGGAAATGCAAAAGAGTTGTCCTGCTTGGAAGTCTCCCAGACTGTTCCGCTTCTTAATGGATTGCTTAAAGCAATGATCTTTCGAGGAAAACCTCAAGCTTGGAACACTAGCTACAGAGAGCGTAGCGCAAAAGAACTTTGGTTAAGGGCGGGCTGACCAAAAAGCTTCTACTTTTCTCCAGATGTTAGTCGATTAGGACGGATTATCTGGCACGGCTCGCTATGTTCCAACAGCTGGCAGTATAATGTGCCCTCTCCTGTGCGATCGTGCTGTTGCGCCTCATTTTTCAACATACCAACTAACGCTTAAAGTAAATTTTCTAAGGGAAAATTATATTTTAACCACCATTGTTTATGTTTACTGTCTAAGAAATTTCAGGATATTTTGTGATTGCTAGAATTAAGGAATCAAGATAAAATTCTTTAAGATATACACTGCTATTTCGTAGTTGAACCATCTTATCAACACACCACTACAAATTATAGTCCTTTATCGCTACAAATTAGCAATATATCTCAGCTAATTCAGAAAAGCCAGTACCGCTAATATTTCTACTTAGAGTGTCTGCATTTCAAATTTATTTCGTCTGCAATCGTTCACAATAATTGCCTACTAAAATATGAATATAAAAATTTGATTGCCAAAATAAAGCTGAGAATGTGTAATTACTTCGCGACATTGCGAGACTTTATTGCGCTGCAACATGAAACGCAACCGCCCACCGCCGGCGCACCAAGCAACACTTAATTGTCGGCAAAGGGCGGCGCGTGCGCATGCTTGTAATTACATTTTCTCGGAGTAGCAGCTAGATAAGCGTAACATTTTAATTTTTCAAGCGCTTGCCGCCGTCGCCTCCCAAAGGGTTTGCGGCCTTTGAAGAAGACACTTGAGCGCGCACGTGGTGGCCACTGTGTATGTGTGTGTCCCCAAGTAGCTATGTAAGTATCTGTCTAGATGGGTATATATGTGTGGATTTGTAGTGATATAGCATTTGCCATTTACGCACTGACATTTCCAACATTTATTACTTTCGCTTTGCAGCATTGCAAACATTTTTCATTAAGCCAATGCCGGGCGTGGAGGTCGTGTCGTGTCGCCGGGCAACTTGAGCAGTGCCGCTGTAGTCGGTAGTTTGCATAACTAAGTAACAGAGTGAGGTTAGTGATTAAGTAGCTGGCTGTTGGAGTACTTTTGAGGTTTTAGTCCTGGTCACACACACACAAACACACCTACGCAGCTTGCGCAAAAACGGAAATAGACTAAGAAAGCGTGTCTGCTCCTCACAAGGGAGTTGCTTTCCCCTGTTCATGAGCTGGCTAAAAGGGTAACTATTCGTGCGTTGGTTTTGCATTCAGCCGACTATCTATTAAATGGACGTTGTTGGCAAAATCGACGTGGGTGTGTGTAAATGTTGACTTATTTGATTAATAAATATGATCAAGAAAACTAATCGATATTTTATACAGTAGAATTTCTGAACTTTAAGTTATTATACTACAACGATCAAAAATGGTAATAGAACTCTATGCTCTTTTCCATTAAAAATAACTTTGATTAATTTTGAAAAAAAATTACTACGAAGATGGATCATTTAGTACCTATATAACTGATAGAACCAACAATTTGCTAGTCATTTGACGCTCAGTCTCAAAAATCATAGGAGTATAAAGTATTCGTTACACAAATTACACTCTATGGCAGCTTTTTCTAGATGAAAGAGCGACTGGAGAGCCTTCGTTCGAAATACAGTATTTTTTAAAGTACCTATTAGCCAATCCAGATTATGGAGCACTGGTTGGGTGACCAGCGTTAAAGAAATAGTTAAAGATTATGAAACTAAATGGAGCAAAAAGAGCTGGTCGTGCAGAGAACACCGGGAATATTAAGTTATATCCGATGGAGTGTTTAATATGCTCCTGCATCAGGCGCTCATAGACGTGTTTACCAGGAAAGTAACATCGAGCTGCTTGCAGAATAAAGGAATGAGGACGTTGGAACCCGAAAGATTATGGACAGAGCGCTTTCATTAATCAGCTAAACCTAAGTAAATCAGACATCATTCTCCTAGGGTTAGATTTCAATAGTTATTTTCGGGTGAGAATTGGAGAAGAAGTTTAGTTGGAGAGGAGGACACTATCTCTATCTATACCGACGGGTCCAAAATGGACTGCGGAGTAGATTGGGTCATACTCCAATGATCTTAAGATCTATCTTTCTATCCGTATACTCGTATTAAACTCAGCCAGCATATTCTAAGCAAAAGCACTGCGTATATAGAAAGCCTGTGGATTTCTATTGAATAAATATGAGGTGATAAAGATAGCAACCATATACACCGATAGTCAGGTGGCATTATTGGTCTCGTCGACCCAACAGATTAATTTCAATATAGTAAGCATTTGCAGGAAAGCTTCAAGCTCACTAGCAGGTCAAGTTTATTTGTCTATAATTTGTGTTCCCGGCAACAGGAATATATATTATTATGCTAGGAGCGACACAAAGTGATAATTATATGTATTTTAACAAAGCAGATATGTCCCAAGTATGACGGAATAGAATCATGGACTTATTAAACAGTTCAAGAAATAGTATATTCAAAGATAGAGCTTCTATAACGAAGGACTGAAGGGAATACGGAAACTGTTTTCCACTTTCTCGTCTGTATATCCAGCTCTAACACAAACTCGACGCAAACTACTTGGAGCCCAACAGGCCAAAACCTTGCATGGCTATTCACAAAAAGCATGATAGAATTAAGCAGTTTCATTGAAAGCACCAAATGATTAGAGCGCAACAAGATGAACGATCCTACGATAGTGTATGAAAATGGCATATCCAGAGCTAATTGAGCCCATGTGGCAGCACTCTTACCTGCCACTTAGCCAAGAAGTTCAACGCTGAGACCTGTGCTCAAGTGTGCGTCTGTAATATATATTTGTATGAAATCTGGTTTTGCTCAAGTAAAGTAAATTCCAAACTTTCAAAAATCGCAATCTTTATATATCTTTTATATATTCTGCGATCAGCTGATTATAGACTGACATTCACAATTAATTCCATGATTAAATACAAATTAAAATTAATAACCGCAAACTGTTGTGAGGGGTGCAACTACGGTGTTAATATTACTAACTCCGGCCTGGAACGAGTTGTTCTTTTTAGAAATCAGACTTTTTTATGCTAAAAGCTGACCCCTGATCTATAAAAATTAATATAGTAGAGGCAGTACTCTTGGTTACCGATAGTAGCAGTGTGGGCTTGAAGAAAGCGCTAACGAAACTACACAACTTTAATTATCTAAAAATGTATTCAATTTAATTGTGAAATTTCTACAACCCAACAAAAGACACCAGTTGTGCACCAAATTATTTTTAAAAATTTCAAAGCAGCTGACAACGGCTTTCTTCTTATTGCACAACAACGACAAACAAACTTTATTTTTATTTCAAATAATATTGTTTTGTGAAGTATTCAACTTCAACTCTAAGGCCTTCGAACTACTCTTGGCGAAATCAGTTTGCTGTTTTCTTGTAGCTTGGTATCTCTAAAAAAAGCATGGTAGAAAAAGAGCGCTCTCAAGAGTTAATAAGAATGAGTAGAACTGAAAGTAGCAATCTTCGACTCGTCACTATTTTCCGAAGCTCGTATGTGCCCAAGCGTCATAATGAACTCATCACCGTTACTACCTGTACCGAAGTCTCTTCATCGAGAACAGTCATACAAACACAAATGTAATCAACAATGCTCGGCTCCACTTGAAAAGCGTAAGACCTGATCACATGAAGAGCCACAACAAAGGCTGCTATGCTGATTGTGGCAAGGTGCCCGCATAAAACGAATGATGTGAATAGATTGCAAATGGGGGAAGTGGCGCCGCAAACCCGATAAATAGATGTGCGCTGCAGTGTGGCAAGCGAGTACTAGATGCTTGACGGCAATAGGGTAAGTGAAGAGTAAAGTAAACCTAAATGCAGCAAGTGTAATCGAGTTACGATTACAAGCATAAAAATGCAAACATACTACGGGTGGCATGCAACAATTGTGCTGTGCGCTTCGTTGTGCTAGTGTGTGTGTATGTGTACATAATTATATTGTTTTCCGAGCAGGTGGCATGCCACTACAATGAAGACGACCTGCCTGCATTGTGGCATGAGGGCGCCGGCTTGTGTTGCACGTTTTTCATTTGTGCAACGCTTTGTCAAAACGCACACATTACTTTGCTTGTATAAATGTATGTGTATTGTGTAGGCAACTGTGCACTATGACAAGCGCAGAGCTTTTGTGGCGGTTGCAAGGAATTGAAGTAGAAAATTGAAAGTACGAGTTTCAATATCCACCACTCTTTTCGTCGTGTGCTTATGTGCTCTTCTCGTGTTCGACAACAAAAAAAAAAAGCAAAAAACGAACTGTGTGAAGAATATGGCAAACAATTGCTAAGCTCATACGCACATATGTAGTATATATGTACATACTTTAGTTCGTTGCAAATGCATCTTGCTTTGGGGATTTTATGGGATTCCACTTCTAAGAAGTTCATTTCCGAAATGCTGCAAGAGTTGCTTAAATTTTATATGCGAAAGTGCTTGGCTAAACCTTGGGAAAATACGACTTTATGCCAGTTGGCGTTGGTGTTGCCATATCGCTGCACGTACGTGCGCCTGAGTAAAAAAAGTCTTTTGTCGAGAGTAAAGTTTCGTAAAAATCGAGTGGATAAAAATGCAGCGGCAGCAAAAGTTAGTAAACAAAAGTTCCCGCTGTCACCCTTTCTTCTACTTCCAATTTATGTTTTTTTTTGTTTTTTTTTATACCCTGAACGGGATATATTACATTTGCCAAGTAGTTTGTAAACCCAAGAGGAAATGTGAGAGACACTATAAAGTATATATATAAATGATAAGAGTGAAGAGCTGAGACTCCCTCCCCTGTCTGTTTATACGCAAACTAGCCCCTCAGTTTTTGAGATATGGAACTGAAATTTTGCGCATGTGATTTTCTCCTCAAGAAGCAGCCGATTTGTCAAAACCGCCGATATAGGTCCACTATATCAAATAGCTGCCACACAAACTGAACGATTGGAATCAAGGGCATGTATGGAAAACTTTTTCGTTTGACAAGATATCATAACGAAATTTGGCACGGATTATAAGCCAAGACAACCCTATAATAGCCGAAGAATTTGCTCATATCGGTTCATTATATCATATAGCTGCCATAAAAAGTGAACGAGCAGGGTCAAATTTTTGTATGGAAAACTTTTCGTTTGAGAAGATATATTTGTAAAATTTGGCTGGTGTTATTGTTTAATACCATGGTAAAATCTCCGAAGAAATTGTTTCGATCAGATCATTATACCATATAGCTGCCATGCAAACTGAACGATTGGAATCAAGTGCTTGTATGGAAAACTTTTTCATTTGACAAGATATCATAACGAAATTTGGCATCGATTATTGTCAAAGGCAAAGCTGAAATATCTCAAAAAATTATCCAAATCGGAGCACTATATCTTATAGCTGCCATGCAAATTGACAGATTAAAATAAAGTTCTTATGTGGAATCTTTAGTATTTGTGAAGGGTATTAGAGTATCGGTGAAACCAAATTGAATGTTTTTTTGTTATTTTTGCTGTTTTTATTTGTTTTTTGCTTTATTTTTGGATTTTTTTGTTTTTGCACTCAGTACTCCTGCCGCTACAATATAAGCAGCTTACGTGACGTTACGTGGCTTTTTTCCAAAAGAAAATTAAAAATTCATAACATACGAGCACAAAAAATCGGTAATCTCGCAGCAGCAACGGATGCATACGAGCACATTTCAGCTGCTAGATGAGCATATGTACGGTATGTACGTGTGACATGCGGCCCTACACTCATAAACACACACACTTTCTCATGTGCATCATGTGCGATTTGCATATGCCAGCGCAAGCAGCGCGCTAAATTCAACACCTACGCGCAACATTAGATCACAGTCAGTCAGTGTGTCCGTTAGTCCGTCACTCAAACTCACGCAAACATATTTGCATGCCACCGCAGTAAGTTGGCGCTGGTTTTGGCTGCCGTTGACAGTGTGTTGGCATTCGCGCCTGTTTGTATGCCATCATCATCAATGCAAATCTCTGGCTTTTCAACACACACACAAAGCCACATATGTGCACAACTACACAGGCAAACACACACATACACGGTGGTGTAAATTTTATGACTCTGCTTTTTATACGCTTCGCGTGGCATTGAAAGCGCTTGCATACACAAACAAGTATATGTGTACGTATGAGTATTCATATGAGTGTATGTGTATTAGTTTGAGTTTGCTTTAATGCCATCCGTATCAGCGCCACAGATTATCGTCGACGCATTAGCATTAGTCGCTAAAAAGTTATATGTATGTGCAATTTATGTGCGTGTTGTCATGTTTCCGCGCTGCATGCCATTTCATCCGTGCCACAGCGTGGTGAGTAGCTGTCAGCTGTTATCGCTCTTTCGAAGAGAAATAGTGAAAATTAGATTTTCCGCTGAAAAGTGGCGTTGTCGTGCATAAATTATCGCCATCACTGCTTAAATTCAAATGCAGGTGGATTATTGCAGCGGGAGCATTTGTAGAGCAGCGAGGTTATGTCTTCATAGAATATGCAATACCAGCAAGTGCAGGTGGTGAATATAAAGCTGGAATTTTAGAATGATTGGATGTCCGTAACAATCGTAAAAAATATGGCAAATTAGGTACATACATATATTTCTCTGTACATATTAAATACAGTTGTTATGTGTTTTCTGTTATTTATGTTGTGCTAAGCTATGAATTGTTAAGTTCTGTTAATTTATTTTATTAAAGTGGCAGGATATGTTATGATATCCCATCTTATGTTATTTTATGTAAAATTTTTAAGTTATGTTATGTTATTCTATGTTTTCACGTTACGTTATGTTATGTTATGCTAAGTTACGTTACGTCAAAACTAAGTTCCGTAATGTTATGTTATGTTAATTTGTGCTGTGTGGTGTTATGTTGCGTTATGTTTTGTTAGGTTATGTTACATTATGCTATGCTATGTTATGTTATGTGCTGTGTTGTGTTATGTTTTGTTAGGCTATGTTACATTATGCTATGCTATGTTATGTAATGTTATGTAATGTTATGTTATATTATGTTATATTAAAGTTATAATATTAAATAATTTAAGCAGTGGTAACCTATTTTATATTTCGTAATGTTATTTTCTGCTATGTTAAGTTTCGTTGTATTGTGTTACGTTACCTTATGTTCAACTTTTTAAAAATTAAACTGTGCAGTGGTATACCATTGTATATAGTACGTTGAGTTATTGTCTTACGTTTTTCTTTATTATGTTGTGCTATGTTTCGTTACTTTATTAAGTTATGTTCTGTTTATTTACTTTTTTTAAAGCGACATGGTGTGTTAAGATATGCTATGCTCTGCTATGTCTTGTTGTGTTTTGTAATGTATACAGTTTTAAATGCTGTTAAATTTTTTACTTTTACGTTATGTTTTTCTATTTTATGTAAAATTAAGCTATACTAGCTGCCATGAAGTTATATGTTATGTTAAGCTATGTTATGTTATGTTAGAAATGTAATTTAATTTTAAATAATTTTTACAGTAAAGTGTTTTATAATTTTTATGTTAGTTCTATGTTATGTTATGTTGGGTTATGCTATACTACGTTATGTTAAATACTTTATTAATTAAATTAGGCAGTATTATAGTATTTAGAACCTCGAGATTTTATGTTATGTTATCTTATGCTATTTTATGTTCTGTTATGTTGCGTTATGTTAAGTTAAACTTGTCATTAATTTAAAGTAATTAAACTCTTTGTCATATCGAGACGTTGTTACATAAGTTGCGTTAGTTATGTTCTCTTATGTTATACTACATATGTACTACGTTATGTTATTTTATGTTATGTAATGTTAAATTCGTGACTTTATTTTAATTATACAGTGGTAACTTATTTTATATTTTGGACTGTTATGTTATTTTCTGCCACGTTATGATTCGTTATGTTAAGTATGTCAAACTTGTTATAAGTAAAACTATTTAGAGATATATTACAATATTTAGCAATTCAGTATGCTATGTTAAGTTATGTAACGTTACCTTATGTTAGGTTATATCATGCTATGTTGTATATATGGTGGAGTTGCCTTTCTAATAAAAATTTATGGCATAAAGAACAGTATAGCTCAGTAAATAGCACATCACCACATATTTAAAACCGAATTTAAAATCTGAAAGTCATTAACAGCTTCCTTATCAACACTTCCTGTAAAAACTATTTACGGCAACAGTAGGCAAAGTCATATATTTCAATAGTACTGACCCACATTGCATTGAAACAAAATCGAATGAAACTTTATTGAAATTGAAAATATTTTGCAAAACTTCCAACAAGTTGTGATTACATCGAAAGCGCAAACAATGCGTGAATGGCAGGGGACCAAGCTAAGCCAAATATATATTATTCTACACACGACACAAGGGCTCACGCTTTCAATATTTTCATATCCTTTCTAAAACTCGCAGTGAAACGCCGCCATACGCCGAGTGCCGCACAATGGCGCATGCACAAATCTACAATTACATTAGTTTAGTTTTCCGAAAGTTAGAATGGGTGGGTAGCGTGTATATCCTTGCGTGCGGCGTTGACCACTCGCCTGTTTGGCCAGCAAAAGTGCGCGCACAAAGCAAGCGCTGAATGCCTCGGGTTGATGGGATAGATGGGTGAATAGGAGAGCGCTGTGTGTTTCAATTGTGCCCATTTTATTACAATTTGTTGTATTTACTGTTGTTGCAGCAGCTTAAAAAGTACTTTACGGCATATATATAGCGTATTATTAAAGCTTAGCGCTGTTAGCCGCCTTTAAGCTATTGCCGTTAGGGCCCGAAGTGCGATTGTCATTTAGTAGACGATTATATTTTACCATAGCTTGGACCAGCGAGTTGGGATTACGCATTCGATTTGCAGATAAGTGCGGTTTCAATAACAGTAAATACACAATGAGCATTGATAAGCGTATATGTGGAAGTTAAGGCTTTCAATGAGCCGTTTGTATTGCTATCTATGACTGCACAAAATGTTATGAATAGGAGAGTATATACATATATATTATTAATCACCCGCATTGAGGGACAAGCACTCATATGTGAGCGCAAACACACACACGTACATATGCCTTAATGCAAGAACAAACATGCATTTTCCTTCCGACATTTTAAGTAAGTTTGGCATCATTTACAACCTAAAGTATACCCTCAGGGCATACTCAAGCCTATTACACACGCACAAACACAAGCACTCATACGTACACATTTAGCTGCCTAAGTATCTTTGCAAACATTAAATTAACCCTACTCATCCTTCGTCATGCAGAATACACAAAAGCCTCCATTGCTCAAGTTCAACTATGCACACACTCACATACATACAACCAAAGCAGTATACGGTATATGCTGCTATTTTATTTGTGCTCATGTTGCTTGTGTAGGCCGTCCTCTAATCATGTCCAAATTGTCCGGGAAAGCATGGAAGCATGGAAAGGCCGGCCAGTTGATGGTCATTCAATGAGGTTAACTTATAGATTGGGTTGCTCAATCATAAGCTGATAACCCGTCGTCTGTCTGCCTTCCATGTGGTCAGGCACAGTCTATTGGGGAGTATAAAGAGAAATTGATTTTGGCTGTTGCTGATAGACTATGTTATTGTTCTTGTATTTTGTGCTTGCTTTTGAGAGCTTTAGTGGAAATTGAAAAGTACTGAACACAAAAATTATTTGATGTGGTGAACATTGTGAACGATCGTTTCGGAATTATACAAGAAATGATTAATGACTAAAGTCCTTCACGAAATTTTAAAATTTACGAAGTTCTAAGGACACTTGATGGGAATAAAAGCTAGATTATGGGCTCAAAATTTACTTTTTTTACTGCCCCACTTATATGTTTTTAAATCTGTCCTGAATACAAAAGCTGATTGAAATTGTGAGCGTTTGCTCCACCATACAGGGTTTGTCCGGAAAGTAATAGGACTGAGTCGATTTAAAAATTTTTTTGAAAAAATCGTTACGATTCTTTAAAAACTTTCAAAATACGCTCCTTCTGCTTCGATGTAGCGCTGCCAGCGCGATTTCCAAGCATTGAAGACGTGACGGATGCTACTTGAATTCCCTATGTCGCCTCAAAATGCCTGCGTTTCGCTTTTCAGGCAAGGAAAAAAAAACGTCCGGGAGGCCACATCTGGGCTGTAGGGCAGCTGCGGAAGCGTTGCGATGCCGGCCTTGAATATGTGGCTGTTCATACGAAAGGCGGTGTGAGCCGGGCGTTGTCGTGGTGCAACTTACGGTCTTATCGGACCCGATTGACCCTTCGTTTGTCTGACGGTTTGTCCAGGAGGAACAAATTCATAGTGGATGATGCCCTTTGATGTCAAAAAAGACAATGAGCATCGTTTCACTTTGAATTTGCTCAGCCTTCATCAGCTACCTCTTCCCGGCCATCCAAAAAGGCCTGGTGTCACCGAAACACTTCTTGCTAAAGCCAAATCTGAGTAAGCCTGCTTGATCATATCAAGCGTCTCTGTCACAGATTAATCGAGTTTCACACAGAATTTAATCACGTACCTCTGCTCTAACGAACGCTGCATTTTCGCCTTGCATCACTCACAGAAACACGTCGCCGAAAATGTTTGTCCTGACTCTCGAGGTGCCCGGAGACAACTGACTGCGCCCACGCTCCGAAGTATAGTTGCGGTGGAAAAAAATCAATCTTATTAATTTCCGGACAAACCCTGTAGACCTCTCTATTTTTAAAATTAAATCAATACCGATATTTTGAACCTAAATAGCCTCCAAGCCTAAAATCCTTCTTTATACTTAATTGACCGTAAGGTATTACTAAGCAATTGGCAAGGATTTCACAACTTGAGAACATTTTACTATTCCCTCATTAGCAGAAATCGTCATCAACCCGCAATATAATTTTTTTTTGGAACCTTGAAGTGTGTGTCTGGTTTCAAGTTAACTATATAATGCTAAGCTTTTATTCTATGTCGTAGAAAACCTCTTTCAAGCCATAACGCGCAGAGACATTTTAACGGAGCTGTTTTGTTGACTTCGTGGAAAACAAAAAACTTTCATTTCCTTTGGTAACCCGAAGAGTGTGAAACATTCATCCGTTAGATGTCGCTCTTTTCAATTACTTTCGAAAAAATAGTTAACTTCGAATTCGCCCAATTGGCACACAGCACTATGACTATTGTTGAAGTCATCCGAAAGTACAAGAAAAAGATACTATTGAATATCTTCCATGCAAATGCAAGGCTATGTACAAGAAAAGAATCGCAATTATTGGGGGATGATTTCTTGACGATGTCCCGGAGGTTGCTCAAATAAAACTTTTGATGCTAATGAACTTCAAGAGCCCTTTTTGGTTCTGAGAGGACAAAATGGAGTGAAGAAGTTTTAGTTCCTGTATATTCACAGTGGACCTTTTAAAGGCCTAGATGAGTCGTCAGACATCCACTCTCCCAACTACCTACCTATTAGTTGAATTCCGTTTAAGCCCATATTCGAAAATTAGGTTGTTAGGGATGAAAAAGAAGGCTGCAAAATCCTCTTAGTTAAAAAATAACTTCAGCAAAGTGGTAAAAATCATCTACTAAAGGCCTTAGAAGTCTTTTTGGAAACTTTAAGTATCTTTAACGAAGCAACGTCATCAAAGTTTGGTCAAAGCTTTTTGTGAAAAATCAACAACACCAACCAAAACTTACGAGTATAATGGAAAACTAACGACAAGGCAAATACAAAAAGAACTCCGTGACCAGTTAGTACTAACAAATCTCACTGTTCAGACAGTTTAGTGGTCAAATTCGTTAGCTTATGATTTTTCATGATGCAGAAGCTCAGGTATTGCCTACGACGAATGCGTCAAGCGTATAATAAAGCGATGCGAAAATGGCTAAAGCAACTAAAGCACACCATGGTCGATACCAATAATTTTGTATTTAAAAATTGTAGATTTTGCCATGTGCCGAGTTCGAACCCACTAGCGATCGAGTGTAATTTGCCCAGTTAAGACTATCTTCAGTCACTCAATAGCTTTATGACGCTTCGCTAAACGATAACAACCTTCATTTATTCTTTTGACAGCATACAAAATATACCGGGAAGTAACTGATGCGCACTTCCAGCGAGTTTAGTCTATCCTTATTTGTTTCTGTTCCAACACATTGCGTGCGCCTGCGGATATGCTACGAAATTGTAAACACTATTGTGGTAAATTCATTGCCATTGCTGGCGGTATTTCGAAACTTAATGTCAATGAGTCTAATACATACACACATACATACAAAAGTAGTTACAAAGCGTTAGATTTTTCGCTAGAAGAAACGCGCCGAGCATATCAAAGAGTATTGACAAGCGGCAAGCTAAGCAGCTGAGCGGCAGTGTTACAAATGTGGGGCCAACGGCATTATTACTGACCGCAGACGAAATTGCTGTTTCATAGATAATGTGTTTCCATTTGTAGAAATTGCTTTTACTTTTGCTTGGTTGGTTGTAATTTTATTTCACGTTTGTCTTTCGTTTTTTCATTGTTTATTTTTCTTTGGTTTTTTTTTGTCTTTTGTTTGCTAATGTTTGTTGTGCTCTCACGCCTAGAGCTGCAGCCGCATTGCGCTATTTATACCGCATTAACTGTCTACCTTATATTTATTGCTGCCAAAGGCCTAGGCCCAATTCTATTTTCACATTTTTCTCATTTACGAATTCGCTCTCCTTTTTGTTATTTCTTTTTATGTATTTCTGCGCTGTTTTTTCCTTTTTTTGAAGTGTGCATAATGAAGCGTTCACAAATTGTTTGCAGTAGACATAAGCACCGCGTCCGTCCTAAGTGACGCAGAGAAATAACCAAAAAACCAAATGTACTGAGAATGGCAAAGTAACGAAATAAAAGCAAACATTTAAGTGCCTTTCGTCCAAGTACGAGTCCATTTAAGCACGCGCGTGTATCATCACAGTGGTGCGTCCGCCTTATCTCTGCCCGTCGTGCTATCTTCGTGTGTGTGTGTGTGCAGGCATAACCGGATATGCTCATTTGTTGGCTGTATATCATTTCATTACACATTTTTCCACGCTTTTGTTTTTGTCCCAAACGGAAGGCGAAATGTTTCTCAAGTACATGGCAACGCTCGCTTTAATGGAGATTTATGCGTGGAAAAAATGGGGGGGAAACAAGCCTTGCTGTTGTGTGGTGGTACTTACTGGCTTTCGCAGCGGATTAAACGCGGTTTTTCGGCACTAAATGATAAGTACTTTTTTACGGTATATATATGTATATATAGATATTTATGGTTTCCTTGCAAATATTTGCAGAATCGTTTTGGCAAAACTTTTATTTGTCTTGCACTAGCTTTTGGCGCAATTATATTTTTTCACAAACTTTGAACAAGTTCACTTTAAGTGAGTTATAATTAGAGTTAAATGCTTACAACGGAGAGTAATTATAGTTTCAGAAAGCTATAAAGTTGAGTAATCCGTAAGTCTTCAAACATGCTAAGCGCATGTTGGCTTCAAAGGCTTGTGTTTCTAATGAAGGCTCTGATCAAGAGCTTGATTGTTTCTTGATAATTTTGTAAATATTTCCTAAAATGTTGGATTCTTGTATTGTAGTCAAGAGGTGCAACGTTCAAACCACCAATTACTAAAATGGCAAAAATAGCTCTATGTGATGGAAATTTTTTGAACTCAAATTCGTAATCAGGTATCTTCAAATACCCTTAAGCACATCAGACGCATATTTTTCCTTTAGTTTTTTTATTAGCCAATAAAGAAGAGGAATATAAGAACAAAAGGCTTATAGTGTAGAGTTCTTCTAAAAAATCGCACTTCAAGCGAAAAAGCATTTAAGAAAAGCTCTAATCATACATTTTGTTAACGTCCTCGCAACATTTCAAAATCTATATTATAACTTAGGCAATTACTCCGAACGATATTGTACATAACCTTACTCATTTCGACTTCGAAGTTTTTCTTAAAAACCTCTCTTTTCACTTTTCAAGTCAATATCAGCAATACTTACTTAGAACCTATTTTGTTTTTAAAACTAAAAAAATATGATAAGCTCTTTGTTATGCGCAAAAAGCTTTCCAACCACTTTTAAAAAATATATTTTTGAAACACAATCTATCCTTAATACAACATAATTTGAAAACTCTTAAAGTCTAAGCCTAAAAAACTCTCTAAATATTTTTAAAACTTTTACAAGAAATAGAACTGATTTCGTCTTCGAAACAACAAAACTTGAAAAGCTTATAAAGTTTTTCTTAAAAAGCTCCCAAAAAAATTAAAACTTATAAAGCTTTTCCCAGAAAGCTTCCAAAACATTTTTAAAACTTTGATCAGAAACGGAAGCTTCTTTCTTAAAAAAAAAAAAAATAAAAAAAAGCTTATAAAGCTGTGTCTAAAAAGCTCTCTAAATATTTATTAAACCTATATCAGAAACATCAACATGTTTATAACCATGAAACAACGAACTCGAGAAGCTTTCGAAAAAACTCTGAAAATATTACTAAATCCTAAAACGTAATCAAAAACTGTATTCGACCACGAAACTACAAAAAATTTTAAGCTTATAAAGTTTGTCCTAAAAAGCTCTCAAAAGTTTTTGCAACCTTTATCATTAACAGTAACTTATTTCGACTTCGAAACAAGAAAACTTAATAAGCTCGTAAAGCCTTTCCTAAACAGCTTTCAAAATTTTTTTCAAACCTATAACAGAAACAGAAATTTATTTGAACCCTAAAGCAACAAAACTTAATAACCTGTTAAATTGTTTTGCAAAAAAGCTCACAAAATCACTTTTAAAACAACGATCATTTGGAAGTGGATTACAGTGTAAGTATACCAAACGTTGTGGGCTTGAGTACTCAAGCACGATTCTAAGTTGTGTATACAGTTTAAAACCTTGATTAAGCTTTACGCCATATTTTATCGAATATCTAACGTTTCAGTACCAGTAAAAATTTTTTATACCCTTCCTAGTACTATTTATTGTTTAATCTGCCTTTGTACGCGCGTTGGTTGGAAGAATTGGCGTCTCACTCACAACAACAACAATACTGAAGCAGATTTAATCATAAATTACACTGAATTGATAAGTGGAATTCATCGCAAATATTCTAAGCTTCTCACATTTCATGGATTCTGCGGTTATTTTGAAGGTACTTGGAATTAATAATGAATGCTTTAGACTTTTCTTGTATTAATATTGATACAGTATTTCTCAGTAACTCGAAATTGTGTGCCCAAATTTGATATCTGTTCTTTTCTGAGTACTGCTGCTCACTACATAAAAGCAACAGTTTGTCAGTTTGTCAGAATCGGCATTAAAGCCATATTTTTGTATAATTTTAGAGAATTGGGCACATATTTCATTAGAAGAGAAAATCAAACAAGTACAAGAATTAAAACTCAAAAAATAAAGTAAAATAATTAGTTTTTTTGACAAAAGCGAAATACTGCTTAGAGACTTAGAAACAAGAAGCTCAACAATATCGCATAGTATGGAAAAGAATGAAAAATGTAGTAGCTCATGGAGCAGAGTTCAAGGCTGGTAATATAGCCTACAAACCCTCTATTAGGCGAAATGTAAAAATGCATTTCATGGAAACGAATTTTTCTGTTGTTATTTTGCTCAACCCTCTCAATACCGGTAAGAATATTATTTTATCGCTATACCATATAGAAGACAAACTTTAAGGCGCAAAATTATATACTCTTTATACAGGCGGCACTCTCTTAATCTTAAATGATTTAGTTAACTTAAAAATTGCAAAGTTTACACACTAAATCAGAGATACGCAAAGTTGAAAATTTCGTAAGAGCAAAGTGCTTCAATTATGCGTGCGAAGTATCTGCCAGAGGTCAGTCAGTGTGCACAAGTTAAAAAGTAGCATTACGACTTCCACGAACTAAGCAAAATTATTATAAATAAAATATATGGGTATATGTAAAACAAAAGTTTTCGCAGAGCCCAGTGGCAAAGCCTCAGAGTGGCAAGAAGATTGTCGGACTCAAAAAATAAAAAACAACAAAAAAACAGCACTGCTACAACGGCCTTGTTTACTGTTAGCAAAAGCGCGAAAGGAAATATTTGCTAAACAATAGAAATAAAACTAGAACGAAAATATTGAAAAATAAAAAATTGCTAAAAAAATGGAATACGGGTGCAAAACAATGGACACAAATAAAAAATGATAATAAAATGCAAGCAGCAAATTTATGTATACACGAGTGTATTGAATATTTGCCGAGCGCTGCAACAATTTTTCAGCATTATTTGTGGGAAGATAAATACTTGTATATATAGCAGATACAGTGTTGTGCAGCAAAATAACTACGTTTCGACATAAGTTTAAGATGGAAGTTAGGAGGATTCCTTTTATATTTATTGATTATTGAAAATCGCTTTATTGTTTTCCACAAACTATTCAGATTTATACAATTTTGCTAGCATTTGAACCAATTGTCATAGCACTTTTGCCACTCTGATTGATCAAAAACATGCATTCTAAACGTCTCAGCCGCCTCTTCAGGTATTGAAAAACGTTGACCTTTAAGTTTATCTTTAACGCACGGGAATAAAAAGAAGTCATTGGGTGCCAAGTCAGAACTATATGGTGGATGACTCATCAAATCGACGGTGAGAGTGTCCAAAATTGCAATTGTTTCAGTCGATGTTTGAGAGTTCGCATTATCGTGGTGAAGAGTGTTCTGTCTTTATCTGATTTACTGACAAATTGCAAACAAATGTTGCGACATGTTCAATTTAAAAAAAAAAGGCAACTATTTGTTTGGAATGCTTCGTGCGCGGAACGCTTTTATTGATTTCGGCTCATCTGGAAACATCCATACAGTCGCCTTCTGTTTACTTTCAGGCCCAAACGCGTAAATCCACATTTCACCGCATCGCTGTCGTGTTTTTTTAAACAATTCTCTCGACCAATCGACACAAGCTTTTTTTGAGCGATTGACAAATCGTGTAAAATCCAAGGTGCAATCTTTTTACAGTCAAATTTTCATGTAATCTTGGATGTGTGCTGGTCTAACTTAGCTATAGTTGTCTCAATCTCACGATACGTTATATGACGATCTTGCAATGTCGGTTTGCGCTCGGCATTTATAGTTTCCGGAACAACAATTGATTTTTATCATCATACCATCATACTAATTAAATTCATCGATACACGTCGAAAGTTGTGAACTTATTCGGGATTTAATAAAATTTTTTGACCGAGATGAATACCATATAATGATTGTTCACCTACAATTAGAACAGTAGAAAGATGAGTTGCTGAATTTAAACGTGGTCGTACAAGCCTTGAAGACGATCCACGTGAAGGATTAGCCAAAATACGGGATATGGTTTTGGAAGATCGTCGATTAACTGAGGGAGATTTAGTAGAGGCTCTTCACATCTCATTAGTCAGTATGAGCCATATGTTAAGTGAAATTTTGGGTCTTAGAAAGCTGTGTGCACAATGGGTGCCACATTTGCAAACAATGCAATAAAAACACATTCGAAAACGACTATCTCAGCAATATTTGGAGCGTTTTAAAAAGAATAAAATGGATTTTGTGCGTCGATTCATCACTATGGATGAGACCATGATCCTGAATCAAAACAAGAGGCTAAAAAGTTGTTCGGCTTCGAAACGAGTACGTGTCCGGAAATAGGCCAAGAAGGTTATGGCATCACTTTTTTGGAATGTGGATTACTTGCAAACTGGTAAAACAATTAATTCTAAATTCATCAGATTTGGCCCCCAGCGCCTTTCATTTGTTTCCAGAATTCAAAAGATTTATGCGTGGCAAGCGTTTTTCATCAAATGAAGAGGTCGTAAAAGCTGCTAAAGCGTATTTTGCAGACCTTCCGGATTCTCACTTCAGAGATGGGATCCACAGATTGGAGGATCGTTGGAGCAAGTGTATTAATGTTCAGGTAGATTATTCTGAATAATAAAGTGTATTTTGAATCATAAAATTGCATTTTTCTTATCAAACAACAAAACTTATTGAACAACCTGGTAATGAGGTGCTGCTATTTTCGTGAACACCACTGTAGCTTTTGCGGGCGTTCAAGCATAGTTGCCGTAAGCGCTGCGAAATGTCTGGAGCTGTTCGGTTGCAAGCTCCTGGCGCTCAGCCCACGGAATGTTGCATTGAAATGCTTATTTTTTAATGTTTGCGTTGGCTGTGATTTATTTTATTTAATACAATATTTCCGGCATTTTAGCGAAACTCTCAAGCGCGGCGAAATTTTCACACTCTTTGTTTTGTAACTGAGTTCTCTATTGTTTGGCGTGCGAAAGCTCACTGGCTGGCGTAGCCTTTATGTGCTTATCAATACGTAAAGTGGGTCTGCAGAGTTTCCTTGAGCAAACAGTTACTTGTATTTTTTCTAATTTACAATTCGTTGCATTTTCATTGCATTACATATACCATGAACGTAAATGTTTTATTTATGTGCAGAACAAAGAGAAATTCTTGTTTATTTTTGATCCGCTGGCTTCGTTGCGCCTTTTTAACGCCTTCGCTTGGCGCGTCAAAGCAAACTAAGTGCTATGTGACGCCATTATTTGCCAGCCACACCCGCCAGCGTTAGTTGCTGCAAATATGGCTTTAGGTGTATGCTTGCAATGCAAATAAATATAATTTACCTCAGTATGGCACTCTTATTGGTGGGTGGCATATATATTTGGCTTCGTGCTTTTAGCAAAATTGTGGCACTAACGAAAATACTAGCATATGCAAACACGAAATTGCTCGCCGTTCACAGCTTAAAGCTTCCAAAGAAACACATTGGTATTTTGCAAAAGTATTCGGAGTGTTTAAGTATTGGGTTACCTTGCAAATGTATAAGTGGTATTAGGCAATGGACCTTATCCGTTTTTTATTTTCTTAGAAATATTGTCCTCAATTTTCAAGTTGATCCGAGGAATAGTTTTGAAGATATATCTTTGAAAAGTTGCGCGCTCGAGGTTAGCTATGAAGTAACTTTAAACTTTAAAAGCGTTTTTCTCGAAACTTTGTTTTCAAAGTCGGTTGTCAAGATTTCTCGCGAACCACTAAACTGGTCTTAATGAAATTTTACATAGATCTTAGAGATGTAATGGGCAAGGGCTTGAATGAAAGACTTTTTATTGATTGAGGAAAATCCATAATTAAAATATTGGCAAAAGAAAATCGCCGGCGCTGTTAACTGACTCCCTAGTTATAATAAAAGCCCGGTTATTTGTACTATTATTTACAATGAGCACTGACAAAACATGGATCCACTGGGCTTCCCTGTTCCGAAGAACGCATAGACTATCTTATCGGCTGGAACGGTCAAGGGTTCTAGGGTTTATTAATGATCAATGCATCAATGATACACTAAATACAACACCAACGATGACACTTAATACCATTCTGCATATAGCACCTGTGGACACAGACAGCAGATGTATTTCTGCTGATGTTGCTATTGAACCCCGGTAAACAGATACCACATAAAGGAACCCAGAGAAAGACATTCCAAATCTCCTTTCGACTGCATACCTTATAAATTCGACAACTGTCTAGCGGATCTAACATCTCCGGGAGATAGATGGTTGGGGCAGGGTCACTGGAGAAGAGGCGATGTGAGCCTATTTACAGGTAGATCGAAGCTCAACGGACACGTTGGAGGGGAGCGTCTTCTGTCGGTAGCTCTCATTGTTTATACAACCAGACCACTGTACTTTCTTTCAAGCAAAAGTGGAAGCCGTCAGGGTAGCAACAGAAGAACTTCTCCGAAGGGCGGCTTCTTTTATGGAGGTATGTATCCACTCCATTAGCAGAATTGCTACAGGCGTTGAGCACGCTGACAGGGAGCCTGGCCATAGTGTAATCATCAGGAATTGTATAGAAAAGAGCTTCCATACCTAAATTCGGTCAGATGGGGAACGAACAGGGATTATCCTATCTCTGTTCCTACGGGGGCTGGATCTATGAGCACGAGCTCAACAAGCGTCGGTCAGCAGTCAAAAAACTCTAATGGTGTAAATTATTGGGCCGAGTCGATGCCAAATTGCATCGTTGATGGTCAATTAAGTTACAAATTTCTGTCCCTATGACCGTAATCTCAAGATTTGTTTCCGTGTGACTTGTCCTTCTATTCAAAATTGGAAAAATTCTCTGACCAGACAGAAATTTGAATCAAAGGAGGATGTTATCATTTTAAGAAATTTTAGAAAACTTTAGGGGAGTGAAGAACTTGCATCATCGCTCAATTTAGTATGCTTTAGCCTAGATACATACCACAAATCATCGAAATCATCAAGTGTCCCAATGACAACTTTTTCTACATCAAAATAATTCAATAAATCTAAGTAAATCTGTTTCTCCAATTGTATGGGCGGGAAACGTTAAATTAATTTGTAATTACGTGTAAGTGAAAGCATTAACAAAATTACAAATCGTAAACAAACGCTTACGTAAGTAACTGCGCGCAACCTTGAACTTAAGAGGATTTCAACTGTTTTATATAATAACAGTGCAAATGCGCGTCGCGCGTCATAACGGTACCGCCGATGGCGTCCGACATCGCAGCAAATTAATGAGCAATCATTTAGAAAGCGCTCAACGTCGCAGTTGGCATTCATGAGCGTCGAGGCGATTAGCAGCTGCTCGCGAGCACTTGATAGCAAAAGGAGCATGCAAAAAGAAAACAAATGAAAACAAGAAAAAAGACATATTAATGAATGAGCACAGTTGTGTTGTTGGAATTTTAAAGTTTTCGCGCTTTGCGTGCTGAAAATCGCCGCATTATCGAGCTCATTAATTTTTATGCTGTCCGGTAGCATCGACAGCGCTCGTACCAGCTGGCGATTCATTTTGGCGAGTGTTTTCCACAGATTTCCGTTTGAAAATTCAACAATTTCCGCCATCGTAACGGGATTTGCGCATTCTGATTTTCGTATATTTGTTTTCTTCAGAGTTCCGTGGAACTTTTTGGTGGAAGGAATTCCTTTGTTTGAACTTATTTCAAGTGGAAAGCCGTTTTGCAACAAAGCCTCCCCCATGCTGCACCCTTCGACACACTGCGTAAATATAATCAAAACTGGTGGCACATATATACATATATATAGTTACACACACAAAACTGCATCGAAAATAATTCATCACTTTTAGCCTCACACTCGCCACGTCATACACCAGAAACAGGACAGTGCGAAGCAGACTCAGCGCGCGCTTATAAGATTCGGCTGTAATTGTGGCGAATGAGAATACACACGCACTTCACTGAGCCCACCCGCCAGCTCCTTATCCGTTAGGTACACATTCAGCGACCCTTATATCACTTTGAATACTCCTCGCCCTTGCTTCATTGACACTTCACCATTACGCGCTTCATCAGCCCTGGCAGCCATCAATGCCAAAAATGCCTCCCTCCATGCACACCGCCATCGACATTCGCAAATGCCGACGTCCTGCTTGCTGTCTGCTGCCAACCACTCATCGTACATCCTGTCATTTGGCAGTAGAATTTGCCATTTTGTTGCGCTGCCTAGCGTATGGTCCCTTATTTTATGGGCTTTGAATGACTTTTGAATGCTTTGGTCGCACGCGCTCGCTCATCCGTCGTTCGTTCGTTAGGATGCTGTGACGACGTGTAGCTTGTTTGCAGCAGTAAATTGAAGACATTGCAGCAATGAAAGATGAAAAGTTTTCAATGTTGGCAAATATGCCGAACAGTGGGATAAAATACGAAAATTTTGAAACAAAAAGAAAGAGATGAAGATAAGGATGAGGACAATGGCAGGGATATAGTTGAGAGTTAAGATAGGGCTAGGAATACGAAAAAGGTTATGGATAAGGATAAGGAAAAGGAAAGTATAAGTATACGAAAACGAAAAGGGTTCTGGTTAAAAATGTGGACAGGGATAGGGATAAAATTATGGATGAGGCAAGAATAAACGAAAGAATAAAGCTGATGATGGGATAGGAATAAGGTTATGGATAAGGATAAGAACAAGGATAAGGGTTATATAAAGGTAAGGATAAAAATAAAGGCAGGAATGAAAAAATAATAGGCATATGGTTAGGGATAAAGATAAGTTAATGGATACGGATAAGGATATAAGGATAATAAGAGAAAGTATGTATCCTTCTAATAAGGATAAAACAATGAATGAGGATAAAGAGTAAGAAAAGGTTGAGGCTGAGAATGAAGATAGTGACACGAATAAGGTACGGATAAGGATATGTATAAAGATAAGAACAAGGATAAAGATAAGGCTTAAGGTAAGGTTAAAGATAGAGTGAGATAAATATAGAAACAAGGATAACGGATAAGGATAGATATCCAAATAAGGATGACGCGTAAGATAAAGCAAGAAAAAGGATGAGGAAAAAATTAAGAATACGAATATAGTTAGAGATAAGAGTAAGGATAAGGGTATGGATAAGGATAATAATAATGATAACTGTAAGGATAAGGATAACAAAACGGATATGGTTAAGGATAAGGAAAATAATAAGGATAAGGATAAATAAAAATGAAAAAGATAAGTATAAGTTTAAGAATAAAAACAAGGATGAGGATAAAGAAACGGATATGGTTAAGGATACGGAAAAGGATTAGGATAAGGCTAATGAATGGATAAGGATAAGGATGAGGATGAGGATAAGGATAAGAATGAGGATACGGTTAAGGATAAAGATAAGAATAAGGATAGGGATAAGAATAAGGATGAGGATAAGGTTAAGGATAAGAATAAGGACAAGTCTAAAGATGAAGACAAGGATAAGGATAACAAAAACGATAAGTATGAGTTTAAGGTTATAGAAGAGGATAAAAGAATAAGGATAAGGATACAGATAAGGATAAGAAAATAAACGAAATAATATAATAATAAATAATAATTTATATTAATGTCCTTATTTTCTTTTATTTAGACCACTGTGCGGTGCAAATTGAGTAGAAAGCAAAAATGTCTAGATACACATATGTACATATGTATGTATGAAAGTATGATATACACTTAATAAATACATACATACATATGTTATGTGTATTTGTAAGAAAGAATGCCGAGTTTAATGACAACACTGACATACTGTACGCCATTATTTGCATGTAGGCGTTTATCGACAGATTTCGGTACTTTTATTTTAAATTTTTTCATGTTCGCTTTTTGCTTTTTCTGGTGGGCTCCACCACCTACCTTTTTATTTTGATGTTTGCTTTTTTGGTTTTTTACCACATACAAATATTTACAATTCGATTGTTTCGCCGCCATTTTATGGAGCAGTTTTTGTACTTCTCTCCATTTTGGAATTGCTTACTTTGTTCGATTTTTGTTAGCAACTGCAGCACTCAGAGCTGTCATTTCAATTGAAGGCTTGTCAATCAACACAAAGCTGAGGAAGCACAACGCCTGACAACTGTAAGACTCTTTATCGATTACCATTTACTCAGCTAAAATGTCAATGATGAACGCATGCCCCAGTGGATCTTCCACTTAGGATGCTTGCCACTGCCGCAGACTTGCGAATTCTTGAATTTTTATTGCGACAAATGTGCGGCGTAAACATTTCTTACGAGCACATACGAGTACATGTGCGGTAATGGCATCTGAATTGAGTAGCGAATTTAACGCGACTTCGCTTGACTTGAATTGTTTTGCGAGAGCGTGAAAGGAAGCAGCAGTCACAGCGGAAGCGGCTGGGAATGTGGCAATGGTTGTGGCATATGTCATAACTTTGTGATATTTTGTATGCTGCGGTTGTGCTGTGGGCGTATATGTGAGTGTGTTTCGGTTGGTGCTTTTAGCGAAATTGTTCCTTTCAATATTTTTACTATGCGCCATTAAAAATGTAAAATGATTGCAATGTACTCGAATGCTGGGGTATGGATTTTTTCATTAAACGAATTGCGAACGAATGATAAAAAACAAAAGTGCTTTCAAGAATGTGTTGGTGAAGATATTATATGCCGGAAAGTTTATTTTTGTGTGGCTCAAGCAGAGGCAGAAGTTGCGATTGTTAAGGAAGCAGCATGTCATATGTGGTGCATGCTCTCTTTAGTACACGGTGATAGAATAAAATTTTGTTCTTTTGCAACTGTCTCAAACGATAAAGATCACTTTGGAGTTCTTCTCAGTACGTTGTGAGAAGATCTGTTCAGAAGAACGCTCCATCCGAAGTACATTAGTTTAGCCCTTTTCTAGGCTCTTTCTTTTTCCGCTCTTTTTTCACAAAAATTTTTTCGAAGCTTTTACATGTTTGCTAAGAATATGTAAGATTAAGAGAGATTAGCAGAATCCTTCTTTAAATTTTCTCTATTTTACATTTTCTCAAAATCCATCTTTAAAATAGGGACTTTGGGACTACAACTTCATCTTTTCTGAAGTAAGCCGTTTTGAGTTTTGCTACACTTTTTGATTTTCTAATTAACAACTGAAGCTGCGACAAAGATCTCGATATCACAACGAATCTTTGGGGTATTATAATTTCTTGGAGGCAGGTCTATTATACTTGCTGGCAAAGCAATGCCAGGAGTTTGACATTTATGCTCAGCATACTTGACGAAAGTGCAGAGATTCCACAGGTAAAATTATCAAAATTTTTTTACCCAAGTGATGTTTGACGCTTGGAATATCCAATTGGCGCCTCGTAGCGAAAAGAAGAAACGACTGGCGCGCTGTTGTTAACTCGGCTATAATCGCGTAAGCGGTGTCTACGCCAATAAAGAAGAAGAAGTGATGTTATGATGCGGTGGTTTGGCCCATGTCGTTCGCAAGGAAAATGACGCTCCTGCGAAAAGCTTCTTCAATTCGAGACGCATGGGTACACAACGGAAGCAAGAGAACCCATGCATCAAATAGAAGGACCAAGTGCATAAGGATCTGTCCGGCCTTCGGATGTAAAACAGGCGTTAATTTTCAAAGGAGAGAGGCAAAAGGCGAATTCCTACAACGAACCAACGCATTTAGTGCCAAAAAAGAAAAAGAAGAACGTAAACTCAGCGGTGAGACATACTTCCGGCTTGACGGGTAAACAGATAGGAAGAATAGTCGCAGTTTAAAGATACTTCCCAGGTTTTCTCCCACAACTTTATTGAACCAAGGTTCTGAAAACCGCTTTTTGTATATTTGTTTCGTGTCAGTGGTTTATGCTGTTATGCCAATTTCATCTAATCAGTTGAAGATCGACATTTGACGCTTTGCTGAGTAGATTAAAGAGGAGTAGGAGTAAAAAAGAGAGCAAACAAGAAACAACCTTAACTTCGGGTGAACCGAAACCCAAATACTATTAACGCTGAAGTCGCTCGACGGTCACAAGTGACATCGCTTCGCTCTATGAGCTTTTGAAAAGTTCCAAGAAAATCCTACATTTTTGAGCCAAATGTTGTTCAGCGATTAGGCCTCAATCAATGGGTATGTAAACAATTAAAGTTGCCGTATTTGGGACGAAGAGCAACCTGAAGTGATTAAAAAAAAACAACGTTTTAGTGTGAGTTGTAAGCCGGTGGAATCATTGGTCCATATTTATTCAGAAATGATAAAGGTGAGAACGTAACAGGCAATGGCGACCGTCATCGTGCCAGGGTAACCGAATATTGAGATCGTTATCTCGGCGACATTTGGTTTCAACAAGACGACGCCATTTCCCATTAGACTTCCTGTGGGGATTTGTAAAGTCTAAAGTCAATGCAAAAAATTCCGCTTCGATTCAGGACTTGGAGCAAAGCATCACGCATGTCACTCGCTAGTTACCATCTGAGACTTAACCACGGCCAACAACTGAAAAAGATAATTTTCAAAAAATAAATTTCTTATAAAATTTGAAGTTTATGTGTTTTTTTTTTAAGAAAAAGGGATCTTCGAAATGGATCACACATAATTTGTAGTAAATTTCGTGAAGATTTTTAAATGCAAAAGTTTTCCATACAAGCACTTGATTCCAATTATTCAGTTTGTATGACAGCTATATGCTATAGTCGTTCAATTTCGACGGTTCCGACAACTAAGCAGCCCCTCGGGGAGAAAAGATGTGTGCAAAATTTCGGACCGATATCTCAATAATTGGGGGACTAGTTCCCGTAAATAAAAACAGCCGTCCGTCGGTTATAAAAAAGTGTTTAATGGAATGATCCTGCCATTCGGCCGGAATTATCTTGAGTACTGAATAAGAAAACTTCGGCCTACACCAGGCAAAATATTGACTAAAACTAATTTCCCTGTGTCTAGTTACACAAAATTTTTATGATTTAAAAAATCTGAAAAATTTCAAGGCTTGAAAATCTGAACTTAATCGAAAATTTTAGTTTGATCGAAGCTCTTGTCAATTCGTAGTCATACAACTACCAATAATACAACTACGAGCTGGCAATAGCTTCGGTCAAGATAAACTTTTTGGTCCAGTTCAGATTTTCAAGCTTTGAAGTTATATATGGCCCAGTATTTCCATATCAAATCTACTTCAACCGACCTACTCTCTATGCGAAATCTCCCCAAAGTCAAACAAAATGTTATAAAAACTAATAAATTTTATATTTATTAAAAACAAAAATTAATTACACTCAGTACTCACCGTACTCGGATTTGTGACTGTATGAAACTCCACAGCTGTGCTGCCACGATGATGATGCAGATGTGGCAAATGATGTGTTGTCAACATGTTGCTAAGAGCTTTTCTACCCGCTTACGTTGTACAGTTGTTGTGTGCCAACAACAATTCCAAAAAGCACTCGTTTTATATTTATTTACTCGTAAATAAAACTCACAACACTCTCACTTTATTTACACAGCTCTCAAAATATTTCATATAATCTCGCATCGGGTAATAATAATATTATTATTATTTATCACAACAAAGATTTTAGAGCTTATTTGTGCACAAACAGTCTTTGCGCAAATTGCATTGTCAGCATAACGGATATTCTGGCAGCAACGTTGCACTTGCACGCACACACACGCACTCACATATGCGCTGGTCGTAGTCACGATGCCGGCACGAGCAGCAAATGCACTGCAAAAGATAAAACAAAATGGAATAAAATGAAATAACATGAAAGAGCGGTTGCATTCGAGCTAAACATAATAAATGCTTGTTTTTGTTGAATTATTTGCGGCAAAATGTCGGCAGCTGACGAGTGCACTTCATGTGGCACGCATGCACACACATACACATAACATATGTACGCGTTTGAGCAACATGTATGCAGGGGGCGAGCACATGCATGTCAAGGAGTCAACGATAAATGGTCGCTTGTCAACCGCAATGCTGACAGTTACATGTGCTGTAAGGCACTAGTATTTAAGCACAACTGTAAATACATACATGCACATACATTGAAATGTCATAACATATATATATGTATATAGTATATACTATATACTATAAATGTATGCGTGCTTATAAATACGTTGCAGTTCGCTCGCCAATGCGGTTTTGTGTGGATTTGTATGTGTGTGGGTATGACTGTCGAAATGCTTGCACATTGCGCGATTCGACTGGTTTTCGCCATTGCCCTAACTAAGCGAGTCAGCTTCATCAATATGGTATTTACAGTTATTCCATTCACATACAGTGCCGAGAAAAATTAATGCTTGGTAAGCTGCTACTTATGTTTTACAAATATAACAATTCCAAGTATTTCTGCGTCAATTGCGTTTGAACTCTGCCTTATTTCGAATTAGAGCTGCCAGATGTTTCGACACTTGTTTCAAAATCCGAAAAAGATATTTTTACATACACACATAACATAACTAAGCACATAAATCAACGTGTTAAAATTTAGTAAAAGATATACATCAGTATATATGTATATAACAGAGTTGCCAAGTTATTTTAAGTAAACAAAAATATGTTGGCAAAAACGATAAGAAATCAAAGAAATTAAAGAAAAATTATAATAAACTGAAATAGTCTTGTCATCTATCAAATAGTGTTGTTTTCATACTATGTATACGAAACAGAGTTGCCATCTCACAAAAATTTTATAGGTTATTTATTAGGTAAAATAGAAAGAAAAAAATAAACAAAATTAAATATCCGTAGATTTTTTTTATATAAAAAAAGCAGTGAAAATTATAGCTAGCGGGAATTTGGGAGAGTCAGTGAAGTTCATCGATACATAGTCGGTGAAAATCAGAGATATGAAATAAGAACTTGATAGAGATGGTGAGAACCACTGATAACCGGTGAGAATTATTGAAATAAATACGATGAGGATTACCGCGAGGTAATGAAAACCATAATCAAAGACATTTATTTCGGGGGGATCCATAGCCAGCTCATCAATTTTGTCTGATACCAGAAATGATGGAGAGATTCCGATAAAAGACACCAAAATAATCTCAGTACACATCTTCTCCAACGGCTTTGCACAAATCACTAGCAGGTATTTGAGCACGGAAGGAACCGCCAGGAGAAGGTTTGCGATACAATTAATTTCAGTATGTCGCTGCCCGGAGCAACTCATACTTTCTTTAAGTCTAATAGCAGCCTACCAGCAATATTTATAGATATAAGGTGTATTATAGCATTGAGTGTCTTGGTCCTTAATGCATTCTAACTGACAAAGACTACCTCAAAATCAGTATATATTGTTATTGGCTTAACTACGGTTTCATGCTTAGGCAACCTCTTCGTAGCAACGTTTCTCAAGTTTCCTCAAAAGGCTATTTTCTACTCGGACCTAGAGCAAAGGGCGTCTGAACCTATTTACTTTCCGAAGTCTAACTGAGAACTTCCCCGTTCTGTCGTAAAGGATATTGATGATATACTTAAGATTAACTTCGACCTCAACCTTAAATTTAATTATTTTTTTAATATTTTTGTTATTTGTCAAATTATTATTTGATATATAAAAAATTATAATTTCTACAAATAAACCTTCACTTTTCATCCAAGTCTTCATTACTTGGGCAGTAACGTCATAACAAACGAGTAAATTAAACCTGTGGTCTCTACAACATATCACGCATAATTTCCAGTTGCTTTCTATACAAATATTTATGTGATATTTTCATGCCTCGGCAAGCGCACACGCACATGGACACGTATGTGGTGGTCATAATCAAAACGTGCATATCCAGCATAAAATTAAAGCACACCTATTCATTACCATAATTACAAAGGTGTGCATAAAAGAGAAATTGCATCTACTCACATTCAAGGACACACACACACAAACTAACCACACAGTACACATATATGTACATATAACAGCCATTTAAATGAAAATTAACTTATTATATGCAGCAACACAAGCGCACAGCACAAATGCACATGCCACATGAACATAAATTGTATGCAGAAAAGGCGAGCGGGCTTTTGTTCTCTTATTTTTAATGCAAACCGCAATTGCCATTATAAACTCATAATAAAACTATAGTTGTTAGAGCGTTTAACGAGTGTGCATGTATGCGCGTGTGTTTATGTGTGTGTGTAAAAATATGCAAATAATTCAATTATGTGCGCATAAATGCAGTTGTGGGCATGAATAGTGCTTACAGTGGATAATACTTAATTAAGGTTGCTCATACGCAGTGGTGGCCATTCCAATTGCTGAATGCACAGTAAGCTGCTCAGTGCGTAATGTTGATTGTAGATATTTTTTAATGCGTTTAAGGTGGTTATTGGCCAATTATTTAATTGTGATCGCAGTAGTGTTTTCAAGTTGGCAACAAATTATGGGAGATATGATAAAATTATGCTTTCAGCAATAATTTAAAAAATCGGTGAGTAGGCAATAAATAATTATTATAATATTCTTTGATAAAGCAACTGAAAATTTATGATAGTTTTACTGAATAAATGTGGCTGAATAATTATGGAATCTTACAGCTTTTACTATTTTGAAGATTGTTGTAATATATGATGTGGTCTCAATACAAGTATAAGCTATAAGATTTACAAGTACATCGCTGAAAATATTGGCATGGCAAATATCTACCTAGATTTGGATTTATTATAAAAAAAACGTTAATTTAAGCTGCATAGAAGTAATAATACCCTTCACGGGTGCATAATTTAGAGCACTAAGGAGTATAAAAATAACATTATCTTATTGCAGCTATATGCTAAAGTAGTTCAATCTGAACAATTCCTTTGGATGTTATAGCGATATACTAAATAATAATCTGTGTCGAATTTCGTGAAGATAGTGTGTCAAATAAAAAAAGTTTTCCATACAAGGACTTGCGCACGATTGGTCAGTTTCTATGACAGCTATATGCTATAGTGTTGCGATCTAAATGATTTCTTTTCAGTTTGCATTATTGGCTTATGCAATAATCCCTGCTGAATTTGTAGAAGATATCTTGCCAAATGAAAAATGTTTCCATACAAGCACTTGATTCTGATTGTTCAGTTTGTATGACAGCTATATGTTATAGTAGTCCGATAACGATGGTTTCGAGAAATGAGAATTTTCTATGGTAGAAAAGGGCGTGTGCGAAATTTCAGGTTGATATCTCAGAAACTGTGGACTAGTTCGCTGGTATACAGACGTACAAAGCCAGGTAAATCTACTCAGTTACTCACGCTGAACTTATATACACGTAAATGTATATACTTTATAACTTAATGTATGGTATTAGAGAAATGAAACTAGTACTCAGAATACTTAAAATTTTAAATACTTAAGAATTATGAATATTTATTTGGATGATGTTCAGAATAGGTGCGTCAGAGGTAAGCTCTGAGATTTTATATGCACTTTAGAGACTTATTTGAGTTATATTACTCAGAAGGGGATATTTTTTCCCACCTGTGATTTTTTTTCTTCCATTACCTTCTCTAAACTGTTCTTTTAATAATTGTCAATTTAAAAAATATTTCTGAAAAACTTCATGTTTATGTTAACACCTGAATATTGTTTTTAAAAATATGAAAATGATTTATTAGGCAGCCACATCTATGACCTGACTCAACTTGCCCAAAGCAAATGCAAATTTAAGTTATTGTCTGACCTTTTTACCTCTGGCTCTTTTGCTTTTTAACCATAAAAAAGCACCTGGTTTATGCTTTGGTTATGGGTAATCAAGCGGCTTTGGTTATCTGAAATTTATGAGTTTCGAAAAAAGCAAATAAATTCATGTGTAAAACCACCGAGAGTTTAACTATGCAAACTTAATACAGATATACCAAATAGGTGCACATAACAAAGATAGAAACAATACTATTTTTGCAACACACAAATATTTATACCTATTTTTTTGAAACTAAATAAATATATTGTGTGGCAAAACCGCAAATACAGAAATTTCGCTAAACTCAATGTGTCAAGTGGGTATTACCACAAGAGACTCGAAGAAATTTATTTCACTTGTATTTGTTGAAAGTGGCAAAACGAATGTGGGCAGCAAGTGCTATAGAGCAGAGACAGAGGCAGACAGACAAAGCGAGCGCTTAGCAAGGCGGAAGTAATACAGATATGCTATAAATATAATATATGTAAGTATTTATATGGATTTGCACACAATTTCTATGAATGCTTAGTTGCATACATACGCACACACATGCATGTACTTATGTATGTCATGGTGATGCCTGCAAATATCTCTAGAGATATCAGCTTTTAAGCGCTGCTCATGCACCCACAGTACTTGAGAATGCCATTCTAACACCCACGAACAGGCATATTCGCACACACACACACACACACACTCGCAAACGCGCTTAAACCCAAACACATTCGCTAATTTACAACTGTGGCTGTGTGGCGTTACAAGGAATTTGCACACACTCAACAATTTCGTAGGGAAAAACCAAAAAAAAAATTTGTTAGAGCAGCCAACTAAGCTACACGGCAGCTTCGGGCTTGGGGTGTATGCATAAATCTTGCCTAATACCGTTAAGTATGCATTTAAGCATTTCGCATGTGGAGACAATGCTATTCTCAGTTCGTTAGCGAAAGCCGAAGTCAAAGCCCAAAACGCAGCAGGAAACTGTCGGAAGCTAAAGTATGGCCAATTTGTTGAAAAACTAATACACATAACAGTACACACATATATATGTATATGTATAAGTGTGGCTATAAATATGCACATGTATTATAAATACGAGTACACCTAATCTGCCCACGCACAGTTACTACGCCGGAACTTACATGAACAACAATAAATCATGCAAAAAAATTGTGATGAAATAAAGCAGTAAAATACTGAAATAAAAAAAAAATATTAGATAGCATTGAGCAGATGCAAAAATTGTGGGAAAATATATATCTTATTCGGTTCGTTTTACGTCGTCGTTAGCTGAGTGCAAGCATAAAAGTTAACGGTTAATTATTTTAAACAGAGTTCAGAGAGAAGGCGAGCGATGTGGATCAATGCCAATAGTTATACGTTCATTTAATTGCACACTTCCCACCCACTAAAATAGAAAATTCAAAATTACAGATTGTCGATGCTATGTATATGCGTTAAGAGTTTGAAAAATGTACAATGTTCTCATACCAACAGAAAGACAGTAGTCTTAAAAAATGAGCAAGAAACAGTAAATTTGGGTGAGAATGAGTTCGAGTTAGTGAAAAATAAGCGTTGACCCTCCCCACGAGCTTGTGGAAACCTCACAAAACTATCGAGAGTCAACTAAAGCCCGATAGGAAACAGTGCAAGCTTGATAGGAACCAGTGAAAGCCTGGAATATACATTCAAAGCTGGAGAGAAGCTCTGAAAGCGTGTGAGAATCGTCAATAGCCGATGAAAATATGTGAGAGTTAGTGGGAACCAATGAGAGTGAGTGAGAGTACATTAGAGCCGGTAAGAGGCCGAGAAATCCACTGAGAGCCAGTAAGAACCTTAAATGCTGTGAAAACTATAGCTAGTAGGTGTTCAGGAGAGTCAGTGAAATACAGCGATACATAGATGGTGAGAACCAATAAAAGCTTAAAATATCCAGCTCAAAAGAGTATCGACACACCCCACCTCTTCGTCGATTTCAAAGCTGCTTTTGATAGCTCGAAAAGGAGCTGCCTTTCTGCCGCCATGTTTGAACTTGGTATCCCCGCAAAACTAAAACGAATGTTTAAACTGACTTTTAGCTCCGTCAGGAATGGGAAGGGCTTCTCCGAGCTGTTTGATACCAAACGATGTTTCAGACAAGGCGACCCCCTATTGCTGGAGAAAATAATTCCAGCTACAGAACTTGATCGAGCAGATACAATCTATAAGAGTGTACAGCTGCTGGCGTACGCCGATGACATATGTATGTATATATAGTATCATTGGCCTTAATCTATAATTTTGTCTATCTTGGGACTAATATTAATATCAACAACAATGTTAGCTTCGAAATCCAACACATAATAACTCATACCAAATGTTACTTCGGAGTAGGCGATTGAGAAGTAAATTCCTCTATCAGAGAACAAAAGCCAAACTCTAAAAATCACATATTAACTATTCCCGTCCTGATATATGTATAGTGCAGAGGAATGGACGATGACAACATCTGTTCAGTCGGCGTTACGAATTTTAGTGAGAAAGGTTTATGGTCCTTTGCGCATTGGCAACGGCAAATTAAGAGACGCTGGCTAGGTCGTCCGAATGGATGAAAACACTCCTGCTCAGAGAGTGTTCGACGCAGTACCCGTCGGGGGAAGCAGGGGAAGAGGAAGACCTCAACTCTGTTGGAAAGACTAGATGGAGAAGGACCTGACTATACTTGGAACATCCAATTGGCGCCAAATAGCGAAAAGGAAGAACGACTAGCGCGCTGTCAATAAAGAAAAGAGAAACACTGACAGCTGGTGAGAATCATTGAGAGCCAATAAGGACGATAGATAATGAGAGAACCACTGATAGTCGGTCAGAATTATTGAAATACGATGAGGATTCCTGCGAGGTAATGAATACAAAGGCATTTATTTTGGGGAAGAATAGAAGAAGACATTTTATTATGAAAACGATTATGCTAAAGTGACACCTTTTTTTATATGAGAATAAGCAATGTACGGGTAAACATACTTAAGCTGGATTGGATATCTGATGAACATTTTCGTACAAATAGTAAAAATTCCTGTAATCAATAAAACTCCAATTTAATAGGTTTGTGAGCATTGTACTGTAAAATATGTACATGAAAGAATTTGAGCAATACTACAGAACGGTACTTATGGCAACAGGGTGCTCGAATGTAAGTTTGGTTTATTATATGCACATGTATGTACATATATATATTTTTTATACATAAATTCCACTATATATACATACATACATGTTTCTATACATTTATACAATTATACATATATAAATATTATTTGCCCTGCCAATAAACTCATAAAATAAACGAGAAATAAAATAAAGTGAAATCGTTTTGGGTGAATTGGCTGCGTGCGACTCTGTTGAATCTTAATGCGTGCTATATGTACATATGTATGACAGAAATCTGTGTAATAATGTTATTTGTAATCTGTATGCATATCAGCATTTTTGTTACAAATAAATAAAATAGTTGAAAAGAACACACACAGGCCCGCACCAGTCCGCTGATATTGTATTAACCCCATTCTAGTTACATGAATATGTTTGTTACTTGTGAGAGGGTATAGTAAGTGACCCTAGAATGTTGAACTGAACACAGACCTATAATAATAATTTCACTTATTGACGCAACATAATTGAATTTGAACGTGCGCAACGAAGCACAATGAGGATTCACTACTCCAAATATTTGCAGTACGTAGCGTAAATGAAGCGAAGAGAAAGAAAGTGGAGGGCAGAGGCTTTAGGCTCAACTTTTAATATAATAATATATAAGAAAATGTTTAAAAAGGCGACATACAGCTATGACTAGAGCCGAACCTCAATCAATAAAATCAGTTAAAGGTTTAACCCCTCTCTTTGCTGCTTCTCTCTTACTAGATATGCATCTATTGTCATTTAATGGGAATTTTGAGGAAATTTATTTGGTTTTTGATGCAAGTTGCCATAAAATTTTAATTATTTATCTCTTTAAGATTATCACCAAAATTTCCTTGATTTATTCGGTAGTAAGCTGTGAAATAGATATGAACTGTACGCTCCAACCGTGAAAGCAAATTTCCTTTAAAAACTAAAAGGACCAAACGATCTTCTTCAAGTTTCCAAGTAGTTTTAGAAGATAACGCATATTTCAAGAATGATGTCGAGAGACACGCAGAATGATCTGTGGTTTTTAAAAATGCTTAACGCTATCCTAGAAGTCTTGAAGATACTATAATATCAGGTTTTACAACAGTTTAATCTGTGTAACCTGAACGGACCAGGATTTATAACCGGCCAAGAACTGCCAAATCGGCTGGATTCCTTACAATTGTTTGGAGAAATTTGACAACTCTACAACAACAACATAGAATGCCAACCGTTAGTCTACAGGCTCGAAAAAAAATATAGAGATTTCATTTATGAAATGAAAAATCTTAAAGAATCATATATAGTACTAAGTATATGAGATCCTTAAAGAGCTTAGGTAACCGCTTATTAGGTTAGCCTTACAAGCTAACGTCTAACATGAAGTATATGTATGTATATCCTCAACACGATATAATAAGTTTCTCACGATGTGTGTAGAAAGTAAACGTCCGATACCATATATATTATATATATAAATGATCAACGATTCAGTCACGTTAATTTTTCGTCGGTATGACTGCATATATATATGCGATATACCCCTCAGTTTTGAATATATCGCTCTGAATTTTCGCATTCGTTTATTTTTCCCAATGAGGCTGCCTATTTGCTCAAACCGTAGATATCGGACCACTATAGTACATAGCTGCCATACAAACTGACCGATCCGGCTAAAGCCCTTATATGGAAAACTTCTTTATTTGACCAGATATCTTTACGAAATTTCACACAGATAATAAACTAAGACATCGCTACAATATTCGAGGAACTTGTTTAGATTGGTCAATTATATAATATACCTGCCCTACAAACTGAACGATTCAAATCAAAATAAATACATTTTTATACCATTTTATGTTAAAAAAATGCATCTGTGAAGGGTATACTAACTTCACTGAAGCCGAAGCTAATTTATTTTATTTTTTTGAAATTATTTATATAATTATCCAAAGGTTCCAGCGTCTCTTCCAAATTTCTGTATGAAAAATTTAGTTTTTAACTGAAGACTTTGAACGCCCTTTAGCAACAATTTTCCTTCGCTCTCCCTGTATAATTGGCACACACTCATTGTTTGCTTTGTTAGATTTTTTTCGAAGTGAACAGGAATATGTGTTTTCCCCAGCGGCCATCATAATTAAGCACCCATATTTGCATTCGCATATATAAATATTACTCATTTTTCGTTTTTGTTGTTGTTTTTTTGTTCCCATTGTGCTCATTAAAATTTCAGCAACTCTCTTAGCGGAAGTTCTTTTGTTCACGCTTTTTATATTTTATTTCGTTCCATATTATTTTAATGCTTTTGCGCCCTTTCATACGCACAGCGAAACAATGCAGTCGCAAAAGGTCACACTGCGTCATTTTGTGGTTGAATTAATAATTCTTTTATATTTCATTATTTCGAATTCCCTCACCTGGCATTGAACTACAACATACAACCATAAACATATATACACACAGTCATACATACATACATACGGACATGGAACATTTTAAGCTTCGGCACGGGAGCAAAGTTGCTGAGCATTAATGGACTCTGTAACTGGTTACCGGTTTCCCTGCGGTTAAGTTGCACCAATATTCTCTCTTTTAATTAGTAAATTAAATTATTAACATAAAACAAAGGGGAGCTGCAAGCCACACGCAGGTGTTTTAGTTAGAGAAAAAGATGAGATAGCTGGTAATGTCACCAACACTACACTAATTGTTACTTGCAGCATAACAGTATATATTTTTGGCAACAGTAGTAATAATACTCTAGCTACACATTGCTTCCTTGTGGTCAGCACAATGCATTATTTTAGTTTTAAGCATGTAATTATATTTGTTATTGTAATGGAGCAGGTTTTGAGGGTGTGCGCTCTCAATGTTTACAACAAATTATTTACAAATACCTTAAGGTATTTGCTTTTGAAGCAGCAGATAGATATTTATGATTATGTAGTCCATTGTAGCTTCAATCAAATTTTGTATTCTTCTTCTATCTCTTCAAGAGTTTTAGTCAAGCATAAAAGCAAATTTATACATGTATGGCTAGAGTTGCTTTATTTATGAATACACAATGACGCTTGGTAATATCTCACGGCATTTAAGTTTGACAAGATCTTGGAGTTAATTTCAGACTACCAAGTACTTTTGTGAAAGCGATTCAGATTCAGAGGATTACGCAATTCGTAATAAGGGAGCAGTGAACTTCTCCTTCTATATTTTTTGATTTTAAAGGTAGGATAGATAGATAAATTGGAAGGATATGCACACCGATCATAGGTCTATTGTGACCTCTGATTCCTTTACATTGTTTCGTTTAATCCCAGAGGCCTTAAAGCATCTAGGATGCTAAACATATAGAGGATATTTATGTATTGTCAGAATTCGAATCTTTATCTACTACGTTTCTAACAAACTTATTGAATTCCTCCACCCCTTTTAATAAGAATAGAATCTGAGCTCACAGAAGAAAGTCAACCAACGAATATTCTGATATTTTTGAAAAATAATAGAGAAAGTCTCACTTGCTTTTGCAAACTAGTTAAAAAATGTCTATATTGTGCTCACTTATAATCAGTTCAGTTCAATTGATATAGTTACTTTTTAAATATACTATTTGTCACGAAATCATTAGTATAATTATCTTAGTTTTCTTAAATAGGTAGAATACCCCCCAATTCGGGTCTAGAAATTATAATTTATTTTTTTCCAAATTTCGTTAGTTGAAGTTTTCGAAAATATCTTTCTGAAAATATTTTTAATTCTCTTACAACATATTACTACAGAAAATAATAGTTTCGTAGAGGTCACAGGAGCATGCACAAAACTCTCTATACCTATGAGTAGTTATCCGAGCATATTCCAAGCAGAGGTCTTTGTTATAAGTCGGTTTGTAGAGTTATACCTCCAACGCAGCTATCGCAATGAACATATATGTAGCTATACTAAGCGATAGTCAAGCAGCACTGAAAGCGATTTCTGCATACGAGAACAAACGCTATTGGTGCAGGAGTGTATGGAACGACTGTATGAACCTTTCATTGTGATTGCTCCCCACACCATAAAGGAGCTGATCCGCAAGAATAAAGCGGTGGGAAGGGAGAAGCATTGACAACAACTCCTAGGCATGCACCAAGCCAAGTTGCTAATGGGTGGTTACAAGCTTGAAAGGTTCAAATATCTAATCAACCTCATAAGGGTAAAACTCAGGATACTTGTCGCCTTATGCACTGGCCATTGTAAGTTCAAGAAGCACTTATTTGACATGGGTCTAGCTTCTTGTGCGAATTGCGGGTTCTGCGACTTGTAGTATGACGCAGGATAAATGCCCTTGAATCCATGTTTCAAAATAAGGATCACATTTCCTCAACACCCCTTAGCAGTATATTGGAATTTATCAATTTTCTGGTGCTAGTTGAGACGTTGTGCCTGAGGGGAGGACACAATAGGCCGTGGGTCGCGGTGCAATTCTCATTAACTTATCTAATCTAATCTAATGAGACTTAGTACGCGTGTTCGCTAGCATTCAATGGAAATAACATCGTTAAATATAAAGTTTCGTAACTTAGCACTAAATTATGATATGAAACTATAATTTGGTACATGGGATTGCAGTAGCAAGGGACAACAAAATTTTTTGATAAAACGCAAATGGATAAAATCAGATGATAACGATGTCCATTCACCAATAACGCTTAAGTTAAAAACTATTATAAGTGCGATAAATAAGTGAAGAAATGCGCCCCAAGCAGTAAATTGCACAACCAAGATGGTAAGAAAAGGCCGTATAGAACCCGGTTTAAAAAGTGGACGTGTGGTGTGGCAGCAACCACCTGTAGGTGAAATTCTATACCTAAGGTACTACTTAATCACTTTCAAACAAGTACTATAGTGTGTGTGGTTATCTAAACATTCGCATTTTATAATGTGGATTATAACCAGGCATTCTTTCCATGTAACAAACTTTTAATTTTCTCAAGGAACCTTACGCCCAAAAGTTGTCAAAATCGGACTATAACTTTTCAAGGCATCAAATTTGTTAACCCCAGTGAACACGACAGACTTTTAACGAACAATATGTGGGCTCTAGCATTAAACTTCAGGGAGAATATTTTTACGGCTAAAATCGAGACAATATTTTCCTCAGCCTCCACATACATAATACAAATATTTTGGAACTTTCGGTTAATTTTATACCGCATCTGTCGGTCAAGTACATATTCTTATTCTTAAATAACCTCTTTCTACAAGTAGAAGAAATTAGTGCAATACTTCTCTAATTGAATATCAACACCTCAAAGTATTTCTTCTTACAAGGTGCGGGAGTATAAAATGTTGGGTTACAACCGAATTTAGCCGTTCCTTCCTCACGATATCTCAAGTACTAATTAGACGATTTACCTACAATTTGTCACAAATATTACATAAACATTTTTTGCAAGAAATCAAAAAAAAGTTTATAATTTGTAATATTTCAAAAACTTTTCTTATTGTTCCAAATTTAGTAAAAAAAATCGATAATTGTAGTAATTAGAAATCTGGCAGTTATTTTATTTTTGAAATGAGAATAAAGGTAGAAACCGTGACAACATGAACGTAATTACATTAAGCAGCTAAAAGTTACGTATACGCCATGACCAACAAGCTTATTGAATATCAAACAAAACCAAATTTTGCACATATTTTCGTGATAAATAAAATCAATTACTACAACCAAATAAATTTATTACAATAAATCTTTTAATGTGTTTATATTTTGGTATCAATTAAAAAGAGCTATAAAATACCATTAATCTCCGCAAAGCTTATAAACACATTTTACGCTATCACTTCAATTGTCTGCAAAATGCATAAAAATGCAGAAGCATTTAATTTGAAATCATATTTTTGCTGAAAATATGCGCTACTTTAAGGTTTTAAGCAGCAAAAATCCAATAAATCTACACTGCATTCAACACTTCGCACATCAAACGCGTTGCAATCAAAATTATTATTAGCGCTGTGAGTTGTGGGGCTTTAAAAAAAATTGCCAATCAGTAAATGGAATAAAAACCCGCTATAAAAATAAAAAAATGCATTTCATTCACACTTTGCTTGATACTTTTATTATGATTTGCGCGGTGTAGGCTACGTGCATTGCTATACACCACGCAACATGTTGAGCGGGATATAATTACTTTGTTGATACGGATATTATGGTTTTTTATACGGACTTTCAAATTACATAAAAATGAGATATCAAAGCGAAGATTGGCAAAAATATTTAGTGATACTAGGTGGATGAAAGGCTTGAAAACAGGTGAAATCGGATTTATGTACATAAATATAAAGTGATTCATAGACGTTGAGCTAAAACAAATTAGTACCACAGTAAGTGCAATCGGTTTTTACTTAATCAATTGATAAATATTAGAAAAGTGTTTTGAATGATATTTTTTTCATTTCAGATATTGTCCACTCTCTACAAACCTTAATATTCCCTGTGTGTTTAAGTCTTGGTTTCTTTCGAACAAAACTCCTCCTTACTTATTTAAATACTAATTTTTTTTACTGAGTATTCAGTACAGAACTGTAATATTCATCAAAAAACTTGCATGCATAATACACATAAATAGAAAAATAGTTGGAAAAAATTATATTTTGTATTCATTATTTTTTCGTAAACTGATAGCCAGCATAAAGCGAATTGTCAATTTGTTCAATTTCTAATTAAATTGTTTATTTATATAAAAAAATTCAGAAATCTGGCATTTCATTTTCTAATTCATATAAAAATAATTTATATGCTTTATTCTCATCATTGATATCCATGGTCTACGCAAATAATCACATTAATAAACACACATATACACCCACAAATACAACCACATAAAAGTATTGTGCATATCAGCACACATACATACACACCTATGTATGTAACCATGTGGGTGTTTTGTTATTTGTGGCATGCAATGCAATTGCATTATGCGTTCACATAGAGTACAGTTAGATATGCAGATTTGATGTTGTCATTCGAAATGCATTGATACGATTTATTATTCATTCGCTTCGTTTTAAATTTGTTTTCTACATAAAATTATATTTATTTTCAAGCTCAAAAGTCATTTTGTGACATCTTAACACCACGTGGATTTATGCTGCAGAAGTCATATCGAAATACAATAACAAAAACTTTGATGTGATAATAAACAAATGGATATATACATTTAATTTAAAGAGACAGACTATTTGTTAATATTTATTATACAGAATTATCAAGAATTAATTGTGGTCGGTGAAAAACTAAATCGATTTGAGTGCAGTTCGGAGAAAATTGTGTGCAACATGTTAATTTAGAAGAGCATACAAGTTAAAGGGGGCAATTGAAAGAGCGTTTAATAAAGAAATTCCTAAAACAACATTTTATCTTTATTGTTTACCACATTATTTAAATCTAAATGTATTTTGGACAAGAGAAAAAATTAAATTACAGTTTAAAGGGGCACACATAGTATAAAATATTTAAAAAAATAAATTGAATTGTGTTTTCATATTTCGATAGCCTATACCTTTAAAAATAATGTTCTAAAAACTCAAACTAATATCTCAATTAAATTTTTAGTTACAGCCATTTAAAGTGTAGCCGCTTAGTCCAATCATTTTTCAAATTTGCTGCAGTGATAACTCCAAGATAAATAATATAATTCATAATGAAATCTGATTCTGTTTGTTCTGTCTATAATTTTAGGATTGGAGGATGGAGTCATGTGTAGAAGTTCACGCAAGTGCGGAAAGTCTCTGATCGCCATTCACTTGGGAGTGGAGAGAAACGATTCTTTTACACATGGCTCAAGCAGCTCACTACTTCCGGTCTTTGACTAAGTATCCTCTGGGTAGCGTTTGAAGGCGAGCTAAAGTGAGAAGGCGAAACATCCCCAGCATAGGGTTGTGCGCTGGGTTTGGGACCCGCCACGTTAAAAAAACACCCCCAGTGAATAAGTATAACCAGCCTCGGATAATTTTACATACTAATCGGTTTTTCATCCGATCAAAGATGTAATTTTGGTAGGTCAAAAAACAACCAAAATTTGGTGGGTAAAATACAACTTTTTTTAAATGTCTCCTTTTTATCAGTTTTTCCTAACGAAAGCCAATGGAAAGGGTTCAGAGGCTACCTACGCAGTACATAACAATTCCAGAGCCAATATCTACGTAGACAACTGGGCACCAATCAAGGCATCGTCCTTGTATCGCATATTGGCCAGCAGTGTCTTAGGAAGCAGCGCAGCAGTGTAAAGTGTTGCCAGAGGTAAGAGACTTCACTTCTACACTTATTAATCAAGGTACAAATATAGAGTCATCCAATTGTCAAATCATGGAATAATTTCTTTTTTTGATGATTTAATACATTTGTTCAGATTTTTATAAGGCATATTTATTTACTACTTAACCTAATGAAACTGAAAAACTACAATCGCAACGGACTTGATTCTCCTCACGAATATAATCTGTTTAATCGCCTCCATCAGCTTTACAGACTGATACCTTCAACTGAGAAAGAAATGTCTATGCTCTAGAGACTGAACTATATTTTCTGGTATCAACTTTGTCATCATTTTCGAAATTAGGAGTAAGAGATTATTTTCTCCTGTCATCAAGCAGACCAATTTGCACGAGACGAGAAAATATTATATTTATTAAATGATAAAAGAACAAAAAATGGCAACAAACTAATGAAAATACGCTTCTCATTTAACACATTTCCTTTTACATCTGAGACTGGGTTGAGCATTCACAACGTCTTCTATGAATCTTACATCCTAGGTAGGGAATATCTTTCAACAACTTGGATCCTCATTTCGGTCTCTAATGATGCTGAGGATGAATCGACCAATTCATATGTAATATACAATAATGATTTTTATTAAATTCATTTTACTTTGGGCAAAATTAAAATACTTTGAAACTTTCAGACACCATTAATAAAAATAATTCAAGGGGTTAACTGAGACTCTTACGTTTTGAGCGGGTAGAAAATATTGCACTTTGGCTTGTTTAGAGAAAAGACTTTGTGAAGAGAACAATTGAACTTGAAAACATGTTGAGAAAAGAGCACGCAATTTTGACAGCCCAAGCATAGGGCAGCATAAATGAAACATTTTTGTGAGAAAAGAAAACGCTATAAGTAAATGCTTACTTCACCCGCGTTTGGGCAATGAGTTGAACAAAGGATATATTATATAATACAAGGTGTCTTCCAAAGTAAACAGGACTTTTTGAATCTAGCGCCCTGGTGGCGCCATCTATGTATACGTCGACTGGTGCGTAAGAATCTGCTATCTTTATCGATTGTCCAGTGAGAATTTCATAACATTTCATAAATTGGAAGTGAAATTGTTGCCTTTTAAGTGTCAATATGTTTGTGTTAACGGTGCGAAAATGAGCATCGAACAAAGAGCCAACATTAAATTTTGTTTTAAAATTGGTAAAACTTTTACCGAAACGTTTCAATTGATGAAACAAGTTTATGGCGATGATTGTCTATCCCGTAGCAGAGTGCACGAGTGGTTTCCCCGTTTTCAAAGTGGTCGTGAGGACAAAAATGACGATCAACATATGGTCCAATCAAAATCCATGATCACAGTAAATTCCATCGAAACTCTGGGTGAATTCATCAAAAATCAGCCGAAATTATCATTGAAGTTCATGGAAATGGAATTAAATATCTCCAAAACATCGATTTATCGCATTTTGACCGAACATTTGAATTAAATAAATTGATTTAGTTCTGTTTTTTTTGTAAGACCTGTTTACTTTGGAACGTGAAAGGTGTGTGCACGGTTTGTTTCCTGTTATTTACCTCCCATTCCTCACGCTAAACAAACATAATGATGATCTCTCTATTTTTCCACGTTTTCAAAATCCTTTCAAAATATTTGAACAAACAAGAGCAAACTATAGTTAGGAATCATAAATCCCTACTTAGCTTTTATTCCTCGACTGAATACATTTTAGTGTTCATGTCGTCGGTCCTTAGGCTTCGAAGTAGTCATCCATTGGTGCTTCTGGCAGTTTTCTCAATTTTCGAATCTAATATATAATTCTAAACACAAACTGACAACTCATTGGGTTTCTGCTTATACAATTTCTTCTTCTTATAATAAGTCCTTATTAAAATCATATAAAATACAATCAAACAGTTCGAGTGCTCTATTCATGGCCGTGTATTAATGACACTTAACTTTTTTCCATTCAAAATATTAATTCAGAAACTTTCCTTCAATATTTGCCTTCCTTTTGAACTGAACTTTAGTAGCGTACATTGTGCCTGTGTCCATGGAAGTTGAGCTAAAAATTGCTCAGCTTTAGTTTGTGCATAAGCGCTGCTACGTATTTACAGCCATTTTACTTGATATCCTTCCCGCCCAAGTGAGTTGAGTGCAAACAAAGGCGCACATGACAACACTTTCTTATTTGTCCTTGCCTCTTAAGACGCATTTTGGTATTAAATAAAGATTAAAATATGAAGCCAGGCATGCGTAAAGCAATTTACTATGTTTGCGGCGGTGGTGGGCGCGATGGCAGCGCCTTTGTTTATGCAACACCAGCGCAAAACGATAAAAACCTGCGACGCAATGTTGTCTTAATTTCTCGCGCATTTGCACGACAGCCGGAATTGTTGCTGGTGTAATTAGGTAGCAATAGAATGGCTACAAAATGGCAATAAAGCAGAACGAAAATAACACACAACAACAATAGCAGCAATGGCAACAGCAAACTAGCAGTTAAACTGAGCAAAGCACACAGATAATGCAGCCGAGCAAACAAAGAAATGATTCAATTAGTTTTAGTTACAGCACAATAAATGACAACAATAAACCAAGCAGGCCATAGCTTGACATAGCAGGACACTGCCGGTCACCACAGCGTAATGGGCGCAGGCGACAGCGTGCCCCCAAAGTGAAAGACCCACTAGAGACTATCAGTGACGGGCATCTCAGTTACTTGGCAGCTTGACGGTGGTACCCACGACACATTAAGAATATGGCAAATAGCCGACGAGGTGCGAGCTAAGCAAACATTAGACAACGGCTGAGCGAGTGGGTAAGGTAGCTGAAGGAGCTGACCGCTTAATAGCTGTGCAGGCAAGCGTGAAGGCAAAATGAAATAATCTGTATGTCTATATTAAGTACATACGTGCACATGCCACATACATATATGCTTAGAAGTGGGGAAAACGGACAAAAAAGCAAATTAAAATCTTGTACAAATTAACGCTTGTGACAATGCAAGCTAACAAATTGGCAACAAACAGAGCAAACAAATGCATGGACAGGGTGCTGGCAAACGGAATATAAAACGAAATTGAAAAACAAAATAATTGCTCATGGTCACAGAGCAAATAAAGCAACTGGAAAATAACAAAATCAGTTTATTTTTATGTAGAATGCAGTAGCTAGTGGGTAGTTGGGGCTTGGCGCTTTGAGAGAAAACACAATAATTGACTCGATTTAGAAATAAAAATGAATATTTACCAGAAATATACGTTTAGTGTTGGCTTAATATAAAAAGTAACAGAAAAATAAAGAATATTCGAAAAAAAGTATTTTGGCTTAAAGTACTACATATTTTTAAATTTCTCCTATTCTTATAATATTATCTATACATAAAGTTTGTGTTGTTATTAATTTTGTAATTAACTTTTTTTAATATCACGAAAAGAGTGAAATTTTTGCGAAATTGTATTCATATAATTAAAATAATAATATAGAAGGACCAAACTGAGATAATTCAAATAACAATATAGGGACATTTAGAGACAAAACTCATATGATGCCTACATTTAGGCTGTTTTTATCGAAGACACACACCTTTTTTGTAATATTAGTGAATAATTTAAATATAAATATAAGATTCTTATTTCAATATATTATTTCCAATATATAGAAGTATATCGCATAATTTTTTAAAGTTTATTAAGATAATTCCATTAACAGCATAAGGAAAATGAGAGCCAAACTCATATGATGCCAACATTTTGGCTGATTTTATCGAAGACACACACCTTTTTTTGTAATTTTAGTGAAGATAGATAAAAATATAAGATTCTTATTTCAATAAATTATGTCCAATATAAAAAATTATAATGTATAATTTACAAAAGTTTATTGAGATAATTGAAATAACAACACAGTGGGGTCAAACAAAAGTCTTGCCTACAATTAGACTAAATTATCGAAGACAGACACCTTTTTTGTAATTCTAGTTGAACAATTTGTGTGGTATATAATTTTTACATAATACGGATTTGCTCACGAGAACAAGGATTTTACTCAAAGAAAATAAATTATTGAAATGTCTGAATTAAGTTTTTTAATGAAGGTCAGCGCCATTTATATTTTTTATATCCTAAACAGAGAGCATACCACATAGTTTTGAATACTCAAAAGGAAATATCGAATACCGTTTAAGGTATTTTTACTTATATGATCAACGCCGATGTAGCCGAGTGCTTTTGTCTGCCTGTATATGTATATTCGAACTTGTTTTTGAAATATCGATCTCAAGTTTTGTTACGGTCTTTCTCTCACTAAGAAGCTGCTCATTTATTGAGACCGCCGATACCGGACCACTACAGCATATAGCTGTCATACAAACTGAACGATCGGAATCTAGTAAGGAAAACGTTTTTATTTGACGAAAGGTCTTCAGCAAATTTGACAAGGGTTATTGCCCGAGGCAATGAAGCAAACTCCGAAAAAAAAATGCTCACATCACATCACATTTCAGACAATCACCATGCAAACTGAATGATCGGAAGCAAGTTGTTCTTTAGAAAATATTTGAAAAAAATTTTCAGATCGGACTACCATGTAAAGGAGTAATCAAAATCAAGTTCTTGTAAAGAAAACTTTTTCATTTGACAAGATATCTTAACTAGATTTGGAGAACGCAACGCTACAATCTTCAGATTGTTCAGATGGGACTACTATACCATATAGCTGCCATACAAACTGACTGATCAAATCATGTTAAAGATCATTTTCATCCTCTTGTGCTATAAGAAATGTACACTATGAAGGATATAAGGAGTTGCTTCTGTTTTTTTCAATATTATTCTACTTTACTTTATTCCCTGTTTAATTTATTCTTAAGGTTTTCTTCATATTTTTTAGCATTTTAATATTTTTTTTTAAACTAAACTTAATTAAGTTTTTCCTTGAATTATCCAATTACTTTCCTCCTTCTTCATAAAATGCCCCTGAAAGTATATTATTTCCAAAACCAAATTATGCCAACTTAATTAGCAGTTTGCCCAAAAATGTGCGCTAACTATTTGCGAAGCTGCTTAAAACATTCTAATCATGTATACATGTGTGTTTGTGTATATATATAGTAGACATAGGTATACATGTCACTGGAGACGACATGCACGTGCTGGCAGGAAGTCGACGCCTGAACAGCAGGAGCTGCGCATTTAATTTATTTCTTTTTTTCACATATTGAGGACACTTTGTGTGTATTTTGTTTTTATACATTTTATTTACATTCTTTTGAGTTGTTGTTTTTTTTTGTACTTTTACGCCACGCTTTGTCTTTGGTAACTGTCTCATTTATGTTACATTTCCGGCGCACACAGTTTTATTTCTTACACGTTTTGTTATTTAATGGCGTTTTTGTTTTTGACGCAGTACCAGTAGGTGAAACTGTATCTGCTTCCGTATGTATTGTCAACATGTTTGCTCACATACACATATATACACATGCATTTTGCTTTTTTGCTGCTTATCTATTTCTAGATGATGTGCGGCATTGCGGCGTTGGGGCTTCACGTGGATAATTTGCCAGAAGAGACACGAAATGTCACGCACAGCGCACACCGCTGGCCCCTCGCTTGCTGGCAGCAAAAATTATACGCCACTCATTTTGTCACATGCACGCACACACACTCACCGATTTTTATAGCTTCATTTGTGCTACAGTTGATTGTTGTTGTTCGACTTATCTTCTTTTATTTTTATGTTTCCACACTTAATTTGCGCGCTTGCTCATATTTATTTAACACCAGCGTGTATTTGCTTGTTTATTTCGGGTGTACGTGCCACAAAAATGGGAGACTTGTCAACACAACAGGTCGTCTGCATGAACGACTACATAACATAACAAAGGAATATATAAATAAATAATAATAAGTAGGTGAAAATTACCGCTTGGAGAGCTGAGCTAGGCGTCTATTGCGATTTCGAATTATGCGCCGTTACAATATGCATGTATGTATTTGTATATATTTTGTTAATTTTTCTAAAATTTTTTTCACTTTTCAACTTTTCAATCAAGCAATATTACATACACAATAACTCAACAATAATTATTCACGCGTGGGTGTTCGCTTATGATTTTTTACTAATTTACTAACTTCTCTGCGAGCGCTTTCACTGTTTCCGTTTCGAGTTGTTGACGCTTTGGCCGCACACGTGAGACTAACAGACCGCGTTGCACAGACAGCCCATTAACAATATGAACGTGAACCGAAATACATGCAGCCCACTGAAATATATACACAGACATACATACGCTCATACTAATAGGAGCTTGCGTGTGTGTTTAGTATTTCTGGGGGGTTGTTTGTACGCAACATATCAGCTGTGCTAATGGCTTTGTATGCAAGTATGTTTTGTTTTTGTTTTTGCAGCATTCATTGGCAGCTGCGCACAAGCTACTGTGGTTAACAGACTGTTGGAACACTTTTACTTTTCATAGCATCGTACTGTCTGTTAAAAGTGATACCGTGCGTATGAGTGACCACTGACAAAATGTGATATTCAGCAGTGATTATAACAGTGCGCTGTAATGTTGAGCAGTGAACAGACTGTTGGAACACTTTTACTTTTCATAGCAGACAGCTGTCTGTTGTAATCGGTATAGTGCGTATGAGTGACCACTGCCGAAATGTGATATTCAGAATCTATTATAACAGTGCGGTGTTAATGTTATGTTAAGCAGTGAACTGATGATTATTTAGTAGATATAATAGTGCTTTGTAAGCAAATTTTGAGTAAATGTTGGAAAATTTATATTATTATAAAAAAATGCTAAGTATGACGGACTATATTTTACTTTTCAGTGTAAATTTAGTACAAAAATAAAAAAAAACGTTTACTTCGCTGTAACAAATTCAAACACTTCAGAGGTGATTTTTTGTGTAGCATAAATGTATATGCAAAGATCTTTATTTCGATGCCATACTGCTCTGATCTTAATTATTTATAATGAGTTTATGGTGCAATTAGTTAAATAAAAAAGTTTTCCATTCAAGAACTTGATTTTTGGCAGCTATTTATATTTGACAGTGGTCCGAAATCAGCAGCTTTTTAAGGAAAAAAATAATAATTTTTCGCAAGCATTGATTCAATTTTTTAATAACACATCTTTTTATTAAACTATTTCGAAATTTTGGTTTAATTTTTTAATGTTAAATATATAACATAACAGAGAGTAATTTGTATATGTTACTTAACAGATTTTTTTGTTTACTTTTTTATTTCAGTTCTGCACAGCATCAGCTGTTTTAAGCAGCACTATTATTTGCAGCTTTGCAGTGGTGGTACATAAGTATGTATAAACATGTAGATATATGTACACATACATATGTATGTATATAAAAATATCGTATACAACACAGCACTAGCAAAGGTATTAAAATATCTGCATAAGAAATTACGCTTTGGAGAATTTCATTCACACGTTCGCAATTATTTTGAATGAAACTGTTAGACAGTGAATGTAAACGAGTTATTAAGAATAAATTTTTCTAGTTTTGAATTACTTTTTGGTTGAAATTCTGTAAAATATACTGCTTAAATAATAACTTAATGGAATTTTGGTTTTTCTAGCAAATTTTTTTCGACTTTATTTTTCGTTGAAAAAAAAGCATGCCATTTTCTGATGATTTTAATAAACTTGAAGCGTAATGAACATGCTAGCGTTATCCTTACGAAATTGCCAATTTGCAACAACTACTAGCTTACAGTTGCTATAACGCCTTAAGCAATTGGTGTACCTATTTGCCTGTGCTAATCGCTTTCTTGTTAGTAGTAATAAATATGCTCGTTTACACCTCGTTAATGTGCCGGCAAAATGGCCTTTGGCAATATTTGTAGTTATCCTGACTGCGGTTTTCCTAATTTCACAATGTACAGAGAGGGGTTAAGCAATTTTGAAGTAATTTAAAGGAATAAAAAAACGAACAAAAAACGATGTCAAATTTACCTATCGAAGGTGCATTTTTTACAGCATAAAAGGGTATAAGAAATATTAATTTTGATTTCAATCGGAGAGTTTGCTTGGCAGCTATATGTTATAGTAGGCCGATCTGAACCATATTTTCGAAGATTATAGCGATTTTAGAGGGAATAACATGTGCCAATTTTCGGCAGGATTACTTGTCAAATAAAACAGCTTTCCATATAAGAACTTGAATTTGAACGATCAGTTTGTATGACAGCTATATGCTATAGAGGTCCGATCCTAACAATATATTGAGAGGTAGTAGCTATACTTGAAATAGTAACCTGTGCTAAATTTCGTAGGGATATATTGCCAGATAGATGGGTTTTCCACACAAAGACTAGATTTTGATTGATCAGTTTACATGGCAGCTTTATGCTGTGATCCCAGCTTCAAAGATCTTGAATTAATTTTCGAAAATAGTAAGCTTTAATAAAACTTAATTTCGAAACGAAACCACTGACTTAAATTAGCCTTTACGGTATATTTTTTAGAGCATTAAGAAATTGAATTCAGCCAATATAACATGAAAATTTATATACAGTCAAAGAAGCACATAAAATACTTGCACATATTAATTTGTGTTACCGTGAAGGCCTCAAATACCGTATACACTTGCCACATTGCATGGTGTTCGGTGCAACATTTTGCTGCCACTACATAACCACATTTATATGGAAATATTAACCGCATCAATACAACTCTGTGGCATCACATGTGCATGAGCATGTGTGGGTGTGAGTTCGTCATTTGCATTTGCAGCAGCTTGCAATTGATGTTGAACAATAGAAACAGCAGCACAAACAGCAATAAAAATGAACACATTAAAGCACATACAGAATACAAGAAGACAACAAAGCACACCATCAATAGCAGTAAGAGCCCTAACAACACTTACGGCAAGCACTCACTATCATTACAATGCACACAGACACTAATCCCGTTGTTTCTGCACTTACTACACTTACTTGCTTACTTCCTGTGGACACGAGTGCAAGCAATAAAGCAAAGCAACAACACGCAATGCAATAATATGAACTTTGCCATTGCAACATTAGTGTGTGCAATGATTGTAGTTGGTTATTAACCCAGTGGTGAATGTGAAGAGTGGAAATGAAATGCATCAAATACAATGCTTCTTCTTTTTGACTGCCAAAGATAATTGATATCAGCATTTTTGATTTGATTTTTCTACCAGATCTCCCTTTTTCCTCATCATCAGCCCTACCAAAGATTTCTTTTAAAGTTTCTATGAGTTTTTTAAGGGCTTATTGACAATTCTAACCGAAACTTACCTTATTCTACAGATTCCTAGCGGTTAAGTTAGCGGTTAACTAAGCAACAGCCCTACCAAAGATTTCTGTTAAATGTTTCTATGAATTTCTTAGGGGCCTTTTTACGATTCGAACCGAAACTTTTGTATACGAGTGATCGTCCATCCTTTCTTATGCAAATACCTTATGAGTTACATGGCTTGTATATGTTAGTTTCCACGCTAATTCTTTTTATCTATTTAGGAGTTTTAGTAACCGTGACTTTCTGGGTGTTGTTATTGCTGTAGGAATACATATAGGAATCTTGTACGAAACCCATTGTATAACAAAAACTGTAGTAGCCCTATCCTTCTTGTATTTATGACGCAATACTTCTTTCTTCACTTAAGATACGAGTTTGATTGGAATTTTGTGTTTTAAATTCAGCGAAGATCGTGATTTCATTGAAAACTTGCTTCAGCAATCGTCTATTAATGACGATAACAACGAAGAAGCTAAAGAAAGAGTTCTTGAAAAACATGAAAAACATTGTGTTCTCATAAGAAAGATATCAGAGAATCTAAACATCTCTTATAGACCGGCTCAAGACATTTCGGTTAATGTATTGGGTATAAAGCTAGCCAATACTAAACTCTACCGAAAGACCTGAATATTTTAGAAAAATAACGTTGAGTAGAGGTCGCAAAAGAGGTACTGGCTAGCGCTGCCATTACCAAATTAAATTCCAGCTGAAGCTTATAAGAAGTGTATGGAAGACTGAATTAAACGTTGAAAAGCGAGTGTTGGTTTTATAAGCGATAACAAAAATTTGTATTAAAATGTATTTGTTGCAGTCTGGGCCAAATTTGATCTAACAGCACGTTGCTTCTATTTATAGATATAAACTTATACCACTTTTCATACTGATTTTTTCCTCTGCTTTACTGCTCGCATTGCGCTTTCTCTTACTATTGTTGGATGACTCTAGGAAAAATGTGAAGTAACACTTCAGATGCCTAATAAAACTATATTATTTTAAAGTTAATGAAAAGAAGATCACTCTGAAAGCAAATTATTCATAAAAAGCTCAATCTTTAATGACTTACGGCTTGACTTTCCCAAGAAAAATATCACAGGTTTATATTCTTGAAAGCATTTAAAAGATATTTATCAAATATTTTACGTTAAAGTCTTTACTTGTTAAGCTCACTCAACTAAATTACACACTCTAAGAAGCTTACAATGTCATTAAAAGTGTCAAACACTTGCAGACGAAAATTCGCAAAGCCATTACCGTATAATTTCCTTGCTCATTACATGCAAATTGTTAGTGTCACATACTTTTCACTCATTTTATGGCCCTACCGTTAGTGAAAAATGACCAAAGTATTCTTAAGGAAATTTGCTGAGCTATAAAAGAAATCAGCGAAAACTTTCAATTCAATGCGCTGCAGCTATACTATATATTTTCGAACGACGCGTTGTTATGCAACGCTTTGCAATATTGTCAAGTTGAAGCCATAAAAATGGCAACACTTTTGTACAATTTCAAGTGTCAAATAATGCCTGCACCCTGCACTCCTGGACGGCAACTGCCGCACGCGTTCTTCAAGCGTTAAGTGACTACCCACAAATATTGCATTTTGTGGTTATTTTCTTAATGCACTTGTGTGCGTGAGAATTAAGTTAATTGTGTGTGCGCAAAGTGAACGAAATATATATTTTTGACGGTTTCTTGCGAGAAACCTTGAGTCTGATTGGATTTGCTAGAATAATAATAAAACAACCAACTTAATTGTTATAATAAGTATCGAGTAGTCGAGGGGATTGAAGGCAGTGGTGCGTTTTAATACAGTTTAGCTGAAATTATGTCATGTGAAGGTACAGAGGAAGATCAATTTAAGGCTATTCGGCTGATATTACTTACTTCCGTAAGCATTTTAGTTTAAATAACGTTAAGTTATGGTATGTTACGTTATATTCCTTTATTTTACGCAATTTTAAGTTAACTTACTTAAAGTAAATTATGCTATATACGTTATGTTTTGTTACGTTACGTTATGTTTGGTTAAGGTACGCTAAGTAATAGTATGTTATTCTCTTCAATTACTTCCGTATGCATTTTTTATTTATTTTGCTCATGTTTTGTTATGTCAAGATATTTTATGTTTTGTTATGTTACGTTAAGTTATGATGCGTTACGTTATGTTAAGTTAATTCAAACCAAGTAATATTTTGTTATCGTATTTCATACTTTGTTGTACATGTTGCATTACGTTATGTTGAATTAAGTTATGTTACCGAACTTTATGTTAAGTTAAGTTAAACCAAGTAATCTTATATTATGGTGTATCACACATTGTTGTCTATGCTTCATTGTGTTATGTTATAACGCATTACATTGCGTCTTGTTATGTTATGTTACGTAACGTTATGGTAAGTTAAGTTAAACAAAGTAATACTATGTTATCGTATATCATAATTTGTTGTCAATGTTTATTATGATATGTTACGTTAAGTTATGTTCCTTAAGTTATGTTAAGTTAAGTTAAACCAAATAATATTGTGTTATAGTATGTCATGTTCTGTTGCTTATGTTGCGTATGTTGTATTGTGTTATGTTAAGTAAACCTACTTTATGTTGTGTTTTATTATAATTTGTTATTTTATTTTATTTTTTTTATGTTTTACACAATATTTCCATATCTTTCGAAATATAAGCGCCTACTAACATCGTTACATGCATTTGCTTGCATTGGAAACGAGCATCCAGTAACAATAACACTACCCGCACATATAAACCACAAATGAAAACCACAAAGTTAAACGGTTGCACAATATTATTATAATTACGATGCCAAAAGTGACAACACCCGCATGAACATTCAACCGTATCGAAAGTAATTTAAAGTGCATGTATTAATTTTCAAACTTACTACTTTCATTACACAACCCAAAAGCCAAAATAAATTAAAAAAACACACATGCAATATAAACCATATCGCCCACACAGCATATCGTTGACATTGTACGAGTGTATGTGTAATGAAAAGTAATTAAAATTTAATTAGTCCAAAGGGGTGTGAACTTGTTAACCAAAGCAAGTGCTGTGACATACATCACGTGCATGCTGAACAAACTGCACACAAGCATACCTGCCGCCACATACATACATATGTGTGCATATGCACCAGCTACCACATGCATTTTATATGAATATTGGTGAGTGCACAAACACATATGCACACACATATTTTTGCTTAAAGCGAGTCGTTGCTGCAAGCAAAACTGTTTACATTCCGCAAGTGATTTCTCTGCTTACGCCCCTTCGGCTTGTGAATTAATGTCACAGTTACCTTGGCGTATACGTAACATTTGTAACATTTATTGCATTTAAGGCGAGTTATTTGCATATTGCTGTTTGTTTTCCGTTAAAGTTTGGTTGGCAGTTACAAAAAAAAAAAATAATAAAACAAAAAAATGTGGTATTAAAAAGGAAATATTAAATTTCTGCAGCGACATTTAATAGTACGAAATCCCTTACCCAGCAGCAAGTAGGATGAAGCATAAAACAAAATAACAATAAAATAAATGAAAAAAATTTAAATTAACAAAAAAAAAAATAAGTAACAAACAAATAGATAGTAATTACTACTAAAATGAAAAATTCAAATAAAATAAAATATATAAAACAACAACAAAATATAATGAAATTAAATAAAATATAATAACAACCACTTAGATAAAAAAATATATATCCAAACAAATTAATATAAATGGAGTAAAAGAATTGAATAAATTATATATGTAAAAAACATGCAAACAAAAAAGTTAAACGAAATGAAAATAAATAAAAAATTGAATTAGTTAAATTATATAATTTGAAAAAAAAATTAATTAAATAAATAAAAAAATAAAATTAAAATTAAAGAAGTAAGTAAAATGAAATAAAACAAAACAAAAAAAAATTAAACGAAAATAAATTAAATATTAAGTTAATAAAAATTATATAAAATGTAAAGATAAAATAAAATATATAAGAAAAACGCTTTAATAAACTAAAGTAACTTAAATTGCTTTAACCTAAATCCAATAATTAAAATAATATTTTATTAATATATATTAATACAAAATTAAGTATATTTGCTTACATAATTTGAAAAAAATAAATAAATTAAGTAAATAGAAAAAAAATTAATTTGGAAAATAGCATTAGTACAATAAAATAAAATAAAACAAAATAAAATAATAAAATAAAATAAATTGTATTTTATAAGTAAAAAAGTATTTTATTCAATTTTATAACAAAATAAAATTAAGTAAATTACAAATATGAAATAAAATTAAAAAATTAGGCAACTCCTTTGCAAGGAGAAAACACATATAACATTTTATTTTAATTTTAGAAAGAAATTTAACAATAAAAAATTTAAATAAATTATATATACGAAAAGTTAATAAGAGAGTTAAACAAGTTATTTTTGTTTATTTAAAAATTAAAAAAATATGGTTTCAAATATTTTTAATAAATAGAATAATAAAATAATAATTTTAGTAAAAAAACAATAATATAACAAAAATAAAAAACAGAACATTTAAATTTAATCAAAAAAGATAAACAAAATAAAATAAAAGTATTAAAATTATGTTCAACAAGATACAATTAATAAAACAAAATAAAAAAAAATAGATTAAAAGAAATTGAAGCAAGTTCTTTGTATATAAAAAATATTTTTTTCTTTTTTAGAAAAATATAGCATTAAATAAAAAGAAATTAAAATATTTACTCATATATCTGAAAAGTAATCGAGCAAATAATCTGAGAACAAATTAAAAATAAGTCTGCTGTAAAAAAATATCGCAATTACCCAAGCGCTCATAAACAAGCACATTATGCCCTCACACATCAAAATTTTGGTATATAAACAAATTATGCATGAAAATATATAATACCATAATAATCACTCAACATTGCCGCGTACTTATTTCAATTAAAGAGCGTCTGCAATCGCAAATACTCACAGTGCATTGCACTCATATTTAATTTCCCCTTCATCGCACTGTCACCATTGGCCAACGCGTAATTTTTCGTTTCAAATTGATGGCCTTCGCTTAAATGCATGATGGTATTCAGCATTTATCCGCACATAAGTAACCACTTAAACCGTGCTCAACTCGAAAATCCAACGTATCTTCAATTTTTATCTTTTTTATAACAATTTAATTGAAATTCCTTTTAAAGCGTCCTGCTTTACTTGCATTTAATCGCTCTGCTCTGCTACTGGAGGCGAAATGAGCGAAGCGTTGAGCTGGTTGGCAACACTTTTAATTTCATTTCATTGCGTTGCATTTAATTTCTGTAAAGCAGTTTCGTTTCAATTTATCAACATTTAAGTATGAGCAGAAGAAAGTGGAAGTGAGGAAAAGGCATAAAGTGTAGATTTATTCGCTTTTACATTTTTATTTTTTATTTTATTTTTATTTTTATTAATCAGTGTGCTTTTGCCGTGCGCTGTTGCAATTGCAATTGCGCATTACGTTTTGGCCTGCCAACGTCTTTGGGCCTATAATTTTCGCACGCTCCTTTTTCATACTTTTCGCCAAGCCTTTTCCACATTTCATTCGTCTGTTTATTTTTCAGCCAGATTGCCTGGAATTTAATACAGTTGCAAAATATGAGCTTGAAAAGAGAAATAAGATTTATTAGTGGACATACCAGGTGAACGTAGGTCTGAATATAACGACTACGCTTTTTATATGAGAAATAAGATGTATTTTCATTTTCTTGGGGTAGCAAATAATGGTAGCAAAGTGACTCTGCATATATATTTTTTTACTATATTACGCACTATTATAAAAATATTTATTTATGGCAGTCTTCCTTTTGATTATCATATTTTATTCTATTTATTGTTATTATTTAATAAAATTGAATCTCAAGTTTTTCATCTATAATGGCGAAAATTCTCTCTAGGCTTTAAAAAGTGTTACTGCAGAGAAATAGTATATTCCTGTTTAATTTATTGTCGCTTAAGGTATGCGTCTTAGCTAGAAATTACGCCAAAATGTAGGCAACACTTTTTAATTATATGGAAATTTGAGATTTCAAAATAAAAAAGTGCCAGTATTATTAATGTTTATATACTAAACAGGACATATTAAGTTTTCCACAATGTTCATAATATCCAGAAGGAAATGTCGGGAGATCCTATTTCTCAAAACCATCGATATCGGATCACTATAGCAATTAGCTGTGATACAAACTGAACGATCAAAATTAAGTCTGTATATGAAAAACTTTGTATTTGAGAAGAAATTTTCGCGATAATTGGCATAGATTATTATCCAAGGTAACGCTTTGATCTGCAAACATATTGTTCAGATCGAACTAGAATTATATAGTACTGCAAGTACTGCAAGTCACCAGTCAGATCAGGCTAAATATCTTGCAGTACCCTTTCATGCTATAAAAAATACACCTGTGTTGGGTATTATAGTTTCGGTGTAGCCATTAAATTTTGTATAATTTCAGTAACATCATCTTAAGGGAGTAATAAAACCTCAAGCTTTTGTTTTCCTAGAATGCACTTCAAAGCTGTTATTTAAGTAAATAAGTAGCAATTTAAGTATTAAAACTAAACCACATAAATACACCACACTTTGGACACAAATTGAGTGCTTAAGTGCTGGTTTATGCTCGTCTAGAGAATGCACAGACACATGCGTATCTTGTTGGTGGCACCACTGAAGTAGTAACTGTAGTGGCGAAGCGCTCTTATGTCCCTTGAGAAGTTCACTTAACTTTAAAACGCAGGCAGACTGACAAACAAACATGCATGAATAGATGCATTTAAAGCGATATTAGTTTGTTTGCTTATGAAAAGTAAAACGGGATCAAGAGATTGGGGTAAGTGAGAGAAAAAATGTATTATGTAATTGCTCACTTAAATGCACAAATTACTGAAATAAAACGTGCTACAGTTCTTACTATACACTTAGAAATCCATTTGGTTGGAGAGATGCTAAAAAAGTTGCTAAGAAGGTTGCCTAATAGTTATAATTTCATAAGCTGGCTTTACACAGTGGATTTAGTGCCTAACAAAAAAAAAATACACCTACTATTATTAGGATTTTCGGTTGGAACCTTCATGAAAAAAGTTTTTAGAGTGTGGCGACTACCTTGAGGAATTTATAAGGATCATAAAAATACCTTAATTAATACGATCTCAGTTATAAAAAACGGAAAGGATTTTGAAACTATATTTTAGTCAAATCGCTAGCAGAAACCCCACTTATGAATATTGTCGAGAATTGTCAGGAATCATAATACAAATATGTAATATTTTATAAAACTTATATATGCACATTTCTTGATCATGCAAGATGTGTGTACACACTGCCTTAACTACTAACTCTCGACTTGGCACGTTTTCGCCTAGAAATGAATTTCCATCACATTTCAATTGAATTGTCAACTAGCAAGAAATTTTTTCGACAAAATGTTTTTAATATTAAAATTGATGCTGCTGGCTGACTTTGCAGCGCGAACAGGACGTGCATAAATATATTGGCAAACGTGCCTGGCTGGGGAAGCGCAATGGCAGCCGCTAGCCAACACACTGTCGGTGCATATCTACAAATCAGCGGAAGGATCATTAGGGCGTTCTTTTTGTGATAAATCCAGACAATGTAAATAGAAAATTCCGTAATTCGATGAGGATTGAAAGTGGTGGTTACCGAGCCCCTAGGACACTCTGTTTTTTTTTTTGTTTTTTGAGTTTTCTAAGAATCTTAGAACGCTTTTAAATATGTACATTAGGGTGTTTTTTTCACCAATTCATTTTTTCAATCCCCTTATGAAATTTCCTTGGAGATACCCTAAAAAAAATTCCTGAAAATTTGAGCCCTTAATATTAACATTAAGGACTGGATCAAGGTATGTAAAAATTTTTCCATTGAAAATTCACGACAATAATGATTTTTTATCTTTAAATTTCTATAGCTTAGAGGCATTTTATGGCATCGCTTTGATTTTAAACACATATTCCTCAGAATTGAACACTCTACAAAAGTGGTCATTGCAACAAAGTCGAACACCGGCGAGGTAGTAGGGTGCTCTAAACCCGATTTTTCTACGAAATTCGCTTTTTGTTGTTCATATATCACGTATATAGCTATAGAAAAAACTTAAATTCCAGACTTGTAGGAAATTTTATTTGCTACAAAAAAGTCCAAGGTCAAAATCGACATCATTAATTCTTTTGGAGATATTCGGCTTTTTATGTTATATCCTAGTTACTCTGAGTATCCAACCATAGTTAAGAGACCCTACTCCTGCATCGAACACCTCAGTCATCGTGAACAACTTTGAGTGAAATGAGGTAACAAACCTGTGTGGAACAAAAAGTAAGGTAATGATGAGGTAATCGGTTTAAGAGCTCAACAAGGTTGCAGCATCTGCTTACCAAGAGGTGTGGCTGCAAGCAGGCGCGTCTGTCTTGTAGCAAGCGGCTCGCTGTATAAACAAGTTCAATGAAACTTTCTCTCCAACAGGGGTTGTGCGCTGGGTTTGGGACTCGCCCAGTAAAAATATAATCCCTATGTAAAGAAAACGAAAGCCTCGGATAATAGCCTTTCTAAGTTGACGACCACAGTAAATTCGCAAAGAAATCGAAGAAGATGGAACCACGAACTCTGTGAGCTCTACGGCAACATGAGTATAGTTTTAAGCGCTCGTTCGCATGAAAAATGGTCCTCCAGTGAAAATTTCCTTTCATTGGAGGCTCATTGGTAGACAACCAAGGCAAGGACGCCCACATATCTAATGCAAGAACCAAATGCATAGCCACCTTTCTGCACTTGAGACTGGCTACATTGCAAAGGATAGAGATAACTGGCGAAGTTTTGTGCTTTCGGTCCAGGTACACCAACGTTTATGGTGCCCAGGAAGAAGCAGATAACTCAGCTAATTTGGTCGGAATGAACCTTACAAAAGTCTGCTGAAATTTTAGCGCATTTTTCTTTCAAAAGAATATACTCATTCGATTTATTTCAAATTCGAAATGAAGTTTTTTTATAAAGAAAATAGGGAATGTAATTACTGGAAAATCTTTAAGTTTTGTAAGTGGCCGAAATTTCTTCAGTATGTAAGCTTCCAGTAACAATGATTTTTGTATTTGTTGAAAGCGTACCCTTTTTTGTTTTAAGATGAGCAGCAGAGTAGAAATTGGGACAGAATATATACCATTTATATTTTTTTTTGGAATAATTGTTTGTAAACTCTTAATAGATATTTTTGACATTGACCGGATTAAAAAATACATTCACTTATTACAAAAACACCCGATGAACATTATATTACATAAAATATCGTGAAAGGTGATAAACTTCTTGGCACAATCCTTCCAATTTATTCTTCCATAAGGTTCACTTTTATACCAAAGTAACACCCTAATATAAGTATATATGAAATAATATGAAATATATACATATGTATATTAACCAAAGTAATGCAGCATATGCACCCGCGCGATTCGAAAGGCATGAGCACACACTTACCCACGTCAATATGCTGGCTGCCTGCTTTCGAAAATTTACATGCAATATTGCGAGAGCAGCAGAGTGCAGTCAACAAAAACAAAAACGAGCAAAAAGAATTGTTTATATTCTTACGAAATTTCGACGAAAGGGAAGCAAACACAGTTGCCTTAAATGAAGCCACACATGGAGGTATGTGTGTTTGTATGTGTGTGTGTAAGCGTTTATAGATATATGCGGCTGTGTATTTATTTGTTTGCAAGCATTGTCAATGAGAGCAGCCTCTCGAGCTAACTTTTTACTTTCAAACTTTTAGTAGCCTCGTCAGCTAGTCGTCTACTTGTAGTTTTTGCTCCGTGTGGCGCTACAGCTATTTTATTTGTGACAATATTTTCGCATCATCGTTGTTATTATTGTTGTCGTTGCTCTTCGCCTTTACAGAGCATCATTCACTGATTGCTCATTCACCAAATTTTTTGTTTTGCTTTTGTTGTTTCAGAGTGTCAAGCGCCGGGCAGCATATGCTTATGTCCTGTCTGCTTTTGGCCTTCTCCCTCTTTGTCGTCCTCACCCATTCGTCTAGCATGTAACTAGCCTACATTGCTTCGCATACATACATATATGGTATATGTATGGGTGTAAGTATGTGTCATCCGTCCCTTAGCTGGTGGAATGTACAATTTGAATGTCTACCAAATAGGCAATATTTGCCCGCCTCGCTGCCGGCGTTGCATCACACATTTGGGCAGCAAAAAGCATATGCGCTTCAGCTGGCTGGCTGGCTGGCAGGGCAATTTCGTAGTGCCTTTTGTGCTCGAGGTGGTTCCACATTTCGGTCATGTGTTTGTTGTCATTGTTATTATTATTATGTCTGCAAGATTTTTTGTTTGTTGTGTTGTCAGTTGTTTTGGCTTTTATTACTCAGTTGAGTGGCAAGTTTGGCAAGTTTGCTATTGCCGCTGTCAAGGAAGGCATATTTTTGGTAGAATTTTGTTGAACAAAGTGTTGTTGGAACGTGTGGCATGTATTACTAGACTGCATGTTTGCATCAATTGCGGAAGTATGCAGTGCTTTGTGGTTTTATTAATTTGAATATTAGAAAGTAGATTTGAAAATGGTATAGTTAGTGGGTCAAAGTTTTCAAAAATTTACAAGAACTAACCTAATTTCCAAGAAATGATATATCCGAAATAATTTCTTTACTTTCTTATCAACTCATAAAAAGTTTTCATTGAAGCCAATTATTTAATAGTGAATAAAGGTTAGGTTAGGCCCACTTTCACGCCATATATATGTATACCTTCTGGTACTTAGTAATGTCAAATGGAGTTTCTAACTGAAGTGTCGTCATACATACCCTTTCACTGCGAAGCTCCTAGATATTTAAGAAGAGTTCATGTCTGTTTGAATCGTCGTTACTTATGCCCATCAGACGTGCATGTTGAGCCAATAGGTTGTGACCTCTGTCATTAAGCAAACAACTCTCCTAAAGTCCTTTCAATACAGCTTTAATAAATATTCCCGAAACTCTTGCACATAATGATAGCGAACCTGCATGTCCTTAAGTCATACTACCTCGCCCATGTCAGCCTATTCGGAAACTGCATTCATATATCGTTTTTAGTACTTCCTGTACTTATTTGGTAGTCAGACGGATGGCACTTTTGACAATTTCATAGCTATTTCATTTCCCGGAATTCCTTCGTTGCCCTGGGATTATTGCGTTAATTGCCGCCTAGCTATCGAAGTATATATTGATCCTCTTGACATTGATTCTCAGGAATTTTAAAGTTGGGATTTTGTTCCTTATTTTAGGGAGTATAAAATACACTTTTTCGGCAATAATCAATAAAGGTGTTCATAACTGTACTGACGTATGTATATACAACTTTTGCGACTATATAAACATCAAAAGGGCAGTTGTGTTTTTATTTCGCTATTGTGGTGTTCAAGAGGAAAAGGAGACTTATTTGCAGACAAAAAAAGAAAGAGGGCCGAAATGCATGAGGACGAAGAGCTTGAGCTTGTAAGCAGAAACTCGGGTATAACCGCGTGAGCGGTATCTACATACGTCAATAAAGAAGAAGAATATTTGGCGTCAATTGGAGATACCAAGTGCAGCCAGAGCCTTTTCGATCTTTTCACCAACGGGGTGGTCTCCTTTTTGCTTCCACTGCAGGTACTGCATCGAAGACTTTTAAAGCTGGAGGGTGCTCATCCATCCGGACATCATGACAAAGCCAGCGTAGCCACTGTCCATTGATTCGCTGAACTATGCCAATATCGCCGGATATCAGGTACAACTCATGGTTCCATAGACTAGGTATTCGTCCTTGCCAATTTACAAATGTCCTTATAGCACGTCGAAAATTTTTCTCTCGTAAACTCCTAACACCAACTCATCAGATATTGTAATTGTCTATACCTTCGCACAATATAGCAGGACAGGAGTGCTTTAAGATCTTGATCTTTCTTCATTAAGAGCACTTTACTTTTCCATTGCTTACTCAGACCAAAGTGGAATGGGTGTATTCTAGCCTGTGTGGGTTTTACCGGGGCTTAAGTCATGTCTCAATAATGCATTGAATATGTTCCTGCGTGAACTTCTCACAGACGTGTATTCTCGGCAAGTAGCAGCAAGTTCCGCTATCAGAATGAAGGAATGAGCAGGTTGAGACTGGAAAAATTGTGGACATCGCGCAATGCTGAACCAACTAATCCCAATATAATCAGAATATATCTTCCCAAGGTGAGATTTCAATCGTAAGGTGGCTAAGTGGCTACTACCTTTATCTATAAAAATGGGTTCTAAATGGACTGCAGATTAGGGCGTGTCAACTCAACTCACCCATAATTTGGGTTCCCGGTCTCATGAATATTTTCAGCAACGAAAAGGCAGACGGGTTGGTAGAGCTGGGAGCTTCTTTAGATTAATCCAAACGGGAGGTTATGCCACACCTGAAGGTATCGTCACAAAGAGAAGTTTTATATTAATTTTGAACAAATGGTTCAGAGTAAAAGGAAATCAGTAACAAGCCGCAAGATAACAAAATAGATATGGTACAAGTATGATAGGTATAGTATATAGTACATATATACAGACTTACAGGCTCAGGTGACTGGATTTTTTGAGAGCATGCGCTACAAAAGGGCCTGCCTTACATTAATATCTTTCGTAGCAGTAAACTTGAATTAAACACGGAAACTATTTACCACTTTCTCTTTCAAGGTCAAGCTCTATTACAAACTCGACACAAAATACTTGGAATTAATCAGGAACCAAATCTAGAATAACCGTCTACAAAATGCATAAAAGATATATGTAATTAGTTTCATTGAGAGCACCAAATGGTTTAAGTGCAGAAATTTACCGTGAGAGCAAGATTAAAAGGACCTACGATAGTGCATCAAAACGATACATCTAGCATTTTTTGAGCCCATGATGACATTTACCCACCTATCTATAGTCCATAGTAGCACCTGTTGTCAAGGGTGATTCTGCGTTGGATTTTAAGGCTGGCATTACTGATGGTGTTATTAGGGATATACGAAATTATCTACAACTTTGAAGTTATGACTGCCAAAAGTGACATGGTGTCAAACTGATAGGAGAGATCCTTCCCGAAGTAGGGTGATAATAAATACATAAGTAAATATGTATATATATATGCATATATATTTAAATAATTGTTAATATAAGTACTACATTGGAGAAGTTTTGCTGTGACTTACCCATTAAATTCGGTACATCGTTCTAAATTGTCATCTTATATAATTGCTTCATTTTTAACACATATTTTTCATATCAATTTTATATTTAGAATTTACTACACAAATTTTTTACATTATTTATTTTTATTTTTGATTACTCTGCTTTATATTTTATTTATTTACACTTCACTTCATTTATTTTACTGATTTTTTTCATACCCAAACACACTTTAATCGAAACCGACCACGAAGAACAGAACACCAACCGCACTAGTGCAAACGTGTACATGCACGCGCATGCAAATATGAACACACGTAACAAGGCGATCGACAACGAACCGAACGAAACGAGCTAAAGCGAACGAACGAATTTATATTTTTTATAATTATTTTAATTTTCTACACACATTTTCCACATCACTTTTATTTATAATTTACTACGCACATTATTTATTTTTATTTTTTTTATACTCTGCTATATATTTTATTTCACTTCATTTATTTTACTAATTTTTTTCATACCCAAGCACACTTTAATCAAAACCGACCACGAAGAACAGAACACTACCCGCACTAGTGCAAACGCGTACATGCACGCGCATGCAAATGTAAACACACGTAACAAGGCGATCGACAACGAACCGAACGAAACGAGCTGAAGTGAACGAACGAATCGATGCATGCAAAAACATGAATGATCACTTCGATTTTTCAACATACTTATGTACATACATACATACATATATTCTATTTTTATATCAAAAAACATTTAAATTGCAAAAACAACAATAATGAACTATTTCGCGAATTTCAATGAAGCACTGCAGCACTTTCTTATATTAATAACTCACTTATTTACACTAATTGTGCAAAGCAACATCAGCGGCGCTTTAAATTTTGCACAGAACACATTTTGCACACAAGATCATAATTAATTTTACTAATTAACACACACTTTCGTTTTCTGCGCGATTTCGAACTACATCAAAACATTAAAACACATTAATTATGATCACTTTTCTTTTGAACCGACACAAAAGCCAAGCACGTCGTCACACATTGTTTTCGCTGCGATTAACCCGATGCACTGAATTCACTTACAATAAAGGCGCAGCTTATGTCTGATTCAATGTTGAGCACAAATTTACAGTCTCCTGAAAATATGCAAAGATTTTATTTGTAAGCGGGAAATTATTTGTTGCGAGTAGCTAGCAACATTAAAAGGGATGAATGAATGTTGCTAGCAACACAAATCTTGTATTGGCACATGATCGGTCGAATTTGAGTTTGATATAATATTTTCGGTATTTTGAGCTTTATTAGAGATATTTTCAGAATGCTAAGAAATTACCAATTTACCCTGTGAACAAATACTTAAACTATTACCTGAGACAATAATAATAAAAATCGCTTTCAAGACTTTTTTAAAACACTGTCTGTCTTTTGTATTCCTCGTAATAATAAATTTTCCTCAATTTTTGAACTAAGGTGCATATGAAAAGAGGTTTCCGTACATACTCATATGTTTGTTTTATGGTACATACATAAATATCTACTTGAAATCATAAGTGTGAAAGTTATTACCGTGTCTGCTCCCAATTCAAGGCCGAGCGTATTTGATTGTGTGCGAAAAGTTGTGAATTCCGAAAAGTGCAAAGTTTGTTAAATCATCAACCGATTTCCTGCAAGTGTGAGGCAGAGAAGAAAAACAAAGGAAATCCAATAATCCTAACTGGATTGCAGGTTCTATGGGGCACACACTTCTGATCTAAGTACTTATTTATTCGTGAGTATGTGTGTCACAAATATCTCATTCATTTTGGTTATTTGCTAACTTTGCTCGTAAAATAAAACAAATGCAAGAGACGTTGGCAAAAAAAAAGAAAAATTATACAAATATTCTAACACATATACATATGTATGTATGTACGTATGAAAATATATGGATATAGTACTTTTGTTATGTATGCACATAAATCATGCTCTTTCATAAGTGTGGCAACTTAGAAATACGTGCTTATACAGCGACTTGCATATGAAATATTTTGTTATGAAAGAATTGCACATAAATATGTAGCATAATATTTTCAGCTTCCGCTGGCAGATATAACCAATATATAACCAATACACAAGCAATATATAACCATTTTATAACCCAAACTCAAATTTTGTTTCAAAATGAGAGGTTTTTATTATATCGTTTTTCCTTCACCTGTAAACTTATGAAAAGTGATGTTACGTTATTTTATATTTTAAGTGACGATACGTAAAATAGAAATATCTTAAATACCAACGAAATTCTTTATAAAAAAACATTTTAGTCAGACCTCATAATTTCCACGAACTCCCTCACACACATCATCCCAAAAAACACAATGAAAGCCACAAATAAAAATGCATGCTCTGGCACGTGCAGCAAATCGACCAACTTTGTTTATTACATTTACATACACATTTACATATTCGATCGCATACATATGCATATATGGAAATTCGAAACGCCCCACACTGACTCAATGCATGCGCCCAAATGAGTATTTGCACAAAATTATGCTTATTGGTTTTTGACATTCGCAAATATTGAGTCAAATATGAAGTGCGCCAAAGCACAAAAGCACCAAATTGAGTCTCGTCGATGAAGTCGTAAGCAGTGAAATATGAAATTTAATAATACGAGTAGTTACGACCACAACCAAGGACGAACTGGATATACATACATACATACATACGTACTCAAATGTTATTGTGCATATTTTGCCAGCTGCTTTGCTCTTTCATTTGCTTTTCGTATTGCAATACAGTTGCTGTTGTTGGTGGAGGTCATGGAGGAAATTTTCGTGGATTGCAAGTGCTCTACTTTACTTATTTAATATTTTTTGAATCACAGTATGAATAGTAAATATACCTAGTACAGAAAAATCCTTTCTTAAAAAAAGAAGAATCAAAGGTAAATCGTGCTCAGAGATGGATTTCTGAAAAACTTCTATATTACTCCACCTAAGCACCTTCCATAGAGAAACCGGTATTATCACACAATTTTGTATGCCCGAAACGACTTCACTTGGTAAGTCATTGGCTTATTTCTGTTTTCGGGTGGTACAGATTAGTTAATATACTTGAATAAAGAGCTTTGTGTACTCTTCCAAAAGAAGACAAAGGTATCGTAAGTTTGGTTAGATTAATAGGTTGATTCAAACAGGGAGTTCAGATGGACAGCATAAGCTACTGGTTTGTTCTGTTAACTAAAACTCCTATATAATAGATCATAAGGGCTTTACAAATCGATAAATTTGTTGAGACGTCTAATGCCAGTTTGAGTTATGTCTTCTAGTTTGGCTTCGAGTCTGATGATTAAATAGCTTGATGGTATTTCTAAAGAGGACAAATACTCCTTAACTAGCTTTGAGCGCATAGTTAGCGAACTCAGCGCTAGTTTTACATCACCGCTCTGATGTTAGAGTTAATGTTCACCTCTCTGAAAGAGGTTATACTCCTAGCAGTACGTCTATCGCCACCTTTAACCTGAAAGACACTACTTTGATCAGGTAGTTTAAAGCTAAGACGGATGAAGAGCTCCTTATAACGGGTGTATAGCATTTTATCATGCAAAGACCTACGCCTAAACAGCGTTAACAAATCGTTAAACTTTATTATGGAAATTTCTATTACTACTATGACCTACTGAGCGAAATATTCGCAAAATCATCACCCATCTTGAGACGATGAATGCTGGGATTGGATAATATTCGATCGAAAAGACCACGTCCAGCACGCAGTGAAGAAAATATAGCAGCCGTAGCTGAGAGTGTACAGGAGACATTTCTTTCAAACTGATGCCGCTGAGATCGCAACTGTCAATGGCGACTGTCAATCACGGCATGAAAACCGACTATTTGATTCCTGAAATTGAAACTTGTGATCTCGACGACATTTGGGGTCACTTCCCACACATCGCATCAGTCAATGGATTTATTGACATAACACTTAGGTGAGCAGATAATTTCACGTTTTAAGCCGGTCGATTGACCACCAAGATCATGTGACACCATTAGACTTTAACTGGTGGGAATATGTAAAGTCTAAAGTCTATCCGAACAAATCCACTTCGATTCAGGCCTTGAAACAAATCATCACACTAGTTACCAATCGAAATGCTCGAACGAGTCATCGAAAAATGGACTCAATGGATGGACCATCTCAGACATAGCTATGGCTGACATTTGAAAGAGATAATCCTCAAAAAATAAATGCCAAAGTATATTTGTTTGAATGATAATAAACGTTTGGGAACCTCGGAATGGATCAGTCTGTAAAAAACTCCTACCATCTTCCATCCTAACTTCTACCCATCGGCGAAAAATCTCACTGCACCTCTTCTCCAGCGACTCCTCCCTATCCACATATCCTCGTCAGTATATAAGCAGAGAAAAAGCCGCCACGAGTAGCAACGCATTGATCTAAGTTTTCAAGAATGGAGTTTCGGCGTGTCCTTCTTCGGAGATCCTCATAACATCTTTTGATTTAAAACATGTATTGTATAGATGATGCGTTCAAACGTAAAATCAACATCTTAATGCTGTAAGGACTAAGTTTCTATCCTATTTGTGGCTTATGTCAAGGGACCTGTACTAAAGCTTTATTTTGAATTAAATTTTTTGGAAACCTCGACTTAGCCTCGATTTTCGTGAGTGTTTCGCCAGTAAACACCATAGCTCAATTGCAATCTTGACGCTAATTGTTATATAGAATAGGATAGTCTGTACTAGAGAATATGAGTTTGTCTGGCATAAAGAAAATAACTTAATAATATTCGCTAAGTATTTCCCACAGAGTGTTTTTTACACTACTACATAACCTTTCATGCATTTATTCGCATTATATGCTGCACTTGTGGCAAATGCGGTTTTTATTAATTTGCGCTCACTAGCAGGCGACAATATGAGCAACATAAATTCGGTTGCGCGTAATTTCATTGTAGATGTGTGGTTTTATTAATTAGGCTATTTGTATTTCGTTACATAGACGCCTCTGGGGTGAAAATGTCGTATTACTAACAACTTCTTCTAATGATCTAAATAAATATTTATATTGAAGGGGGCAGTAAATACAATATTATGGTATTGAAACGCATTCGCATTTTCAGCAGAATAATCTGAAACCATATTTGCAGTCAAATGCTAAAAAAGGTTTTTTAAAGGTTTTTTGGAGCCTTAACCGCTGCTGTGAAGAGTTGCTTATCACTCCCTTCATGGTAATCCTTAAATTTATATCCAAATGCGTATTTATTGTTGATGTCAGCGAATGCATAATTTCAATTAAATTCTTCTATTGAGCTACTAGATTGTGTTGTTGTCATATATTTTTATTATCCACATTGAAACACAACAAAAAGTTATAACGAGCAAAGCTGTTTTGACGCCATTACCGACACGTTATCGCCAAGCAGCATGTTTACATTATCAGCCATTTCCCCAATGCCCCAACTTGTTTCTATGTACGCTTTGATATGTTCATATACAAACATAAATATATATATGTATGTGTGTGTGAATTGCATAATCATTCGATTGTTGCTATAATGACTTCTTTTATAACGCCCGCTTCCTTCGCAACATAACTTGTAGCGTATGTTTTGTATGTCTGTGTATTTGCGCTTTGCTTATGCGTGCTTTTTATCGTGGTGTCCGCGTGGGGTCATAAATTTTCCCTTACCCCCACGAATCAGTGACAAAATATTTTTATGTTTTGATTGGATTTTGATTTTATTTGCGCTTTGTGCCATTTGAGGTTATTGGTTTTACAGCGTTGCTTTTGTTTTGCCTCGCAGAATGCTCAGTTAGAGCTTATTTGAAATAAAGCAGTAATTTTTAATTGTGTCTTAGTGCCCCTTTTGAATTTTTTAAATAAAAGTTTTTCAACAGTTTATTGTATTTCATTCTACAGGGTCCGGCACTTAACACTTAAAACAGCCATACGTTTTCTTCAGCATCTCGAGACTGGTGTATTTTTTACTTCGGACCTTGCTCTCCAAAATGGCCCAGAGAGAATAATCCATTGAATTCGCATCTGGTGAATTTGAGAGCCATTGTGTGGTCGTAATGAAGTTCGAAACCTTGTTTTTCAGCCATTCTTGGTTCACTCGCGGTTTGTGAGATGGTGCTGAGCCTTGTTGAAACGTCCATGGTTTGCGACCGAAATGTTTGTTTGCCCACGGCTTCAAAGCAGCCTCCAGAACACTTTCCCGATAATATGTCGCATTTGCTTTGACGCCAGGCTCGATGAAAACAATTGGAGAGCGTCCATCTGCGGTGACAGCGGCCCAAACCATTATTTGTGGCGGGTGCTGCCTCCTGGTAGCCAGCCGATGACTTACTACGATTAAGTTGGTTACACTTCGAGTGCCTGACTATCATCAGAAAAAGCATAATACATTGCATAAGTTTAAATTTTAAGTTTAACTTAATTTTTACCGCCCCTCCGTCTATTTGTCCATTACAACTTTCTTGTTGATGCCTCCACACTCTACCTACTATACCTCTTAAAACATCTACAACAATTTTATTGATAACTCAGTGTACTTATAACATACATTTTTACTATATTTTAAAGAAAATCTTCTAAAGTGTCTCCAAAACTATTATTCAACTATAGATTAAGCTATAATATTGCTTAAGGATTGACATTAGGATTAAATCAGTAAATAGCACTTTATAGCTTCATTCACCTAACGATTATTTATATCATCTCAAACTAATCGAGTTAGACAGGGTTTAACGGATTTTTCAATAGGGGCGCTACAAAAATAGACCGATAGGGACAATAAACGACGCCATATTTTTCCCGTTCTCTTAACATTTCTCTTCAGTAAGGTTTTCCATTTCATCGTGAAAAGATATACGATCCAACAACGAGACGAAATTGTTAAAATTTACTACCGAAACTCGGAGCCAGTAGTCTCAACTTTAAGAGCTTTGTGTAAGTGATTTGGCTGACGAGACGAAAACCAATAACGGTCAGCTGCTATAAGCTATAACAACCAAAATAACTCAAAACAATTCCCTTTATCGTCAGTCTAAAAATGAGTGAAGTCGGTTGATACAACATTTTTGTCAAAAACTATTTAAACCGCGATTACAACTAAATGCGTCAGAGAAATTAAATTTTATGTCCAAGATAGCATAAGAGAGCTTTATAGGAGCCGAAGTCAAAAATCGGTGGTGAGCGTGGCACTGTTCACATTAGGTGAAAAGTCATATCTCAGAACCACCTCGATCGATATCGACCAAATTTGACATATGTTGTGACATTGATATTCCAATGTTGCAGTGAGAAAATAGGCGAAATCGAACTATATTGCCCGCCTACTGCTCGTATAACACAATTGCGAATTCCACATGTTCCTTCACTTTTCAGTACAAAAATAAATTTACAATGAATGTATTTAGATAAAATTTTGCTCGAATACTGCCTTTGATAAGTTCCAGCTTATGACAAAAACTTATTCAAATCGGACTAAAACTGTTGAGCTTCTAGGTACCGAGTAGTTTGATCCAAGTTCCTATTGCAAATCAATCTGTGAGATATTTTATAGATAGTCAGAGGAAATTCTTATGTGATAATAATATGACACTGTGTCAAAAATGGCTGGACCGGATCAGTAAATCTCTATGTATCGATAAGCTTAATAAAAAAACTACAGACTATTATATTATAACTACTATTATAACTGATTTTTATTTATTGATTTTTGTTATTCCAGCATTTATTCTTGCAAGTTGCAAAATAATGAACTTAGCCCTTCCTTACATCTGTTTTTTATTTCAAAGATAATTTAGTCTGTTCATTTAACACCTTCAAACCCCTCACAATACGGTCTACTTGCACACTATAATATTTCACAAACCATTAAATGCGTTCAATGCTTAATGACACCACCTTTCAGTTCACCAAATGAGTAAATCAAACTCATTTCGAACAATAAAACTTCACTCAATTCGAAATAGTAAAAGTAAGCAATCAAAGTCAATGAATCAAGTTGTGACTTGACAAAAACCCTGAGGTTTGAAACTAAAAGTAAATATAAAGGGTCTACCAACAAGAACGACATGAGATAAAAATGAAATAAAATACTCAACCGTTTACGTAAATTTTCGATGACCCGGTACGGCATTTCGCCATAGTGCGCTAAATGTTTTCTTTGAGCTCCTCGAACGTTGATTGGCGTAAACTTTCGATTTTTTTGTTGGCAAAACCATTATGTCAGTAATGGAGTTCATCTGAGAAGATGATTTTTCGCAGGAAATCGTCAAATACAATCGCAAAATTCGCCATATTGTCATGAAAGACCCAACTGTGCAGAACAACGTTGAACCGACTGATACGAATCGGCCTCAACACTAGTCTGAACGCAGTGATATTTCCTAGGGGATGGTGACACACTATCGTTGAGATTATAATAGTTTTCGAATTTTGCAGTTAGGTATTGAATAATGCGCTCAGAGAAAGCTTTATGAGAACCATGTTTTACCTGAAGAGCTATTACAGTAGCCATCGTAAAACGAGAATTTACGTCGTAAATACTTTTGGAGAATTTCCAAGCGTGACATGATGAAATGGCAAACCTTACTGAATATACTGACACGACATCCTTACTGGTAGACGCTGTATATAATTATAAATAGGTGACTGGTAGACACTGTATTTCTTCTACAATGTATGTATATGTATGTGTGAATTTGGAATATGAGGTTAGTACCTGGTCTAAAAATCCTCACACTCACAGACACATTATCAAAAGTGTCTCTTCCAAAACACAATAGTTGTATTTATAGTAAACACAACCACATTTCTCAAAACTCAATCAAAAGCACATTTCGGACAGACTACTCATGTGATATTTACAACTACTGAGTACATTTGTTTATATATACATACACCTAGCGTTTATTTATTTACTCTGCTCGTAACGGCGTGAAACGGCACACACCCACAAACCACTCGAAATCGAAAACAAATTGAAATGTCGGTAAATTAGAGAAAACAAAGTCATTTGCGCCGAAAAGCACACTAAACCAATTGACCAATTGAGCGTTATTTGAAGGTAAACGCCCGAAGTAAAACTTGAACTAACTCAATTCAATGCACAGAAACCTGTAAATACATACATGTATGTGTGTGGATGTGTGTGTATTTACTCTTTTATATAACTTTGTTTCTATGAAATTACGCCGAGCTGCCAGACTTCTGTGGCACACTGTGGAGGCCGTAGTAAAAAATAATAGCCACGTTGTTTACCTTGTATGGGTTTATTTTAGTTTACCGTTATTTGTACACACGGTTTACACTCAGCTCTCAGCTATATTTATGTTTTTATGCACACACTGGTGTATAAAACGTTTATTTGGCTGTTATTTTAAAAAACCCCATTGGGATTAGAAAGCGAGGAAAGCAGAAAAATAATGTTAAATAAGATTATTAAAAAAAAGACTCCAGAAAAAAGAATTGTAACCCTGAGAGCTTTAGAGTGAAAATGACAGCTAGTGTTAGTAAATATAACAGTAAAGAGTTGTAATGGAATGTTGAGGCGATAACTATGCAATGTCTGTGAGGCAATGACATTGCCAGAGGCACTTCTACGGTATTAGTAGTATCTAAAACAAACAGACTTAAATTATGGGGTTAAATTGGTTTACGGGTTTCAAAAAATCGAATTGAATTATTGTCTTATTAAATTCTACAAGACCTCTAGAATGTTGTCCTAAATTTTCAAGTTGATCCGAGTAATGGTTCCGGAGATACAGCCTTGAGAACTTGTGCGCTCGAGGCTAGCTAGGCTAAGTGCGCCGCCTTTAAACGTGTTTTTCTCGAAACTGTGTTTCTGAAGTCGGTTGGCGAAATTTTTCGAGAATCTTCATGTAAAAACATTTTCAGTTTGTCCAAGTTTTTAATTAAGATTTTTAACTAAATACATGTTTTCACCTTAGATTATCCTGTAAGGAGTTATCCTGCCAACACGGGTGCATCTTTTTTCCGAAGGGTCACCGGAAATGTCGTCGCGATGGCCGAGCTTAAACTATTTTTTTTTCAAAAATTTCAGAATTTCTTTGTTAATAGCGTATATTTGTGACAATAAAAAATTTTTATTAAAATATTTAATTTTTTATATGAAAAAAAGTGGTTGAAAAAAGGCAAACCCATGTAACCCCTTACGATTACTCTCTATCCTAGTTTTAGTTAATAAAATTTATTATAATTTGCTTTCCTCTATCAGGGTACAAAGTAAGTGTGAGTCTTCTGTGAGGCAATAGTTGAACAATTGGTTCGATTGCCCGGCGATAGTCTAAATTTACACGCCTATCTTCGAAATAGGCATTTACAGATAGAATTCAATTGAGAGAAATCTCTATTATATTAAAATTTATTAATGAAGATCAAAGTAGTCAAAATTTTTCTCTGAATTGATAATTCAAAGTAAATCGAACGGCTTTTGATTCCGATCGACTTTCATCATACAAACCATATAATAAAAGACCTTCCAGTGAAGTCATAAGTAATAAACATCTCTTTGCTTGAGGTGTGAAAATAGTGAAAGAGTGAGTATAGTCAAATACTTATGTATAATTTCCGATTCAGCAAATCTAAAAGAAGATCTGCCATGAATTATCCATTTTCAGTACGGAAAAAACTCTTAACACGGTATGGTAGGTAATCGTGGATTCTAAGCATAAAGCCTAAGTCTAAGATTTGTTAGTACCGGTTCATCTTGATAATTGCAACGGTTGACGCTGATTGGAATCAATAGATCAAACGATATCATATTATTGATACACAGTCAGATCAAGTAGTTCCAAGTTGGAGCTCTGAAAAGCTCGGTTTGAGATATATATTTGATCGAAAGTGAGAAATGATGAAAATATGATGAAATATGATATGAAATATGATTTGACAAAAAATCGGTCAGTTGAACAAGAAGCAAAAAAAAATTTTTTCTAATGATCTTATTCCCTGAATATGGTAAGCATGGTTTGTGGGAAAAGCTCTTTTGACGAATTCGTACATATCGTCACCGAAAATGCAAAATAACGTAACATCATTTTTCATAAGTTTACAGGCGAAGGAAAAACGACATAATAGAAACCACTCATATTGCAAAAAATATTGAGTTTTTATAAAACGGTTATAAAATGGTTATAAAGTGGTTATATATTGCTCATATACTGGTTATATACAGGTTATATTTAAATTCACAGATATTTTACAGCGGTTTCTCTTTGGCATAGAGAGCAAGAATAGAATACAAATTTAATTGAGGTTTACACCGCGATTAATGGTCTACTGTGCCCTACCTGCCATCATATGTACATATACATTCACAAAGGTCCAGAATGGGTAGAGAGCAAACAAGCAAAAATTTTACTTAAACTTAAAAAATTGATAAACATAAAATTATTACTTTTTCTCACTGGCCACATTTATGTTGCAGCAACGCAAGTTCATTGCCACAAAAGTTCAAAACAGGCTTTTCAAATACAAACGCGCCCAACTACCAGAATTGTTTATATGTATGAGTTTATATGAGTATATATGTAAATATGTTTGTATGTAGGTATGTATGTGTGCATGTACAAATTTATGTTCGCAAATGCGTCGTATAAATGCTGTGTTTGACTTTTAGTTGTGGAAACTGCAAACATAGTCACATACACACACACACTCAGGCATATACACTCAATTGGAGAGCTAAATGAGCAATGAAGAGTAAACATTTTGAAATTAATACGAATGAAACTTTTCGAGAGTTTGCGCTGGAAAATCAAATGTAGGAGCGCAATCAAAATTGATTTAGCTGAAAATACGAGTGATGACCTTAAACACAAATACATTAAATTTCGCTCGTAGTTGGAAAACTTTTTCAATTATATGACAGTCGGCGAAATGCGCATGAACACATATACAGTATATAAATACTTAACGCAAAGTTATACATATGTATGTATATGTATAATGTACCTACAAAACAGAAGTCGAATTGATCATTCGAAAAGAGTTTCTGGAATTTTTGTACGAAAATTAAGCAAATGTGGCAAGGAATACTCACTGAAACAAGATTTCTGGTTATATCAGCAATTAATGTGAAAAAAAAAATGCAGCGATGTGGAGCATCAAAATTTTCTGTATCATTTTGTGACTGTCCAATTGGCAAAGACTCACTTTACTCCAAACCAAAAAAAAGGTCGCTCATCATAATTCTTCCTTTGTGGGATTACTTTTTGTTCTCCTTCGCTTAGCTTGTCTTTTTGGCTTGTCTTTTGTGCTTCAAAGTTGCCATTCAAAGCGTATGGCATGCAAATGAATTGTTGTTTCCACTTGAGGAGATTTTCGTCTGTTTGTCGAATTCGGCTGCTGCTGAGAGGTTGAGTGTCAGTCAGGATGTGAAAGTTTTACATACGCAATTGTTGCCTTTATTGTTCACAAAACAATAATGCGCTCGTCAGTTTGAAAGTGAGGCGGCCAATTATACAAATTAGCAGAGTTTTAAGGATTTTCAGGTCAGTGACTGGGTTAATTGCTGCTGCAGACTTTTGAATGGAAAAAGTGAAAACAAAAAGAAAACAAAACTGAATGAATGAAAGAATGTATTGAATTGGAAGCATTTCGATTTTGATTTGGGATTGAAAATCAAAAACTAATTTTGAAACAAGTGTGAAAGTCATAATTTTGAAAATGAAGGTACGGTTGAAGTATAAACATATATATATTAATTTTTTTGACTGATACATACAGTATACTTATACAGTGGAGCGATATGATGAAATTATTTTTTTTGAAGAGTCGAAGGGAAAGAAAGTCGCTTATAAAAGGTTAGCTCACAAAAACTTTTTTGTGTAACAATAACGGCACCTTGAGTGAAATTTAGTTGTAACTAGAAGCGAAGTTAAGGGTCAAATTAAAGTAAGATACATTTCATATTTTTAAGAGATGTAGTTGATACTGTGAAATGTGCAATAAGTGGGAAAAGATGAAGAGGTGATACAATTAAATACTGCGCTCCAATAACCATGGATGTGGTTAATGCGTTCAACACCGCAAAGTGGGCAAATTGTTATCCGACACAGTGCTCTTAGAGCTACACTATCTCCAGTGTGTGCCGCAAGGCTCGATTTTAAGCTCACTACTATGAAACCGGATGTATGACGGGGTGCTAAGAATACCGCAACCAAAAAATGTGAAAACAATCGCATATGCAGATGACCGCATAGTGGTAGAAGTGGCTACCAATCTGTATGAGCTCCGGATCAAATGCAAAGACAGTTTTGCTACCATGAGTCTAGAGCAGGCTGAGCAGAAAACAGTGTTCTAGCTCTTAAGCTCCAGGAAAATTGGAGAAAAGATAACGCTCAGCATAGGTGAGTGTGAAATTACTTAATAGCCACAGTTGAAGTACCTTAGTGTAATAGCGGCCTTAAGGCTCAAATTCAAGGAACACTTCTAAAATACAACATGTAAAAGAAATAAAATATATAATGCTTTATCTAGAATGATGACAAATAAAGGCTGTGTTCGTTCCGGCCGACGATTTTTTAGTAGCTAAGGTAATGAGTTCAGTTATACTATGTATATGCCGCTTGAATATACCAGCGCTGGACATAAAATCATATGCTAGACCAATTAACACAGTGCATAGGCTTTCTGCAATACGCGTGATAAGTGCTTTCCGAAGCATATCAAATGACGCTGCTGAGGTATTAGTTAGTATGGCGTCGATTGACATCCAGATAGACGAGTTCGTACGAATATACATATAACTTATCAGAGGCGTCTACCGCAGCAAAAAGAAAGGAGAGAATCAAAAAATCATTGCAATGTGGCGGCAATGGTGGCAAACTTCATGCAAAGAACGGTGGACCCACAGACAGATTCCCGACATATATTCGTGGATAGATAAACAACAAGGGGACTTGGATTTCCACCTGACCCAAACACTCAGTTGCCGTGGGTGTTATAGAAGCTACCTATCGTCATGACTTTAGTCCATTTTATACAGGGTAGAAGACTCTGAACATGTACTCTATAATTGCCCTCGCTTTTCAAGTATAAAGGACCTGAAAACCACACTTGGAGGTAGTCTCACGGTGGAAAATTTTACTGCAAAAGAAAAACGACCACTTGCTGAGCTCGCGACAGCCCATAAGTCCAGCGAATGCCAAAGACAGGGAAAAACCTGCTCGTCCCCATCCTGATGCAATTTGGATATAAATTACTTTTATTGTAAACTCATCAATTTCCGATAATTTCGATACGATTAGGGACCCACCCACACAAGTTTAATAGGAAATGCTACTGCTAGTAAAGTCCTGCATTTCTTTACTCTTTGAGCGCATTGTCAGTGAGCTCAAGGTCTTTATAGCAGTTATCCTATCGGATATCCTAACCTCTACATCTTAATGTCCATCTACTTGAAAGATATCAAAGTGGTCAGGCATTCTGAGAAGAAGAGTTGATTGAGAGTTCTCGGAGAAGACTACTCTTTCAAACTTCTCCTTAAGCTTCGATCCATTCGTGAAAAAGTTCGCTACGCCTCTTCTCCAGCGACTATAATAAATTATAATTTGCTTGCTTAAGTGTAGCTGCTATCAGCTCTACAGATCCGATAGGATCAAAGTTTCTATTTTATATTTTTTAAAAAAATATTTTTTGAAAAATATTTCTGACTGGATCTTCTATAGCAATCAGGCGTCTAGGCGTCTGCCTTTATATAAATAACGAACTATTTACAATAACATTAAAAAAAAACACACACAAAGATACTAATACTCATAACAACAGCTACTAAGTTCGTGTTCGATTCGCGCCAGCAACAGCGTCTTTAATAAGCACACACTTCAATGCTTCATTAAGTCACTATTGTCGCACTTGCCTGTAACGCATCATAAACGCCACCGTAGGAGTACTTTCAACAAAAAAGCAAAAGAATAAGAAAACGCTGCAAGTTCCAGGGAAACAGTCTAATATTCATCGATGACGTTGGCCACAGCTCACTTTGAAAAGAAAAGCCTGCAACGATGACAATGCGCAACGCCTCGGCACTTCAACGCCATACTTAGTCGCTAGGCAATGTAGCGTGGCGTTGTACGAGCATTTCAACGCCTCGACACACCTCAATCGCCGTGGGCGCTAACTATGCGTGGCGAGGCGTACCGCTGCTCGTTACACGTCGCGCATTGCTCATTTTCCCATTATGATTAAGTTTATGTGCCACCTTTCAATCTTAATTTCGCCTACACACAAAAAACTTTTCTACTCCACAGCGGCAGCCATTAAAAGGCAGCAAAGCAGAAATATTTCAAATTCCTCTCGCTCTCTCGCGCTGTAGCTCTCCACTGTGCCTTCAATCAGCTGCATGCTGCAATGAGTTTTGCTTTTCCTTTTCTCATTTTTTTCTGTTTTTGACTTTAATAACATTCTTATAAATATTCCGCTACATTTTGGCCTTTCATTTAGCATACTTTTAGGCATTTAGCCATCACGGCCAGGCTTTCTGACCGTCGTGATTTATTTTAACGCTAATTTGAATGAATTGCTCCGGTGTCGAACATAATTATAGTGGTTGTTGTTAATATTTCTACTGTTTTGTTCTACGCACTTTTAACTTTTTGCATTATTTTATGATTTTGTTGTGCTTCGCGCGTCGCACTTGTTGTACCACATTATTCTTGTTGCTTTATAAGCATAATTAAGTGAGGGTAATAACAATAAAAGGGACTACGACAACAGAAACCCTCTTTCATTGGCATTTCAGTTGTCCTGCACACCTGCACACCTGCCAACGGTATTCGTGAATGGACGTACTTATGTATGTATATACAAAGGTGTATATGAGCCCGATGTTAAATGTGCTTACTAACTGATGAAAGCGCAATTAGGTTGCTATTCAAGGAAGTTGAGCAATTGTTTTACATTTTTAAAATGTCGGAAATTATAAGTCTTTAAAGTGCCTCTGACTATGGTGGAAATGTATCGAAAATGTTGCCTAAGTTTAGGTACATATACAAATTTAGTTTTTTAAGAATTGTTTTCAAATTATCTGATATGAAAGCCGTAAGCTCTATCTGCTAGTTCTTCTTATCCTGTAAAATAATAATTGTATTTTTCTTTTAATAAATAAATAAAAAAAATATCTTATATTTTTCAAAAGCGTTGCCTACATTTAGGCTCTAAGCAAAAAATAGCATTTTGAAAGTTTTAGTATAGTGCTTTTATAAAAATAGATAGTGCGGCGTTGAAAACTCTTAAGTTATCAACATAAAGTGATTAGTCATCAAAGAGAGGACTGATAATAATTTCACGATATCTCAATATGAATGTTAAACTGAGCAAATTTCAGAATTTCCTCATAGAGTTTGTTTCCCATTACAAATGTACTATATATGTATATAGAAAATATTATCTTTTCTTCTATCTATTTTATTTAAAAAGGTAATAATGACAAACTAAAACTCCGCTAAGCCAATTTCGATAATTTAAATATTGCTCAAAGAAAAATGTCGATATAATCGATTATTTTACACCATCATTGGTTTTACTTTAAATTTTTCGGAGTTTTAGGTTCGTTGCCCAACTAATTCCGGCTCGAAAAAATAATGTAGCTGATTCACCCTGTTTCTCCAGGAAGCTGAGCTTATTGGTGCGCAACTTGACTATAAGCTTTAGCCATGTTGTAAACCACATATATACAGTGAGCGTGCAGTTAAATGTTCATGGAGAATAAAAAATTTAAGAAATTATTATATTATCTTTTTCATTATCTTTGTTGTAGCAAAATTGGTATCAATGTGTATGAAATATATTCTTATGATATTCTTGGTTTATTTCTAAAGTTAAAAGTTTCGGTTTACTTTTTTTATATATTATCTGCTTAAAATGCTTGAAACAGTAACAATGTATGTGTGTTTTGTTAATTTTTTTTTATACATTTTGTACTATTATTCATATGTGACCTGATCTACGAAAAGGGAGCTAACGTGCGAAAACTAGTTTTCTGGGAAAAGCTGTTAAAAATAATCGTCAGTTTCTCGTTATATCATTAATTGTTCTCCTGTTTTTGACACCTAAGCCCCCTTTCCGTAGACCACAAATAACAAACTATACAATACAGTGAAAATTTCATTTCTTGATGGTATAAGAATCCAGGGTATTGTAGTTGAGGTTTAATTTTGAATATGTTCAACGAAGTTATGGCTATTGTCTCAGTAAAGTTAACAGTTCTAGTTAAAAAAGGTTCTTTACCGAAAGAAGGAATATTGGTTAAGTTTACCAGAACTTAACTGACAAATGGCTGCTAACCAGACATAGAGAAAATGGCCATTAAGATTTGGCATTTTACTGAAAATTATAATTACAGTTGAACTTTCATAACTCGAATCACATAATCCACAAAAGAAGCTTCGAGTTATGGCTGGAAATTTGTGTGGAATTTGACTTATATTGCTAATTCAAGAGTTTAAGTTATGGGGAATTTCGAGTTATAGAAGTTTGAGTAATGGAAGTTCAAATGTATTATATTTTTTGGGGGGAGGCATGTATTCACAGCGTATGCTTACAAATATATACAGTGAAATATCCCATAAACAGACACTGACGAACCAGCCTTTCTGTGCAGAGTTGTCCGCTTAATTGATTGTACTTAATAAATATCAACCAAATGTGGAATATGATAATGGAGATGTCCACTTAATAGAGCCTCCATTCAATAAAGCCTTCATTTAATACAGTTTTCTCTGTATTTCTTATTTATGTATTGCTTTCTCTATCCTATCTTCTAAATTGCCTCAAACTGGACAAAGTGTGCTAAATTTTTCTAAAATCGGTTCAGTAATTTAGGAGTCCATCACGGACAAACAATATGATACGTAATTTTTATATATAAAAAATATCAGCAGTTGAGACCGCTATGTTTCTCTGTCAGTACACCCGTCTACGTGTCTAAACACGCGTCCTTCATTCTCTCAGGAAACTGCTCGGAACCGCCGATATCGGACCACTATAACATACAGTTGCCATACAAACTGATCGATCAAAATAAAGCTCTAATATGAAAAACTTTTTATTTGAAAAGATATCTTCCTGAAATTTGGTAGAGATTAGTGCTTGGAGCAACGCTTTAGTATTGAGTATGAAGAAATATTCAGATCAGACTCTTACTAGCTGCCATATAAGCTAAAAGGTTTAAGTCCTTGTATGGAAAACTTTTTTATTTGAAGAGAAATCTTCTCGCAATTTGGAATGAAATATTGAATAAGGCAACCAAATAAACTCCAAAGAAATTGCTCAGAACGTACGACTTTAGCATATAGCTGCCATCAAAATCAAATTCTTGTATGGAGTCTATTTATGTATGGTTTATAGCTTCAGTGACTCTTTAGTCTTTTTTGTTTTGTTTGAATAATACCACAACATAACAAGACGTCTGTTACATAAACCAAAGTCTTTTAACTTATTTGGTTTGTATTAAAGTAGATATTTTTGTTGGCCCAGTTTAAAGCACCGTTTTATTGCCAACTCACACTGACAAGCAATAGCAACAGCGACTACGCATTATCTATCAACTTTAAGAGCATTTGTGTAACCTTTTTCAATGACTGCTTAGACGTCGTCCAAGTTAGTGCCTATTGCGGCTTTGTTATTGTTGCTTTTACACTATCACTGTGTTTTATGGCATTTGTGGGTGCTACGAATCCTTCAACAGTTGGCCAAGTCAATTTTGTTTACACCGAAAACTGCATTAGGGATGTATTTAGGAGTACATGTATAAAAGTATGAAAATTTATATTAAATGAACTGATTTTATAGATGTTGTTGGAGAGTTTTCCATTTACAAGCAGGAAGTATGGAAAGCCTGAACCCCTTGTCTGTGTGGAACTTTAATCCGCACTAAATCTTATGCTGATCGAACAATGAGTAAATTGTACCATGTTTTCAAATAATAATTTACAATTTTTTTTTACCTCTATTGGGTAAACTATTCTTACTACATGAAATGAAATGTTAACCCCCAATTTCCTCTTTTTCTCCTTTTACTAATATACCAAGGGAAATCTATGTGGTTTCCTCTAATGAAACCTCTTATATAATATATCAATATCAATAGCAACCAAATGATCAAACCTGAGTCGATAGTATGTATTGGCAAAAATATACCTGATTCGGCTCGAAAATAGGTATAGGTTAAAGAATCAGCCATAATAGACAAAATCATAAAAAAATTAAATTTCAGTTCTGTCACAAGCCATGCGTTGAAGTCAATGCTGAGCTTTATTGCTTACCAAATCCTGCTAAGTTACCGAATTCTGCTTAACCAAGCTTATTAACCGTTATAATTTCAATAACAGCCGGTTTCAAGTTTCATATTCAAAAGGACACCCCTACTTAAACATATAACTACAGACGTACATATACATATGTATGCAATAATGGTATAATTTGGTTTGATTTCATTTCCGCATTGGGTCAAACTTGACTTTTTTCGCCGCGAAAAGGTACAACAACAACAAAAATTGTTTAGCATATTTTTTACGCTTATTACACGCCGGGAGTTTCCGCTGACTTTTCGTGTAAAATCTTTATTCAACACTTCTTAACTAACGGTACTCAGTGTGTAAGCATTATTTTTCATGGGTGCCGCGCGATGCCGTTATAATTTCAATTTTCACATTTATCAGCAACACAGCATTTTTGTCTCTCCAGCGGCATGGCAGCCTTTGCACATCAAGCCATACACCCATACACACACAAACAGCATTATATAGGCCCGTATATACCGTATTGTTGGCGGCGCAAATAGCTGTAATATAGTTTGATGGCATTCGTGTCGTTGCTGATGAATACTGACTGCTGCTTGTTATTGCTGTTGTTTTCGTAGCATTTGTTGGACACGTCTTATTGCTGTTGTTGCGCTGAGGTGCTGGTCATCAACGTCGGCGACAACACCAGCGGCCTTAGACACATAACACAGCGCCGTGCACTAAAATACACACACACACACACTCCCACAAACACTCAGAGGCACACACACACACACATAAAAGGGTTAAGGTCGCCGCATTCACGGCCCAGTATGAAGTGGTTGCGCACGAATTCGCTGTTGAACGAATAAGTACGAGGATTACGGTAAGCATTCGTTGCATTTGATGTTATTTGCAACACAAAACAGTTTAATGGTCATGTCATGCAAGCATAGATATTTGTGCATACACATGTACATCGCTAAAAATACATACAAACAACAGCCAAATATGTGTTTGTGAGTGGTCGTAAATTTGGTGACCTAGTAGGTGGCTCGGAGGCGGCATCAAATTTGTTTCACATTCAAAATTTCAGCAATATTTTCATTGACATTTGTCTCTCTTTCTCTTCTTTGAATTATGGATTTGCAGGAAATGTCATAACTTTAACTTTGGTCACAGCAATTTCTTTAGATAAGAGCAAGAAAAAGATGTGTTTGAGTTGATTTCTTGTAACCAAACCCGATGAAACGAGCTATCTGGGTGCAAAACTGCTAAGTCATGTGCAAAACAGTAGATCGGAAGGACAGAAAATTCCTATTGGCACTCCATTGAAGAGACTGTAGGAACATGAAGGGAATACTAACTGGCAACTGACTGGTGGCGACACATGCCCGTAGGACGGGGCTGACAGAACGAGTAGACTGCAGGATTTGTGTTGAGTAGGGCACCAGGGAGACCATGGGGTCTTCACGGTATTATACACTAGAGGAGGTATCGATAGTGAGGCCGCAGATTCTATTAAAATTCGCGTCAAGCGCAGGTATCCTAAAGGATGACTACTTCTCTTGGATTTAGCAACCTAACCTAACCTAACCTAATTTCTGGTAGACCGACTATTGTGGATGAAAAAAAGGTTCAACTATGGACAGCGAAATGTTACAGCGTCAGACACTCCTTAAATTAATTCCAAATTTTTACTGAGAAACCAGTTATAGCAGTACCTTGACATAAAAGAATATCTCATCTAAGTTGGGCATTCGTTTTTCGTGTAAATACTGAAAAATATTCTAGGAATCGGGCAGTTTCGACGGGTCGTACCATTCGCGGGCATGCCAAGAGGTGTTTGGCATCATGCCAGGATTCATTGCTTATTGGACAAATATTTGGTAATTCGGAATCGATTCTGAATAACTAGGAGTTTAACGTAGTTGCGCAAGAGTCACTCTACATTATCGGGGGAACTCGAGCTATTCGTCTGTTATTGGTGGTGGTTTGACTCCAAGTACCCCATTCACTGAGAAGGAGTCGATGAAGGTGTTAATGGCTTCACTGTACGTGGCATTCAGTGCGTGTCGTCAACTTAATGAAGGAAAGACCTCTGGATGCTCCTGAGGGGCGACTACGCTTCAAGCACTTTGAGAATACTTTCAGCGAAAATTGGACTGAACGAGCACAGGCTGTCAGGTTTAACACCTAAAATCTTAAGCTTTAAGATACAGTCTGTACTCCTTCGCCCAATTACTGCATATAGATGCTGTGATTTTAGTGATGGAAAGTGTCAAGCAGTGAATAAGCGAGAATGATTGATTGCTGTTCACTTTAGAATACTACATGTCATCGTCCATTGCCTGACGTCAATATCGTATAATTATCTACGTCATGAAAATTCCCTATGCTACTTGAAAGAGTTTTGAAATGTAGAAACAGTAGCGGGGAGAGAGCCACAGCCTGAGGAACCCCCTATTTTTTTCTTCTTAACTTATGATTCACCTTTTCAGCCCTTAAGGGAGCGCAGATTGAACGGCAGTAAGCTCAAAGCTAGTTAATGAGTACATGTAGTATCAAGCAACTTCCTTATTAAAATTTTCTGGGTACCTGGTCTCAGCAGGGTCGTCAAATTTTGAAAGGACGTGGAATTAAAAAAAGCACTATTATTAAAAATTTCATCAGGCTATGAACGAACAAAACTTGCCCAGGCTTCGTGAATTCGGTTTCTGAATCTAAGGGCTTTGAGCAAGCTCAGCAAGCGTTGGTCAGCAGCCAGCACTTGTGGAGTTGAGAAAGCCTTTTGGCCAAAAAGGTACTTCAAAGGTCCACTACACTGCTAGCACTTAGTAAGATTTTTGGGGATTCAACTTGTCAAAGTTGCTGTGAGGAAGATGCGGCAGAAACATCGAAATACTTTTCACTCCCCTATCCAGCTTTCGCCAAACTACGGTTAAAGCTTTTCGGTTGTCATATCTTTTATAAACGGACGTTGATATGTGACGACATGTTTGATTCATACGTAAGAGTTCTGGGCATTACAACGGACAGGCGTCTCTAGCTGCACAAGTGGGATTATCCTTCTATCGTTATCGAGCCATGACAATTTGATGCCTGAAATTGAAGATCGTGATCTCAGCGATTGGTTTCAACAAGACGGGGCAATTCCCACATATCACATCAGTCAATGGAATTATTGAGAGAACACTTCGGTGAAAAGATAATTTCACGTTTTGGGCCGATCGATTGGCCACCAAGATCGTATGATATTACACCGTTAGATTTTGTATTGTGGGGATATGTAAAGTATAAAGTATATGCGGACAATACCGCTTCGATTCAGGCCTTAGAGAAAATTATCAAGCGTGTCATTCATCAGTTACCAGATGAAATGCTCGAACGAGGCATCGAAAATTGAACTCAACGGATGGACTATCTGAGCCGTGGTTAACATTTGAAAGAGATAATCTTCAAAAAATAAATTCCAAGAATTTCTTTCAAATGATTCCCCAAAAAATTTGAAATTTCTGTGTTTTTTCTTTAAAAAAATTAGGGAATTTCGAAAAGGATCACCCTTTGTTTCCCCCGATACCGTTCATCTGCATACAAAAAGGAGACATTAATATTACTTCTACGTCTTGTCTACTTCAAGCCTCTATTAAAGAACTTTTGATAACATAGAATGCATGGTACATATAACATAGCAAACCATTAGGGGGCCTAGCATTACAAAACATAATTTCGCTTAACCTACACTTCACTTGGATCATTAAAGCAAAGCATTCTTCAAACATTTCGATATATATGTATATACCTATATACCATATATATGCATATACACATTTTTACCAATAATTTCAAGGCCACTATGCAAATATGTAATTTGCGTTAATTTCAACAAATTTGTCATTCAATTATTTGCATTATGCTCCTTAGCTATATTCAGCGATGTTTGTGCTAATGTTTGAATATCTAATTAGCATGACAACAACATAAACATACGAGCACATACGTCGGTATTGATGAACGCACCAGCGAATGACTAGAAAATTGACATTGCAAATTTTTTCGCCGGCAAACAAATGAAAGCAATAAAAACATATGAAGTAATAACAAAAACAAAAGCAAACTGCAGAAATACCATTGAAGTAGAAAAAAATTCGCAAAAATATAATGATTTGAAAACACGCACTGCCAGCCATAGATGAGTTCATTGATTACTCAAGTGTTTAGTTATGCTGCGCACATGCGCATATTTAACATACACTTCAGCGCGTATTAGTGGCACGAAAAAGCAAATATCAGAGCAAAAGCGAAAAAAAACTTGAAATGATGAAAAGAAAAATTCACTTTTTCCGCAGATGCGGTTTATTTATTTTTATTTTTTATTATTTTATATTATTTACAATTCGCAGTAAGCAGTTGCTAATTACTGCAGGCAGTGAGCGCAGTCAAATTATAAAAAAATTAAGTGTAAATAGCCGGCATAGTGCTTCTAGTTGCTTGTGTTTGTGCGCCTACGGTGGATGGCTGAATTGCAGCAGCGCATGAAAAGGCAATAAACGCACATTCGAAATACAAACAAGTAGACATGTACGCATGTTTCGCTCACATATTCTATTTTTGGTATCATCGTGCTGTGGGGTATGCCTTGGCTGTCGCTTTGATCGTTTGTCGGCGACTTGGCAAGGCAATCAAATCATTAGAAACGCGCCACGCTGTGCGACTACGTGGCGTATGAGTTACCGTAACATGCTGTGTAAGGGAGGGTGAAAGGGAGGGTGAAAGAGAGGCCAGCAGATATTTGTTCACAAATATTTATTTCTTTAGTTATCACTGAAATAATGCGCAATGTTTCCATTTAGAATAACTTTTATGAAGACGCTTTGACGTATGTGATTTGGCAGTTTCTTATAACTTATATGTATTAACTTACTTTAGTACTGATATTTTAGTAGTTTTGGGTGTTAATTAATAAACAAACAGAAGATTTCAAAGAAAAGGTCCTTAACTTTAAACAAATTATCCTAAGCCGTTTTATATAAAGTATATGATATGACAAGATAAAGTGATCGCAATCATAGTTTTAAAGTTTTTTTATCCGATGAGTGAATCTAACAATTGTAGAGTTAGCTAAAATAACACAAGTTGCGTCATCTTCTATGACAGCTTTTAAGCGTTGACATGCTTGAAAAGAGCACTTATATCGGTATTCTGCTTGTCACGATCTGCCACCAAAATTAGACTCCTGACTAACAGAGTCACTAAATTACGATTGTGCCAATTAGAGACATGAGACAATCGTGACAAGCAGAATACCGATATTAGCGTCATAAACGCTCAGATGGTTCACGGCCTCAACCAAAAACCACCCTGCGAGAGGACGATCCTCGTAGCGTTGGACTTGTCAAAAGCATTTGACACAGTCAATCCACAAAGCTAATTGAAGACATCGAAAAATCTTCGCTTCCTCCAGGACTGAAGACGTGGCCTATGAACTATCTGAGCGGTCAACAATTATCAGTACTATTTCTAGGTAAAAATTTTAATTGAGAAGAATTAAACAGGGGATTCCGCAGGGTGATGTCTTCTCCCCGTTGCTGTTTAACTTCTACATCTCGAAACTCCCTCAACCACCAGAGGAGGTTTATATTACTTCGTACGCTGATGATTGCACGATAATAACGTCGGGCAATGGAATCGATAGCATATGCTCATGCTATCTCTCCGACCTTTCTCGCTTCCTCGCTGCACGGAACCTAATACTCTACCTCACTAAGTCCACAGCGACCATATTCACTAACTGAACCAAGGAATACATACTTGACCTTAATATTGCAGTCGATGGCGTTAAAATTCCGACTGGTAATAACACTAAGACTTTAGGTGTGATATTCGACAGCCTGTGCTCCTTCATTCCTCACAATGCAATGATTGTTAAAATACAGAGCCGCAAAAAAATTCTCAAGTCGCTAGTCAGCAGCACATGAGAAAAAGACAATGAATCGTTACTGGCAACATACAAGGCAATCGGACGGTCGGTTCTTAACTACGTCACACCAATATGGTCGCTGCATGTAGTGAAACACTGGCGAGAAAGCTACAGATATGTCAGAACACTGCACTCCGGACTACAACAGAGACCTCTTAAAACAACCCTCAAACACCTGCACAGTGGGGCCCGTAGGCTCCCAGTTAAGGAGCATCATGAACTTCTCTGCAAGCAGTTTCTGCTCGGGTACTTTCGCAGAAATCATCCTTGCTGTCACATGGTAGGAGCGAAACCGCCTCCTATGAGCAATACGCCGACCAGATTTAACAAACTTCAGATACGCACTGACTGCCATTCACAGTGAAGCCATCAACACCTTCACCGACACCCTTTCAGTGAATGGCATACTTGGAGTTAAATCACCACTCATTGTAAAAGAAGAGCTCGAATTGCCGCGAGAATCGCTTTAGCAGGTTAAACTCCTAGTTATCCAGAATAGACCCTGACATACCTTATATACGTCCAGCGTGCAAAGAGACTCCGCCTGACACTGGCCATCTCTTTGCATGCCCTGCTAACCCTACTTATCTGACACCCTTCTCTCTTTGGTTCGACCTCGCCGAAATAGTTTGTTTCCTGAGCCTACCTTTGGATGACGACGACGACAGCTTTCTAATCTCTACCATCCTAACGGGAATTAAGTATTCGTTCCAACAACAACAACATGGGAGATCTTATAAAATATTTATGGTATACACTGTAGCTCCTAGCCGCCATACCAACTGACCAATAAGAATCAAGTTCTCGTCTGATTTTTTTTTTTGCGAAGGCGCAACCGAACGAGACTGTGTCCCATATTATCCCCCTTATAAACCTATTCACCTTCAGCAATGAAAATTTCTTGGACGTCTGGTGCACAAAAAATTGAAATTCATTGGCCACCCAGATTTGAGCTGGTATATTTTTGTTGAGTTGAGTTTAGACGCAACGTGAAATTTTTGACCGTTAACGAGCTTGAAGTAAAAAGGACTACTCGTAAAATACCTTGTATCCAAGTTATTCAGAAAACTTAACCAAAAATCCGAAAAATGTAGAAATTCGTATTGGTTTGAATCTTGGACGTGAATATATACAAATTAATTGGCTTTCAAAAACTTAAAAGATTAATTTTTGCCAGGGATATTCGAAATATAAAAAAAAAAGGAGAAAATGAACTGTGAACATTACAGTAATTTCTCTCGTCTGAATTATGAAATTTTGCAGTTTTTTTCTGTTAACAACAAAGAATTTGTTTCAAGAAAAAACTAGCTTCAGCAAAGCGCTGCCATTCTGATTCATAATTATTTTTTTACTTATTTGAATTCATAATTTTTCATAATAATTTATAATATTTTTATTTTGCAACGGCATCTTCATTGTTCTATTTCTAAACTTTACTTTTTAGTTCTAAGAATATGTACTTAAATACTTCATTGCTCCTTTTCAAATTTTATTTCATTTTAATAAGTCTTCAGTGACTATGACTATGACGTGTGGCAACGACGCGAGGCAAACCGCTGAGTGATTTGTAAATATTATGCCAATGAGTTGGCAAATACTTCGTAGTAAATCAGTCATTGGAAAACGCCATCAAATGGCTTTGGTAACTTTTTTATTATGCGCAAACTTCTCAATGACAACTTCAGTTCTGAGTTTGCAATTTGATTTAATAAATAGTCGCATACGCTATGCTTTGAATTACAGTAAGAGCTGCAGCTGACCAAACCAACCATCAATATTCATATTTATACCCCCATGCATATTGCTTCTTATAGATTTTGTAAGTATATATGTAAGTGTATGGCTGCGTGTTTACAAGCCAACTTGCATGTGGCCCTAAGTTGTTTACCTTATTCACCCATTTCCGCCATCGTCTATTCGCAACAACAACAACACAGAGCAGAATTCAATGCATTGCTACATGGTTACTACGATTTTTGCAGACAAACATATAAACATATATATACAAGTATATGCAGAAACATTTGTAGGAAAGTAAACGCAAAAGCATGTGAGTGTGTGTGTGTGTGAAGCGGTGGCAATAACCTTTTCACGCTCGCATTCTAACTACAAGTTAGTGAGGCTATTTGAATGCAAGCTTTTACTTACGGACATAAACTAACGTGCTGACACACAAACATGCATACACACATCCACACTCACATATGTGAACGAAAGGCATGGGCACAGGCGCACAAACAGTCATCCGCAGCGTGCACTTGTAGTTACATATGTTTATAGACATGCATGTTGGCCATTTCAAAGTCAATGGACAAACATCAAACTGCTAACAGCTGCAACAACAACAACGACTATGACGACAACAACAACAACAAATAAACAACTCGATAGTTGTTAACTTTTATGCTGCTTGGCAATTTCGTCTGTCTTGTGCTGTTATTGCTGCTGCAGTTTCGTGTTGTGTGCAGCGTTGTTGTTGCTGATTTGTTGTTTTTGTTTTTTGTTTTTGCTGTTGTTGCTCTATTGCTGTTGCGTTGTTGTTCGTCGGCTGTCGGTTGGTTGTTAGACAGTAAAACTGACGTTTGCGTGGCAACGAATCATTTCCAGCAGTCACTGTGCACAGCCCAGAGCCACAACAACCATTGCGTCGCATCTATTTTTGCATAGCGTCACATGGCATCAGCATCAGCAACAACAGCTGCAATGGCAGTATATTTCCAAAGCGGCAGCAATGAGCAGTAATGCTTACCTATAGCGGACTTTTGAAGGCTCCTTACTGGCTTTGTTTTAGTATAAAGTGTGGTTTTAGAGATCAAGTAAAGTGTTTCCTGAGAATCTATAGCTGTTGAATTGATTTGGAGTATTTGCGCTTGGGGCATTAGTGACCCTGCCTTAGAAAAGTTTCAATCTGAGTCATCAGCTGGATTATCTTGAATTTAAGGTAATGGTAACTGCTGTATAATGATTAGAAACTTTTGGAAGACTATAGCTATACAAGTCATAAACCCAGTGGCCAAGTCCTACTGCTCGCAATTCAACACGAATAGAGATAGAAACGTAGAAAACTTGAAAATCAATATTTAAAACCCTACTTACTAAAGACAAAGAGCTAGCTAGATCTCTTAGGATCGATTTTGACTTAAAAATAGCTTGAGACAACGTGTGAACCGATGGTAGCTTAGCGCTGGCCAAGCTGTTGCGAAGCCCAACTCTCCAGTAATAGCACAAGAAGAGGGAAGCACCAACCCTATTCCCGTTCCTTGCCAGCTCGTCAGCTCTACAGTTACCTTTGATTTCCTGTGGCCTGGCACCCTCATCAGTCTTATTACAATGTGACTCATTGCCTCAATGTAAAGCATTCCTTAACCAGTTCTAAACGCACTGTCAGTAAGCTGAAGGACTTCTCTGACGAAGGTTGCACTTTCAAATAGTAAGTCTAGCGCTATCTTAATAGTAGCCACTTTAGCTTGAAAAACACCGCAATGGTCTGAAAACCTGAATCTGAAGTTGATAGAAATGCCAAAACACGAGCAACAAATATTAGGATATATTAAGTTTGGCACGAGGCTTGTAACATCTAATAGAGTGCATACATATATATAAAGGATCAGCGTGACGAGCTGAGTCGAGCCAATTGCTTTCTTTAGATCTTAACGAGTTAGACGTTGAGTAATACCAAAAGCTACGTCAAGATCGGGAAGTGCCTCTCCGAGCCGTTCGATACCAAAAGAGGTTTCAGACAAGGCGATTCCCTATCGTACGACTTCTTCAATCTACTGCTGGAAAAATAATTCGAGCTGCAGATCTGAATAGAAAAGCTATTATCTTTTACAAGAGTGTGCAACTGCTGGCGTACACCTATGTATGTCATCGATATCATTATCCGTAACAACTGCGCCGTTAGATCTGATTTTTACAGGTAAGCGAACGAGGGCAAGAAGAAATATCTCCTGTCGTCAAACAAAAAGTCGTCGCACTCCCGACTTGGCTCCCATGTCACTGTTTACGGTCATAACTTCGAAGTCTTAGATAATTTCGTCTATCTTGCAAGGAGCATTTACGCCAACAACAACATCAGCCTCAAAATCCAAGGCAGAATAACTGATACCAACAGTACTACTTCGGACTGAGTAGGCAATTGAGAAGTAAAGTCCTCTCCCGACGAACAAAAACCAAACTCTATAGGTCACTCATTATTCCCGTCCTGCTATATGGTGCAGAGGCTTGGACGATGACAGCAACTGATGAGTCAATGTTACGAGTTTTCGAGAGAAAGGTTCTGCAGAAGATTTATAGTCTTTTGCATGGAACCATGAGCTATACGAGTTATACGACGAGACAGCGACTACGCTGGCTAGGTCATGTCGTCCAAATGGATAAAAACCTCCAGAGTTGAGAGTATTCGACACAGTATCCGCCAGGGAAGGAAAGGAAAAGGAAGACGTCCAGTATGATGGAAAGATCAGGTGGAGAAGGATCTCGCTACACTTGGAATATCCAAATATAAGTCAGTTTTCAATGAATAACTGAACTTTAATATGAGTATTTCACCATATACAGCTTCATGATATAACATTGTTGGAGCATAAAGTACCAGATTTCGGCCAAATTAGCTTCCATTATTTGTTGTTTCTATTGTTGTTATTATGTAAGTGCCTCTACCGTCGCAGTATTGAACCAGCAAACTTTTCCACAGCGTCTAATTCTGTGTCAACAATACTGCTAGTTCACAACAACGCTGACGACGCTGCTTAGTTTGCGCATAGTGAGGACAAAAGTAACAACAACAAAATTTATATCTTTGTGTGCATATATGTATATGAATGTTTGCATTAAAGAGCACTCAGCAAGCACTTGTCCACCTTTCTCTGCCTCTTTTCCGTCTTCCTGCCACGCTTCACTTGAGTGTTTGTTGTAACATAGATAGTTGTGTGCGCGAGCTTGGTTGTTTGAAAGACGTGCGGAGGGCATTTGAGCACCACTTCTAATGATGCGAGGTCGTTCGTTCGCTTTGACTTTACGGCATACTGGAACTCCCGTCTTTAGCTTCGACTTCAGCTTCGTCTACAACTGCAGCGCCGTCTTCATCTGTGTCCATTCTTATGGAGCCGTAGCCCACAGCAGTAAGATGTGCGAACTTATTTCTTTAGCTGCTCTATGCATTGTTGTTCCTATTGCTTTTGGTTTGTGGCAGAAACTGCAGCAATAATAACAAAAACAACAATGACGTAGATTGCTACAACGTTCGCTGCTGTTTAAATCTCTCTGAATTGGTTATTCACGGTTGCTTTGGTTGATTTGCCCATTTGGCACTCACTCTCTCTCGTACGCTCTCCTCCCTTCGCGTCTGCTTACTTCCCTCCTTCTTTTCCTTCTTCTTTTTCTTTCACTCGATTCAAAACAAGCGCTGCAGCAACAACAATATTGCCAACATTACTAACCGAACGATTTGTTGTTGTCGCCAGTTGCTGTTGCTTCTCGAGGCCATTGCACTCTTCTACGGCTGCTGTTGCAGTTACTACGTGCCACATTGCCTGCCACGCTGCCTTGCTGCCTGCCTACTGTGGCCTGTCTTGAATTAAATTGCCCGAGTGCCTGCCAGTGACCGTTTGCACAAATGTTGCAGATATTCTTCGTGGCTTTGCTGCTGCTGTTGTTGTTGTTGCTGCTGCCGGAGTTACTGCTATTGCTGCCGTGAACTGCCGCAGTGGCTGTGCCATGAGGAAGCACCGTGCACTAGCACAACAAATTTGCGTCATGGTTAAAAATGAAATGGAGCGAGAAAATGCTGGTAGCCACAGCGGTTACTGAACATAATACTTTTTTATGCTCACTCACATTCACACACGCACACACAAACTCACATGCAAATACATTTAGTGTGGCTAACAACAGCAATAGCTTACTCATATAACAAGGTAGAATAAACAAATGTTGCAACACCAAGTAGAACAACAACAAAATAGCCACTCAAACAATAACTAACAACAATAACCAACAACAACTGTAACAAAGTGCATTCTTCTGTGAAGAAAATATGGAACTTTTTGAGTTCGATGACATTCTGGCAAAATTTCTGGGTTTGATTTTTGTTGTGTTCAAAAAAGAGCGCGGTGCAAATTGAATTTTAATACTTGAAATGTAATTTATGATACATAAAAAGCAAAGTTTTCGAAATACCGAGATTCTAACGTAAACTCTTGAATCACCCTGGCATATATTGTTTTATGATTGAAACCTTTAATCCAGTGATTCCAGTGATTCCTTCTAAGTGGACCGAATCACCTTTTCTTTCGTTCCCCTTTTTTCATTGGGCTCAACAACTAATCTCCAATCGGGGTTAGCAGCGCCACCGCATAAAGGCGAAAAAGTAAAATCTGAATGATAGGTGAGGCGCTTCAGAGCCGAAGTGCGGAATTTTAATCCGTTAAACCTAGCCTACTCCCAACTCAGGACTCTCCTACGGAACCGCCAGATAAGGTATAACTTCGTGGGAGTGACAAGATATTCTATGTCTCCCAAACAACACGGACGGACTGACGCTTATTCTGCTGTAACTCATGCTCATGTCATAATGGAAGTTACCGCTTCGCAAACAGCTTTTCACTTATCAGAGGAATGACACATAAGTACGCTCAAATTTGCTACCGTTAGACAACCTCCTTCCCTTATTTTTAGAAACTAAGAACAATGGAAAAACACGTGTTAAGGGTCTTCTATTGACTCCGTATACATCGAACAATACGGACCGACGTCAATTTCAAATTTGAATAGATAGACTCTGAAGCTCCCATGTCCGCTTAATATTTGGGTCAGGTGGAAATCCAGGTCCGCATGTTGTCTAGTTATCCATGTATGAATGTCAGGTATAAGTCAGTGGGTCAATCGCCCTTTGGTTGAGGTTTGCCACCGTTGCTGCCATATAAATATTATCTTCTTTCTCTGCACTCTTTTTTTGATTTCTGAAATTGTCACTGATAGCTCATATAATGTCGTGAGTTCGTCTCTCTGGATGTCTATGGGCGGCATACTAGCTAGTTCTTCAGTTGCTTCGCTGGATGTAGTTCGAAAAGCACTTGTTACTCTTATTGCTGTGAGTCTATGCGCCGCAGTTATTGATCTGGTATACGCTTTTCATTTAATTTCATTTATAATATAGACGTAGATCTG